>NC_143207.1:5410312-5723750 GCF_051530095.1 Phoenix dactylifera | reverse complement strand
TTTTTGGCACCGTTGCCGGGGATTGCTAGCATAGTTATTTTTTCTATCATTAAAAAAAAAATTAATTAATTTAAAAAAAAACTTTCAAAAAAATATATAAATAAAAAAAAATTATTTTCTATTATTGTTACTTTTCTTATCTTTTTTTTTCTCTTCTACTAATTTGTTTTTTAAAAAAATTTCTTTTGATCCTATTTAATCCTATTTCTTCTACTAATTTGCCTATGATTTTTCCAACTGATATGTCGACCTTGTGACCAGGACCTGACAACCTTTCTGCGACTACGTTGGCTCAATCTGCAAACCTCCCTGTGAATAACTCAATGACAGAGCCTTGCGGGCTCATTCGGTCCCTAACGGATCAAAAAGAGAACTGCTGGAAAAGGAATGCTGTAGAGGTTTGCCTAAAAAAAAAAATAAATTGCTGGAAAAATTTTCTTTGGTAACCTCTAAACCTTTCTTATTTAAATTAATTATTAGCTTGAAATTTTGTGGTGATTGTTTGATTTCAATTTCAGCAAAAGTGTGAATGCATGCTTGATACACATACACAAATTGATCCGCACATAGTAAGGGCAATCACCCCAACAAGATAAGAGCCGGATTTCATCAACGGACTCTTGCCCAATTTAGGTGAACTCAATCTCACATAGTGTCACTTTAATTAAAATCAATTAGACATTGGCCCCTAGGGACATTCGAGCTCAATAGGACGAAGATCGCCGAAAGTTGCACCAATTTCGCTCTGTGGCTTAGTTGATGTCTAGGCAAGCTTTGTCCCTATAAGGGAGACAGTTCATCTGTTCGAGGTAAGTGGGTTTTAAGTGGGACCTTTGCGAACGCATCGTGACCCCTCCACTTACCTGGGAGCTTACCTGGTCAACTCGGTTCATTAGACCGGATTGGAGGCTTAGGTGCCCTCTTCAAACCAGTTAGGAGCTGTCTAGTGATTTTAGGACAGAGACTAGGATTGATATGCTTTTCTCTCTTTGCATGCTTGATTGATCGAGTAATAGTGTATGCACGGTAGTCGTTCTAGAGTATAAAACCTATTACCTTTTGACCCTGAAATAGAACGAACCCTTAGGAACATTCGAGCTAAGATCAAAACATTAGGATCATCCCCACCTCTTAAGATGGCTGAAGAACAACCCAAACTCCTGAGGGAGTACTTTACTCCCACTATTTACACTTCCCCATCTTGCATTCGATTACCTGAGGTAGCAGCTGTACAATATGAAATAAAGTCTAGTGTGATCCAAATGCTCCCATCTTTTTATGGGCTCACCAACGAAGACCCATACAAACATTTAGATGAATTTCTTGAGATTTGCACCACTGTCAAGATTCAGAACTTCACTGATGATGCCCTGAAACTTAGGTTATTCTCCTTCTCCCTTAAAGATAGAGCCAAACAATGGCTGAATTTTTTAGAAGCTAACTCAATTCATTCTTGGGATCAAATGCAACAAGAATTCCTTAAAAATACTTTCCTATAGGAAGAACGAACCAGTTTAGACGTGCCATTACAAGCTTCTCCCAAACCGAGGGAGAAGAATTTCATGAAACTTAGGAGAGATTTCGGGACCTAATCCGTAAATGCCCTCATCATCAAATACCTAAGTGGCAGCTAGTGCAATGTTTTTATGACGGTTTGACTGAACAAAACCGTCAGATGATCGATGCTGCATGCGGGGGGACTTTCATGCTTCGAAATGAGCATGAAGCATGGCAACTATTTGAAAATCTTAATGAAACCTCCCTCCACCATGCTTCATGTTCTCGTCAAGCACCCCCGAATTTTCAAAGAAAAGGGGCCATTTGTGAAATAAGTCATTCTATGGACCTGTCTAGCAAGGTAGATGCATTGTCCCATAAGATTGACCAACTAATGATAGGAGGACATGTCGTTAGCTCTTTCCAAGCACAAGTGTGTACTATCTGTTCTAGCCCATCGCATCCTATTCATGAGTGCCCCTCAGCACCCCAATATCCCGAACTCGTGCAAGAACACATCAATGCTGCCCAAACATAGCCCAGACCGGGTAATGATCCATTTTCCAATACATATAATCCGGTATGGCGGAATCATCCAAATTTTTCTTGGAGGCAGCAAGCTTCTAATACCTCCCAACCCTTCTCCCAAAATTTTCAAAACCCTCAGAATTTTCATCCCTACCGTCCCTCAACTCAATTCAGCATCTCCTCCTCCAACCCAAAGAAATACAGCCTTTGAGGAGAAGGTGTTGACTGCCCTTCAAGGTTTGGAGGCAAATACACAACTATTGCACTCTCACACGCAATCAATTGCTAAGCTAGAATCCCAAATGGGTCAACTAGCTAATGCATTAAACAAGCGAGAGGAAGGTAAGCTTCCAAGTCAACCAATGAGTAATCCTAGGAGACAATACGTGGCTCAAGAAACTCGACTAAATCATGAGCAAGCTAATGCTTTGACTACCCTAAGGAGTGGACGTATAATAGATAATAAGGTTGGGGAGGGTAACAATAAGGAAGGAGAGGAAGAAGAGAAGAATGTATCACATGAAAACCCAAAACCTTCTTCAGCTAGTCCACCATCTGCCACAACCCACATTCCAAAGGCTCTATTCCTTGAAGCACTTAATGCACCCTCTCCCTTTGGCAAGAAGGGAACTTCATTAGAAGAGATGATGGAGGTCTTCAAACAAGTTAAAATCAACCTCCCACTCCTTGATGCCATCAAACAAGTTTCCTCCTATGCCAAATTTCTCAAAGATCTTTGCACCCAAAAGCGGAAATCTAGGACACATGTGCCTAAAAAGGTCCTACTTACTGAACAGGTAAGTTCGATTCTCCAACACAACACCCCTCCAAAATTCAAAGATCCTGGCGCTCCCACTATTTCCTGTGTCATAGGAGATAACTCCATTGCTCGAGCACTTTTAGATCTAGGGGCAAGTGTGAATCTTCTACCCTATTCAGTCTATGAAAAATTTGGGTTAGGTGAATTAAAACCTACCTCGGTGTCCTTACAATTGGCTGATCGATCTGTGAAGATACCACGGGGAATGATTGAAGATGTT
The DNA here is from genome assembly GCF_051530095.1 of Phoenix dactylifera. Classification (NCBI taxonomy): domain Eukaryota; kingdom Viridiplantae; phylum Streptophyta; class Magnoliopsida; order Arecales; family Arecaceae; genus Phoenix; species Phoenix dactylifera. The sequence continues at coordinate 5,720,685 of NC_143207.1, read as the reverse complement.
CTTGTCAAGGTAGACAAATTTTATTTTTCAGTAGATTTTATCGTCCTTGATATGGAACATGTGCCCAACATAAAAAAACAAATCCCTGTGATTCTTGATCGTCCCTTTTTAGCTACAGCCAATGCCTGTATTAACTGTAGAACTGGAGCAATGGATATATCATTTGGGAACATGAAAATTAAGTTGAATGTATTTCATGCCGCTGACCAACATGTGAGGGAAGACGAGTGTTGCCTAATTGACGAAATGGATGATCTTGTAGAGAACGCCCTTCCCTATATCTTAGCAAATGATCCCTTAGAGGCATGTTTGGCCCATTTTGACATTGACAACTTTGATATAGACAAGGCCGTAGAAGAAGTTAACATCTTACTCGATAATCAATCTCCCATGAGTTCCCTTCCTTGGAAGATCCGACCTGAACCTCTTCCCCCCATTGCTAGCACACCACTTTGTCCTTCCATTGATTCTCCACCTAAACTTGAGTTGAAGCCACTTCCGACAAATCTTAAGTATGCCTTTCTAGGACCAGAAGATAGCCTCCCTGTAATCATCGCAGCCAACTTATCTACTGAACAGGAGGGTAAACTTTTAAGGGTGCTAGAAGAGAATAAACATGCCATAGGATGGTCTGTAGCCGATTTGAAAGGGGTTGACCCCTCTGTTTGCATGCATTGAATTCATCTCGAAGATGATGCAAAGCCCACCCGAGAAATGTAAAGAAGACTCAACCCTAATATGAAGGAGGTAGTCAAGAAAGAAGTGGTGAAGTTATTAGATGCCAGAATCATTTATCCAATTTCTGATAGTAAGTGGGTGAGTCCGACACAAGTGGTACCCAAGAAATCAGGTATCACTGTGGTTGAAAATACGGAAGGAGAATTGATACAAACATGCACAACCACGGGTTGGCGCGTATGCATTGACTACAGAAAACTTAATTCAGTGACTAGGAAGGACCATTTCCCTCTACCTTTCATAGATCAAATTTTGGAACGGATGGCTGGTCAAGGTTTCTACTGTTTCTTAGATGGTTATTCTGGATATAATCAAGTACCTGTTTACCCGGACGATCAAGAGAAAACCACCTTTACTTGCCCATTTGGGACATTTGCATATAGGAGGATGCCTTTTGGACTATGCAATGCACCCGCAACCTTTCAACGATGCATGACGGCCATTTTTTAAGATATGGTGGAAAACTTTCTAGAAGTGTTCATTGATGATTTCTCAGTTTTTGGCCTATCTTTTGATGATTGTCTGAACAATTTGACCTTAGTTTTGAAAAGATGTAAGGAGACCAACCTAGTATTAAGTTGGGAAAAGAGCCATTTCATGGTTCAAGAAGGCATAGTTTTAGGACACGTCGTGTCCAAAAGGGGCATTGAAGTAGATAAAGCCAAAGTTGATCTTATTTCCAATCTCCCCCCACCCAAAACTGTGAAACAAATCCGATCATTTCTTGGCCATGCTGGTTTCTACCGTCGCTTCATTCAGGATTTCAGTAAGATTTCCAAACCCTTGTGCAATCTTCTGGCCAAGGACACTCCCTTTGTCTTTGATAAAGCATGCGAGGAGGCATTTGAAAATCTTCGCTCGAAATTGACCACTGCACCTATCATACGGCCCCTAATTGGACCCTTCCATTTGAATTAATGTGTGACGCATCCGACTATGCCATTGGGGCAGTTTTAGGGCAACGGCTAGATAAGGTACCTCATGTCATCTACTACGCTAGTAAAGCACTCTCAGATACACAATTGAACTACACCACCACTGAGAAAGAATTGCTAGCTGTAGTATTCGCGCTAGACAAGTTTCGATTTTACCTATTAGGATCCAAGGTTACCGTACTCACTGATCATGCTGCCCTTCGACACCTTCTTGCAAAGAAGGACACCAAACCCCGTCTGATTCGATGGATTCTTTTACTACAAGAATTTGACCTAGAAATTCGTGACAAGAAAGGAACTGCAAATGTCGTAGCAGACCACTTATCAAGAATTCTTCTTGAGCCCTCTAAGAATACCTCACCCTTACATGATGCTTTCCCAGATGAACAATTATTTGGGGTACAAGGAATGAAAATGCCATGGTTTGCAAACATAGTAAATTACCTTGTTAGATGTATGCCCTAGAAGCCAATCTGGCTGACACATTATTAATTCTAGGGACATAATTTTGTACTTGACTATTTATTATTGAATAAATAAAAGGCATCTTTTCATTCATATTGTTTATGTGTCTATGAATCGTCCAAGGAATTAATAAGATGATGATACATATTCTCAAGAGTTGAGAATTTGAGCCATGTATCATTGGTGATTAATTTCTAAATGCTCCTGATCAATGGATCATCACGAGGACGGTGATCGATCCGATCAGTGCACAGATCACTTTCCTTCTGGATGGACGAGACTTGAGTCCACAGTGTAGGGACACTGAAGTGATAGTGCAGGTGCTTGTTAGAGAACAAGGGTACTGAGCGTGACCAAGACAAGAAGTCACTTGGATGTCTATCCACTCGTCAGTGACTTGCTTGATGTTGCAGTAGTGTGACTGGTCCTTTGACCTGCGGTGCTTCGGCTGCTCACAGTGAGGTTATTGTAGTTTGACTGCACACATACATGGTCTCTAGCCATATGGGTCCATGCAGTGTAGATTGGCTGCAGTAGGTTCACTGTAGGAGTAGGGTATGCACCTATAAGGAATCTATCGACCTTGATAGAAGAGGAGTGATCCTATGTGATTTGTTAGACTGAGTTCTAAGACCTTGGCCAGGGCAGTAATAAAAAGTGGAAAAAGAGTTTTCCACTATCGAACTCAAGTCGAATAAATCTTGACATATGACAGACGATGGGGTTTGACGAGTTGTCCATGACCTCCGTCCTGTAGGGATCCACGATAGTAGGACTGTATCACATGTTAACTGCACCTAGAGGTTCATCATTCCATTCTGCTGGGTAGCCACTACATGCTGCTAGGTGTCACTGGTGGATGGTGGGACTCACAGGGATTATCTCGATGATCGATAAACCCTAATGAGTTGAGTTGGAATCGTTCCAACCCATTGAAAGGAGTTTTCAATGATATTGAGATAGAGATCACAATATATCTCACTACCAGTCAGAATAGAACCTATGGGGTCACACACACTAGAAGTATTGACCGATCTGATGGTTGAAATCGTGATTAAGAATCACAACTAATCAATTTGATTGATAAAGAAGTTGAAGAAGGAACCAAGGGAATTAATTAATTGGACTTGAAACAAGAGTCCTACTTTGGGTAGGATTCCTAGAATCCTAATTGGATTAGGACTGGGAATCCTAGTTGAAGTAGGACTGGGATTCCTACTTGGAATAGGATTCCAACAATCCTAATGAGATTAGAAATTTTGAATTAAAATAGGATTCCTACTTGGAGTAGGATTCCTAGAAATCCTAATTAGATTAGGACTTCGGATTCAAATAGAGTCCTAATTGGATTAGGACTAAAATTAAACAAATCCTAATTGGATTAGGATTCCTTAAGTCTAAATTAATTAATAATCTAATGAATCAACATGACTCCTAATTGGATTAGGATTGAAGAGTTCAATTGAGTCATGGTTCATTCAAGTCCTAGTTGGATTAGGACTAGCATAGATTGAACCCAATTGGCTAATCCTAATTGGATTGGGATTAAACCATAAGAGAGGCACCCAATCCTCTTTGGAAGAGGATTAGGGCATCACAAGAAGGAGGGATTACGCCCCTCCTCCTCTCCTTGTGTGCGGCATGAAGAGAGGGGCCGGCGCCCCCCTTCTCTCTTTGGAAAGTTATCTAGGGCTCCAACTTTGGAGGAGCCCTTGATGGCTATAAGAGGGACTATGAGGCCGGCACCCTAGGGCATTGAAACCTCTCTTCCTCCAAGCCGTGGCCCTCTCCTTTCCTTGGTGTTCTCAGCCGCAAGCAAGGGAAAAGCTCTCCAAGTGTTGGCGGCCTCCTTCCCTTCCCTTCCTTCATCCAACACAAGGAACAAGAGAAGGCTGCGTAGGGGATCATCTTCTTCCTTTTCTTCATCCTTCTTCTTCCTCCTTCTAAGCACAATCAAGAGTTGATTGAGAGGGAGGACATCAGCCATCAAAGCTATCTCTGCAAGGGAGCTAGCACCCCGGTGAGATAGAAAGCTTGGATCGGATCCTGCTTCGTGTGGATACCCGTAGAGGCCGGACGTTTGAACGGCTTCAAGCGAACCCTCTTCCAAAACCACGAATTCAGATTTGCGGTGATCATCTACCCGCGCAAGGTGAAGATTTGATCTTCCTAATAGTTTTAAAAGTTTTAATTCTTACCTAATTACGAAAGGTCTCGAAACAACGTTCATGCGATGAACGTCGAACCCGTGCATGCCGATTCCGCTGCCTTCTGAAAAATTTTTGAAATATCAGCGGCATGGGCGGGTTCCCAACAGTGGTATCAGAGCCTAGGCTTCGTAGATTAAGGTAAGAATTAAATATCTAAAGGCTTATTAGATCTGAAAATTGAATGATCATGCATGCTGAAAAATTCTGCATGCAGATTTTTCAGGGGTGCTGATTTTTGCACGCTGATTTTTATGTGATAAAAAAGATGATTCTAATTGCATTGTTAATGGGATTACAAAGTTTAGAATCATGATTAGCATGATCAGCGACCTATGTCATGATATAATCAGTTAGTTTTCAGATCTAAAAATTATAATTGTTGCATACGGTGATGATCATAGGATTCAAACCCTTTTGGTATCAAATGTAATGACCTGCGATGTGATCTGCGATGTCATGTAATTTTTCAGATGCTTGCATGCATCTTATTTGATGTTTTGAGAGGCCTGCGTGCCTCCTAAAAGGAGATGTAATTTATTTTTATTTTTATTTTACATCTGGTTGTATTTCTGTGATGTGATGTACATCAACGATCAAGTTGAAGCAAAGGCATGAGATGAAAGGTGATCTAAGCGGTTGATGGCGATGGGATCAAGAGTTGATCAAGGATCGAATCAAGGAGGCTTAGAACCAATTCAAGAGTTGAAGACCACTTGATCGATTGATGTGCATGTGCTTGTAATACGACCTAATTAGAATCCATGATCATCACCTATTTAAAGTTTAACTTTATTTGATGCTGCGATTATAACTGCCTGTGATGTACCGTTTGCATGAGATGTGAATGCGAGTCGGGTAGATAGGTTTACATGTGATGTAGCAAACCCAATTGAGACCTAAATCAAAACCTCCTCAATCAAGTCGAGAGTGAACCGACATGAGCAAGTCATATTAGATTAATTGATCTAATTGGTGTCTAGGAAAGCATGAAAGGTGGTTACTTAATTAGGACCTTACTCTCTGAGTAAGGGGAGCCTCCCACCTGCTTACCTGGCCAATTGTTCGATTACCTCTTATGAAGGGCTCAAGTTGCAAACACTAAGACCTGATTAACCAATATTAAGTCAATAGGTCTTCCACTGTAGTAGAGCTGCTAAGGCCTTTCTGATGTTGATTTGTCTCGGCTGGACACAGTGGTAAAGTTGCATCGGGGGGCTGGACCTCTCTATAGACATGAGATGTTGTAGGATAAAGGTGGGGTTGGGCACCAATAACTGTTAGGTGAGGACCCAATGACGACTTTATTCCTACGGTTATACGGTGGGTCTGACTTAACTAAGAAATGGGACCAATAACTGTTAGGTGAGGTCTTCATGGCTTAGAGACCAAGTTACACTGCAACATGCTTGAGAAGCATTGTACAAGAGTTGTACACTCATCCATCTATGTGTCACCAATAACTGTTAGGTGAGGTGGCATGTAAATTGGTGGGACCGCAGTACCCACTAGAAATCCTAGTCGTGTGGGATTTCCGTTTCCCTACCAGGGGAGTGTGAGGGATTCGAGAAAATAGTGGGAGTTACATTTGTTCTAAAAGACCTTAGAACAGATTAGGATCAAGTACAAAAGTCTAACTAGAATTTTTACTCTCTGCAGATACAATGTCGGCTTCGAACCCTTTGACCCGTATTCTTGAGACCAACCGACTGACCGGAACCAATTACAAAGACTGGCTTAGAAATCTCAAAATAGTTTTGGACTGTGAGAAGATAGGCTACATACTCGATTCAGATATTCCCACACTACCAGCACGTCCTACTGATGTTCAGCGTGAAATGCATAAAAAGTGGTTGGATGATGACATTAGAGTAAAATGCTATATGATGGCATCCATGTCTAATGAACTCCAATGCCAGCATGAAAATATAAAGACTGCTAGGGACATACTGGCACACCTGCAAGAGTTGTATGGTGAGCAGAGTCGCACAGCTCGTTTTGAAGTGTCCAAGAGGCTCTTCAAAGCGAAGATGCGCGAGGGGCAGTCTGTCCATGATCACGGTCTGACCATGATCAAGGACCTAGAGGAGCTTGAGAAGCTCGGTATGGACATGCACAAGGAATTACAAGTGGATTTGATCCTACAGTCACTTCCTGATTCATTTGGTCAGTTTATAGTAAACTACCACATGAATAAGATTGAATGCACTAAGACTGAACTAATCAACATGTTGGTAACTGCTGAGGGAGCCTTGAAAGGTTCAAGGGGCAATGTCCTTGCTGCTGAGTTGACTTCTGGTTCCAAGAGAAAGTCTACTTGGAAGAAAAAGAAGCCTGCAAAGAAGTAGAAGAAAGACAAGAAGCCAAAGAAGGAAGTTCAAAAGAAAAAGGCTAACGACAAAGGAAAATATTTCCACTGCAATGTCAAAGGCCACTGGAAGAGAAACTGTCCTTCATACCTCGAGAGCCTGAAGAACAAGAAAGGTGACACACCTTCAGAAGGTATAGACTTGCTCATAATTGAAACTAATCTAACGGTTTCTTCTACTTCTAGTTGGGTTATAGATTCTGGTTCTAGTGCTCATTTGTGCACTACCATGCAGGGTCTAAAGGAAAGTAGAAGGCTGGCGGAAAGTGCGGTAACCCTTCGGGTTGGCAACGGGGCAAAAGTTGCTGCTGTGGCTGTGGGCACCTACCATCTGCGACTACCATCTGGATTTAGTTTAAAATACTTAGAGACTGCTATTATGTACCTGTTGCTAGCAGAAATTTGATTTCTGTTTCATGTCTAGCACAGGAAGGTCATGTTTTTACATTTGACAAAGACTGCTGTTCTATTTATTTGAGAAATAAAATAGTCGCACGTGGTTTCATGATTGACAGTCTCTATCATTTACATATGGATGTATCTGTGAATGTTACCGAGCAAGATGTGAGTGCCAAAGGATCCAAAAGATCCAGAGATGAGATAAACCAAAGATATTTGTGGCACCTCAGACTTGGCCATATTGGAGAGGATAGGATGAACAAAATGGATAAAGATGGGCTTCTCGGCTCATTGACTTCCGAGTCATATCCAGTTTGCGAGTCCTGTCTTCAAGGAAAAATGGCTAGACTGCCCTTTGTAGGACATGGGGAGAGGACCACTGAAATACTTACCCTAATACATACAGATGTATGTGGCCCATTCGATGTGCTAGCCAGGGGACGTTATTCTTACTTCATTACCTTTACCGATGATTATTCACGGTATGGGTATGTGTATCTTATGAGACACAAGTCTGACTCTTTTGAAAAGTTCAAAGAGTTCAAGAATGAAGTAGAAAAACAAACTGGAAAACCTCTTAAGGCTCTTCGATCAGATCGAGGAGGAGAATACCTTAGTAGAGAATTCCGGGACTATCTCAAAGAAAACGGCATAGTCTCACAATGGACACCTCCGGGTACACCTCAACTCAACGGGGTGCCAGAGAGGAGGAATCGGACCCTATTGGATATGGTCAGGTCCATGATGAGCTTCACTGATTTACCTATGTTCCTTTGGGGAGATGCCTTACTCACAGCGATTTATTTATTGAATAGAGTTCCCTCTAAATCCGTTCCTACCACACCGTATGAGATATGGCATGGTAAGAAACCAAGTCTGGGTCATCTCAAGATTTGGGGATGTCCGGCCCACGTCAAGCGACTACAGGCGGACAAGTTAGAGGCTAGGACCATAAGTGCTCGTTTTATAGGATATCCTAAAGAGTCATTAGGATACAATTTCTACATCTCAGAGGATCACAATGTGTTTGTGAGCTGTCATGCCATCTTCTTGGAAAATCAGTTTATCCTTGATAGAGGCAGTGGAAGGAAAATTGAGCTTGAAGAAAAAGTCTCTGAAAAGCAACGAGTCATGGATCCTATAGAACCCATTCATAAAGAGCCAGTACACGATGTCCCTCAACCACCTCGTAGATCTAGTAGGGTCTCGCATCCTCCCGATAGATACTTAGGTATACTAGAAGAGGATACCGAGGAAATGTTCCTAGTGGGAGATAGGGATCACATACAGGATCCCAAAACCTACAATGAGGCGATATCTGATATCGATTCCGAGAAATGGCTGGAAGCTATGAAGTCAGAGTTAGACTCCATGCATTCCAACCAAGTCTGGACCTTAGTAGATCCACCAGAAGGTATTGTACCTATTGGATGCAAATGGATCTACAAAAGGAAGATAGGTTCGGATGGAGAGGTAGAGACCTATAAGGCAAGGCTTGTGGCGAAAGGGTATAGTCAACGCGAAGGCATTGACTATCAGGAGACCTTTTCACCTGTAGCCATGCTAAAATCCATCCGAACATTGCTTGCCATTGCAGCATTTCATGATTATGAAATCTGGCAGATGGATGTGAAAACTGCTTTCCTGAATGGATATCTTGATGAAGATATCTATATGGAACAGCCTTTGGGTTTCACTTCCAGTGATGGAGATCACAAGGTCTGCAAGCTGCAAAGGTCCATCTATGGACTAAAGCAAGCATCTCGGAGTTGGAACACTCGTTTCGATGATGCAATCAAAACGTTTGATTTCATCAAAAATGAAGAGGAACCGTGTGTTTACAAAAAGGTTAGTGGGAGTGCTGTCATTTTTTCTCGTACTGTACGTAGATGACATTCTCCTGATTGGGAATGATATTCCCATGCTAACCTCGGTCAAGGTCTGGTTGTCAAAAGAATTCTCCATGAAAGACCTTGGGGAAGCATCCTATATTTTGGGAATAAAGGTCTATAGAGATAGATCTAAAAGGATGCTTGGCCTTTCACAGAAGATGTACATAGAGGAGGTGCTGAAGAGGTTCAGCATGGAAAACTCCAAGAGGGGTCTCTTACCCCTAAGGCATGGAATTCATCTCTCCAAGAAGATGTGCCCCAACACATCTGAAGAGATTCAACGCATGAGCAAGATTCCTTATGCATCGGCAATAGGAAGCCTCATGTATGCCATGCTATGTACACGACCTGATATAGCTCTTGCTGTGAGTGTCACAAGCAGATATCAGTCGAATCCAGGTGAAGAACACTGGACAGCTGTGAAGAATATTCTTAAGTACTTGAGAAGAACTAAAGATTTATTCTTAGTTTTTGGAGGATCATCAGAGTTAAAGGTAGAAGGGTACACAGATTCAGACTTTATGACTGATGTCGATGACAGGAAGTCAACATCTGGATATGTGTTCTTGTGCAATGGTGGTACGGTAAATTGGAAGAGTTCTAAACAACCGATCATTGCTGATTCTACTACGGAAGCTAAATACATCGCCGCCTCTGAAGCTGCTAAGGAAGGCTTTTGGTTCAAGAAATTTATTGCAGAGTTGGACGTGATGACATCAGATGCCATAACACTCTACTGCGATAATAATGGCGCCATAGCCCTTGCTAAGGAGCCAAGGTCTCATCAGAAGTCTAAGCATATAGAGCGGCGCTTTTACCTCATACACGACTATGTGGAGAAGAAATATGTAGAGGTGCAGAGAGTAGACTCCGCGGATAACGTGGCGGACCCGTTGACTAAGCAGCTGAGTCAGCAAAAGACTGAAGCCCACCTTGAGAAGATGGGCCTAAGATATATGACCAATTGGCTTTAGTGCAAGTGGGAGATTGTTAGATGTATGCCCTAGAAGCCAATCTGGCTGACACATTATTAATTCTAGGGACATAATTTTGTACTTGACTATTTATTATTGAATAAATAAAAGGCATCTTTTCATTCATATTGTTTATGTGTCTATGAATCGTCCAAGGAATTAATAAGATGATGATACATATTCTCAAGAGTTGAGAATTTGAGCCATGTATCATTGGTGATTAATTTCTAAATGCTCCTGATCAATGGATCATCACGAGGACGGTGATCGATCCGATCAGTGCACAGATCACTTTTCTTCTGGATGGACGAGACTTGAGTCCACAGTGTAGGGACACTGAAGTGATAGTGCAGGTGCTTGTTAGAGAACAAGGGTACTGAGCGTGACCAAGACAAGAAGTCACTTGGATGTCTATCCACTCGTCAGTGACTTGCTTGATGTTGCAGTAGTGTGACTGGTCCTTTGACCTGCGGTGCTTCGGCTACTCACAGTGAGGTTATTGTAGTTTGACTGCACACATACATGGTCTCTAGCCATATGGGTCCATGCAGTGTAGATTGGCTGCAGTAGGTTCACTATAGGAGTAGGGTATGCACCTATAAGGAATCTATCGACCTTGATAGAAGAGGAGTGATCCTATGTGATTTGTTAGACTGAGTTCTAAGACCTTGGCCAGGGCAGTAATATAAAATGGAAAAAGAGTTTTCCACTATCGAACTCAAGTCGAATAAATCTTGACATATGACAGACGATGGGGTTTGACGAGTTGTCCATGACCTCCGTCCTGTAGGGATCCACGATAGTAGGACTGTATTACATGTTAACTGCACCTAGAGGTTCATCATTCCATTCTGCTGGGTAGCCACTACATGCTGCTAGGTGTCACTGGTGGATGGTGGGACTCACAGGGATTATCTCGATGATCGATAAACCCTAATGAGTTGAGTTGGAATCGTTCCAACCCATTGAAAGGAGTTTTCAATGATATTGAGATAGAGATCACAATATATCTCACTACCAGTCAGAATAGAACCTATGGGGTCACACACACTAGAAGTATTGACCGATCCGATGGTTGAAATCGTGATTAAGAATCACAAGTAATCAATTTGATTGATAAAGAAGTTGAAGAAGGAACCAAGGGAATTAATTAATTGGACTTGAAACAAGAGTCCTACTTCGGGTAGGATTCCTAGAATCCTAATTGGATTAGGACTGGAAATCCTAGTTGAAGTAGGACTGGGATTCCTACTTGGAATAGGATTCCTACAATCCTAATGAGATTAGGAATTTTGAATTAAAATAGGATTCCTACTTAGAGTAGGATTCCTAGAAATCCTAATTAGATTAGGACTTCGGATTCAAATAGAGTCCTAATTGGATTAGGACTAAAATTAAACAAATCCTAATTGGATTAGGATTCCTTAAGTCTAAATTAATTAATAATCTAATGAATCAACATGACTCCTAATTCGATTAGGATTGAAGAGTTCAATTGAGTCATGGTTCATTCAAGTCCTAGTTGGATTAGGACTAGCATAGATTGAACCCAATTGGCTAATCCTAATTGGATTGGGATTAAACCATAAGAGAGGCACCCAATCCTCTTTGGAAGAGGATTAGGGCATCACAAGAAGGAGGGATTACGCCCCTCCTCCTCTCCTTGTGTGCGGCATGAAGAGAGGGGCCGGCGCCCCCCTTCTCTCTTTGGAAAGTTATCTAGGGCTCCAACTTTGGAGGAGCCCTTGATGGCTATAAGAGGGACTATGAGGCCGGCACCCTAGGGCATTGAAACCTCTCTTCCTCCAAGCCGTGGCCCTCTCCTTTCCTTGGTGTTCTCAGCCGCAAGCAAGGGAAAAGCTCTCCAAGTGTTGGCGGCCTCCTTCCCTTCCCTTCCTTCATCCAACACAAGGAACAAGAGAAGGCTGCGTAGGGGATCATCTTCTTCCTTTTCTTCATCCTTCTTCTTCCTCCTTCTAAGCACAATCAAGAGTTGATTGAGAGGGAGGACATCAGCCATCAAAGCTATCTCTGCAAGGGAGCTAGCACCCCGGTGAGATAGAAAGCTTGGATCGGATCCTGCTTCGTGTGGATACCCGTAGAGGCCGGACGTTTGAACGGCTTCAAGCGAACCCTCTTCCAAAACCACGAATTCAGATTTGCGGTGATCATCTACCCGCGCAAGGTGAAGATTTGATCTTCCTAATAGTTTTAAAAGTTTTAATTCTTACCTAATTACGAAAGGTCTCGAAACAACGTTCATGCGATGAACGTCGAACCCGTGCATGCCGATTCCGCTGCCATCTGAAAAATTTTTGAAATATCAGCGGCATGGGCGGGTTCCCAACAACCTTGCCATAGGACGAATTCCTGATGATTGGTCAACTCAAGACAAGAACCGATTCTTTTCACTAGTAAAGTTCTATTATTGGGATGATCCCGATCTATTCAAGTATTGTCCCGATCAAGTAATCTGTCGATGTGTCCCCGAATGCGAATTTCAAAGTATTCTTTCATTCTGCCATTCACAAGCCTGTGGGGGACATTTTGGGGGTAGAAAAACTGCAGCAAAAGTTTTACAGAGTGGATTTTATTGGCCCACTCTTTTCAAAGATGCCCATAACTTTTGCCAAACTTGTGAACGGTGCCAACGGATGGGTACCATCTCCCGTAGAGATATGATGCCTCTCAATCCTATTTTAATTGTAGAAATATTTGATGTCTGGGGTATTGACTTTATGGGCCCTTTCCCACCATCCTTTGGTTTCGAATATATTCTTGTAGGGGTTGATTATGTTTCAAAATGGGTAGAAGCTGTCGCCACTAAAACTAATGACCACAAGGTTGTGATTAAATTTTTACATGAAAACATCTTTTGTCGTTTTGGCACACCCCGAGCCATCATTAGTGATGGGGGATCTCATTTTTGCAACCGGTCTTTCGAGGCTTTGGCTCGCAAATATAACATCACCCACAAAGTTGCTACCCCATATCATCCCCAAACGAGTGGACAAGTCGAGGTGTCCAATAGGGAGTTAAAACACATCTTAGAGAAAACGGTACGTCCCGATAGGAAAGATTGGTCTCAAAGGATAAATGATGCACTCTGGGCCTATCGTACTGCCTACTGTTGGGAACCCGCCCATGCCGCTGATATTTCAAAAATTTTTCAGATGGCAGCGGAATCGGGGCATGTGCGGGATCAACGTTCATCGCATGAACGTTGTTTCGAGACCTTTCGTAATTAGGTAAGAATTAAGAGTTTTAAAACTATTAGGAAGATCAGATCTTCACCTTGCGCGGGTAGATGATCACCGCAAATCTGAATTCGTGGTTTTGGAAGAGGGTTCGCTTGAAGCCGTTCAAACGTCCGGCCTCTACGGGTATCCACACGAAGCAGGATCCGATCCAAGCTCTCTATCTCACCGGGGTGCTAGATCCCTTGCAGAGATAGCTTTGATGGCTGATGTCCTCCCTCTCAATCAACTCTTGATTGTGCTTGGAAGGAGGAAGAAGAAGGATGAAGAAGAGGAAGAAGATGAGCCCCTACGCAGCCTTCTGCTGTTCCTTGCGTTGGATGAAGGAAGGGAAGGGAAAGGAAGCCGCCAACTCTTGGCTTTTCTTCTCCCTTTGCTTGCGGCTGAACCAAAAGGAGGAGAGGGGGCTTCCACGGCTTGAAGAGGAGGAAAAAGATTCAACTAGGGCGCCGGCCCTAGTCCTCCTTTAATAAGGATGAAGGGCTCCTAAGGAGCCCTTGACAACTTTCCAAGAGGGGGCGCCGGCCCCCTCTCTCTTCATGTCGCACCTAATCAAGTGGAGAGGGGCTGATGCCCCTCTTACTTGGTTAGCCTAATCCTCTTCCAAAGAGGATTAGGTCCCTCTTTCATGGTTTAATCCTAATCTAATTAGGATTGGCCAAATTGGGTTCAATCTATGCTAGTCCTAATCCAATTAGGACTTGAATGAACCATGACTCAATTGAACTCTTCAATCCTAATCCAATTAGGAGTCATGTTGATTCATTAGATTAATAATTAATTTAGACTTAAGGAATCCTAATCCAATTAGGATTTGTTTAATTTTAGTCCTAATCCAATTAGGACTCTATTTGAATCCGAAGTCCTAATCCAATTAGGATTTCTAGGAATCCTACTCCAAGTAGGAATCCAATTTTAATTCAAAATTCCTAATCTCATTAGGATTGTAGGAATCCTATTCCAAATAGGAATCCCAGTCCTTCTCCAACTAGGATTCCCAGTCCTAATCCAATTAGGACTCTAGGAATCCTACCCGAAGTAGGACTCTTGTTTCAAGTCCAATTAATTAATCCCCTTTGTTCCTTCTTCAACTTCTTATCAATCAAATTGATTACTCGTGATTCATAATCACTTTTCAACCATCGGATCGGTCAATACTTCTAGTGTGTGTGACCCCATAGGTTCTATTCTGACTGGTAGTGAGATATATTGTGATCTCTATCACTATATCATTGAAAACTCCTTTCAATGGGTTGGAACGATTCCAACTCAACTCATTAGGGTCTATCGATCATCAAGATAATCCCTATGAGTCCCACCATCCACCAGTGACACCTAGCAGCATGTAGTGGCTACCCAGCAGAATGGAATGATGAACCTCTAGGTGCAGTTAACATGTGATACAATCCTACTATCGTGGATCCCTACAGGACGGAGGTCATGGACAACTCGTCAAACCCCATTGTCTATCATATGTCAAGATTTATTCGACTTGAGTTCGATAGTGGAAAACTCTTTCTCCACTTTATATTACTGCCCTGGCCAAGGTCTTAGAACTCAGTCTAACAAATCACATAGGATCACTCCTCTTCTATCAAGGTCGATAGATTCCTTGTAGGTGCATACCCTACTCCTACAGTGAACCTACTGCAGCCAATCTACACTGCATGGACCCATATGGCTAGAGACCATGTATGTGTGCAGTCAAACTACAATAACCTCACTGTGAGTAGCCGAAGCACCGCAGGTCAAAGGACCAGTCACACTACTGCAACATCAAGCAAGTCACTGACGAGTGGATAGACATCCAAGTGACTTCTTGTCTTGGTCACGCTCAGTACCCTTGTTCTCTAACAAGCACCTGCACTATCACTTCAGTGTCCCTACACTGTGGACTCAAGTCTCGTCCATCCAGAAGGAAAGTGATCTGTGCACTGATCGGATTGATCACCGTCCTCGTGATGATCCATTGATCAGGAGCATTTAGAAATTAATCACCAATGATACATGGCTCAAATTCTCAACTCTTGAGAATATGTATCATCATCTTATTAATTTCTTGGACGATTCATAGACACATAATTAATATGAATGAAAAGATGCCTTTTATTTATTCAATAATAAACAGTCAAGTACAAAATTATGTCCCTAGAATCAACAATGTGTCAGCCAAATTGGCTTCTAGGGCATACATCTAACAATCTCCCACTTGCACTAAAGCCAATTGGTCATATATCTTAGGCCCATCTTCTCAAGGTGGGCTTCAGTCTTTTGCTGACTCAGCTGCTTAGTGAACGGGTCTGCCACGTTATCCGCGGAGTCTACTCTCTGCACCTCTACATCATAGTCGCGTATGAAATGGAAGCGCCGCTCTATGTGCTTGGACTTCTGATGAGACCATGGCTCCATAGCTAGTGCTATGGTGCCAATGTTATCGCAGTAAAGTGTTATGGCATCTGATGACATTACACCTAACTCTGCAATTAACTTTTAATCAGAAGGTTTCTACTGCACCCTTAGATACGGCTTAACATTCAGCTTCTAAGGTAGAATCTATAATGATCGGTTGTTTGGAACTCTTCCAATTTACTGAATCACAATTGCACATATTCTGATGTAGACTTTCTATCATCAATATGTGTGCATCCTTCTACCTTCAACTCTGATCTTCTCCCAAAGACCAAGAACATGTCCTTAGTTCTTCTCAAGTACTTAAGACTGTTCTTCACAGCTATCCAGTGCTTCTTGCCTGGTTCCAACTGATATCTGCTTGTGACACTCACAGCAAGAGCTATATCAGGTCGTGTACACAGCATGGCATACATGAGGCTTCCTATTGCCGATGCATAGGGAATCTTGCTCATGCGTTGAATCTCTTCAGATGTGTTGGGGCACATCTTCTTGGAGAGATGAATTCCATGCCTTAGGGGTAAGAGACCCCTCTTGGAGTTTTCCATGCTGAACCTCTTCAGCACCTCCTCTATGTACATCTTCTGTGAAAGGCCAAGCATCCTTTTAGATCTATCTCTATAGACCTTTATTCCCAAAATATAGGATGCTTCCCCAAGGTCTTTCATGGAGAATTCTTTTCGACAACCAGACCTTGACCGAGGTTAGCATGGGAATATCATTCCCAATCAGGAGAATGTCATCTACGTACAGTACGAGAAAAACGACAGCACTCCCACTAACCTTTTTGAAAACACACGGTTCCTCTTCATTTTTGATGAAATCAAACGTTTTGATTGCGTCATCGAAACGAGTGTTCCAACTCCGAGATGCTTGCTTTAGTCCATAGATGGACCTTTGCAGCTTGCAGACCTTGTGATCTCCATCACTGGAAGTGAAACCCAAAGGTTGTTCCATATAGATATCTTCATCAAGATATCCATTCAGGAAAGCAGTTTTCACATCCATCTGCCAGATTTCATAATCATGAAATGCTGCAATGGCAAGCAATGTTCGGATGGATTTTAGCATGGCTACAGGTGAAAAGGTCTCCTGATAGTCAATGCCTTCGCGCTGACTATACCCTTTCGCCACAAGCCTTGCCTTATAGGTCTCTACCTCTCCATCCGAACCTATCTTCCTTTTGTAGATCCATTTGCATCCAATAGGTACAATACCTTCTGGTGGGTCTACTAAGGTCCAGACTTGGTTGGAATGCATGGAGTCTAACTCTGACTTCATAGCTTCCAGCCATTTCTCGGAATCGATATCAGATATCGCCTCGTTGTAGGTTTTGGGATCCTGTATGTGATCCCTATCTCCCACTAGGAACATTTCCTCGGTATCCTCTTCTAGTATACCTAAGTATCTATTGGGAGGATGGGAGACCCTACTAGATCTACGAGGTGGTCGAGGGACATCGTGTACTGGCTCTGTATGAATGGGTTCAATAGGATCCATGACTCGTTGCTTTTCAGAGACTTTCTCTTCAAGCTCAATTTTCCTCCCACTGCCTCTATCAAGGATAAACTGATTTTCCAAGAAGATGGCATGACGGCTCACAAACACATTGTGATCCTCTGAGACGTAAAAATTGTATCCTAATGGCTCTTTAGGATATCCTATAAAACGAGCACTTATGGTCCTAGCCTCTAACTTGTCCGCCTGTAGTCTCTTGACGTGGGCCGGACATCCCCAAATCTTGAGATGACCCAGACTTGGTTTCTTACCATGCCATATCTCATACGGTGTGGTAGGAACGGATTTAGAGGGAACTTTATTCAATAAATAAATCGCTGTGAGTAAGGCATCTCCCCAAAGGAACATAGGTAAATCAGTGAAGCTCATCATGGACCTGACCATGTCCAACAGGGTCCGATTCCTCCTCTCTGACACCCCGTTGAGTTGAGGTGTACCCGGAGGTGTCCATTGTGAGACTATGCCGTTTTCTTTGAGACAGTTCCGGAATTCCCCACTAAGGTATTCTCCTCCTCGATCTGATCGAAGAGCCTTAAGAGGTTTTCCAGTTTGTTTTTCTTCTTCATTCTTGAACTCTTTGAACTTTTCAAAAGACTCAGACTTGTGTCTCATAAGATACACATACCCATACCGCGAATAATCATCGGTAAAGGTAATGAAGTAAGAATAACGTCCCCTGGCTAGCACATCGAATGGGCCACATACATCTGTATGTACTAGAGTAAGTATTTCAGTGGTCCTCTCCCCATGTCCTACAAAGGCCAGTCTAGCCATTTTTTCTTGAAGGCAGGACTCGCAAACTGGATATGACTCGGAAGTCAATGAGCCTAAAAGCCCATCTTTATCCATTTTGTTGATTCTGTCTTCTCCAATATGGCCAAGCCTGAGGTGCCACAAATATCTTTGGTTTATCTCATCTCTGGATCTTTTGGATCCTTTGGCACTCACTTCTTGCTCGGTAACGTTCACAGATACATCCATATGTAAATGATAGAGACTGTCAATCATGAAACCACGTGCGACTATTTTATTTCTTAAATAAATAGAACAGCAGTCTTTGTCAAATGTAAAAACATGACCTTCCTGTGCTAGACATGAAACAGAAATCAAATTTCTGCTAGCAACAGGTACATAATAGCAGTCTCTAAGTATTAAACTAAATCCAGACGGTAGTCGCAGATGGTAGGTGCCTACAGCCACAGCAGCAACTTTTGCCCCGTTGCCAACCCGAAGGGTTACCGCACCTTCCGCCAGCCTTCTACTTTCCTTTAGACCCTGCATGGTAGTGCACAAATGAGCACTAGAACCAGAATCTATAACCCAACTAGAAGTAGAAGAAACCGTTAGATTAGTTTTAATTATGAGCAAGTCTATACCTTCCGAAGGTGTGTCACCTTTCTTGTTCTTCAGGCTCTCGAGGTATGAAGGACAGTTTCTCTTCCAGTGGCCTTCGACATTGCAGTGGAAACATTTTCCTTTGTCGTTAGCCTTTTTCTTTTGAACTTCCTTCTTTGGCTTCTTGTCTTTCTTCTGCTTCTTAGCAGGCTTCTTTTTCTTCCAAGTAGACTTTCTCTTGGAACCAGAAGTCAACTCAGCAGCAAGGACATTGCCCCTTGAACCTTTCAAGGCTCCCTCAGCAGTTACCAACATGTTTATGAGTTCAGTCTTAGTGCATTCAATCTTATTCATGTGGTAGTTTACTATAAACTGACCAAATGAATCAGGAAGTGACTGTAGGATCAAATCCACTTGTAATTCCTTGTGCATGTCCATACCGAGCTTCTCAAGCTCCTCTAGGTCCTTGATCATGGTCAGACCGTGATCATGGACAGGCTGCCCCTCGCGCATCTTCGTTTTGAAAAGCCTCTTGGACACTTCAAAACGAGCTATGCGACTCTGCTCACCATACAACTCTTGCAGGTGTGCCAGTATGTCCCTAGCAGTCTTTATATTTTCATACTGGCATTGGAGTTCATTAGACATGGATGCCATCATATAGCATTTTATTCTAATGTCATCATCCAACCACTTTTTATGCATTTCACGCTGAACATCAGTAGGACGTGCTGGTAGTGTGGGGATATCTGAATCAAGTATGTAGCCTATCTTCTCACAGTCCAAAACTATTTTGAGATTTCTAAGCCAGTCTTTGTAATTGGTTCTGTTCAGTCGGTTGGTCTCAAGAATACGGGTCAAAGGGTTTGAAGCCGACATTGTATCTGTAGAGAGTAAAGATTCTAGTTAGACTTTTGTACTTGATCCTAATCTGTTCTAAGGTCTTTTAGAACAAATGTAACTCCCACTATTTTCTCGAATCCCTCACACTCCCCTGGTAGGGAAACGAAAATTCCACACGACTAGGGTTTCTAGTGGGTACTGCGGTCCCACCGATTTACATGCCACCTCACCTAACAGTTATTGGTGACACATAGATGGATGAGTGTACAACTCTTGTACAATGCTTCTCAAGCATGTTGCAGTGTTACTTGGTCTCTAAGCCATGAAGACCTCACCTAACAGTTATTGGTCCCATTTCTTAGTTAAGTCAGACCCACCGTATAACCATAGGAATAAAGTCGTCATTGGGTCCTCACCTAACAGTTATTGGTGCCCAACCCCACCTTTACCCTACAACATCTCATGTCTATAGAGAGGTCCAGCCCCCCGATGCAACTTGACCACTGTGTCCAGCCGAGACAAATCAACATCAGAAAAGCCTTAGCAGCTCTACTACAGTGGAAGACCTATTGACTTAATATTGGTTAATCAGGTCTTAGTGTTTGCAACTTGAGCCCTTCATAAGAGGTAATCGAACAATTGGCCAGGTAAGCAGGTGGGAGGCTCCCCTTACTCAGAGAGTAAGGTCCTAATTAAGTAACCACCTTTCATGCTTTCCTAGACACCAATTAGATCAATTAATCTAATATGACTTGCTCATGTCGGTTCACTCTCGACTTGATTGAGGAGGTTTTGATTTAGGTCTCAATTGGGTTTGCTACATCACATGTAAACCTATCTACCCGACTCGCATTCACATCTCATGCAAACGGTACATCACAGGCAGTTATAATCGCAGCATCAAATAAAGTTAAACTTTAAATAGGTGATGATCATGGATTCTAATTAGGTCGTATTACAAGCACATGCACATTAATTGATCAAGTGGTCTTCAACTCTTGAATTGGTTCTAAGCCTCCTTGATTCGATCCTTGATCAACTCTTGATCCCATCGCCATCAACCGCTTAGATCACCTTTCATCTCATGCCTTTGCTTCAACTTGATCGTTGATGTACATCACATCACAGAAATACAACCAGATGTAAAATAAAAATAAAAATAAATTACATCTCCTTTTAGGAGGCACGCAGGCCTCTCAAAACATCAAATAAGATGCATGCAAGCATCTGAAAAATTACATGACATCGCAGATCACATCGCAGGTCATTACATTTGATACCAAAAGGGTTTGAATCCTATGATCATCACCGTATGCAACAATTATAATTTTCAGATCTGAAAACTAACTGATTGTATCATGACATAGGTCACTGATCATGCTAATCATGATTCTAAACTTTGTAATCCCATTAACAATGCATTTAGAATCATCTTTTTATCACATAAAAATCAGCATGCAAAAAATCAACACCCCTGAAAAATCTGCATGCAGAATTTTTCAGCATGCATGATCATTCAATTTTCAGATCTAATATGCCTTTAGATATTTAATTCTTACCTTAATCTACGAAGCCTAGGCTCTGATACCACTGTTGGGAACCCGCCCATGCCGCTGATATTTCAAAAATTTTTCAGATGGCAGCGGAATCGGGGCATGTGCGGGATCAACGTTCATCGCATGAACGTTGTTTCGAGACCTTTCGTAATTAGGTAAGAATTAAGAGTTTTAAAACTATTAGGAAGATCAGATCTTCACCTTGCGCGGGTAGATGATCACCGCAAATCTGAATTCGTGGTTTTGGAAGAGGGTTCGCTTGAAGCCGTTCAAACGTCCGGCCTCTACGGGTATCCACACGAAGCAGGATCCGATCCAAGCTCTCTATCTCACCGGGGTGTTAGCTCCCTTGCAGAGATAGCTTTGATGGCTGATGTCCTCCCTCTCAATCAACTCTTGATTGTGCTTGGAAGGAGGAAGAAGAAGGATGAAGAAGAGGAAGAAGATGAGCCCCTACGCAGCCTTCTGCTGTTCCTTGCGTTGGATGAAGGAAGGGAAGGGAAAGGAAGCCGCCAACTCTTGGCTTTTCTTCTCCCTTTGCTTGCGGCTGAACCAAAAGGAGGAGAGGGGGCTTCCACGGCTTGAAGAGGAGGAAAAAGATTCAACTAGGGCGCCGGCCCTAGTCCTCCTTTAATAAGGATGAAGGGCTCCTACAAGTTAGGAGCCCTTGACAACTTTCCAAGAGGGGGCGCCGGCCCCCTCTCTCTTCATGTCGCACCTAATCAAGTGGAGAGGGGCTGATGCCCCTCTTACTTGGTTAGCCTAATCCTCTTCCAAAGAGGATTAGGTCCCTCTTTCATGGTTTAATCCTAATCTAATTAGGATTGGCCAAATTGGGTTCAATCTATGCTAGTCCTAATCTAATTAGGACTTGAATGAACCATGACTCAATTGAACTCTTCAATCCTAATCCAATTAGGAGTCATGTTGATTCATTAGATTAATAATTAATTTAGACTTAAGGAATCCTAATCCAATTAGGATTTGTTTAATTTTAGTCCTAATCCAATTAGAACTCTATTTGAATCCGAAGTCCTAATCCAATTAGGATTTCTAGGAATCCTACTCCAAGTAGGAATCCAATTTTAATTCAAAATTCCTAATCTCATTAGGATTGTAGGAATCCTATTCCAAGTAGGAATCCCAGTCCTACTCCAACTAGGATTCCCAGTCCTAATCCAATTAGGACTCTAGGAATCCTACCCGAAGTAGGACTCTTGTTTCAAGTCCAATTAATTAATCCCCTTTGTTCCTTCTTCAACTTCTTATCAATCAAATTGATTACTCATGATTCATAATCACTTTTCAACCATCGGATCGGTCAATACTTCTAGTGTGCGTGACCCCATAGGTTCTATTCTGACTGGTAGAGAGATATATTGTGATCTCTATCACTATATCATTGAAAACTCCTTTCAATTGGTTGGAACGATTCCAACTCAACTCATTAGGGTCTATCGATCATCAAGATAATCCCTATGAGTCCCACCATCCACCAGTGACACCTAGCAGCATGTAGTGGCTACCCAGCAGAATGGAATGATGAACCTCTAGGTGCAATTAACATGTGATACAATCCTACTATCGTGGATCCCTACAGGACGGAGGTCATGGACAACTCGTCAAACCCCATTGTCTGTCATATGTCAAGATTTATTCGACTTGAGTTCGATAGTAGAAAACTCTTTCTCCACTTTATATTACTGCCCTGGCCAAGGTCTTAGAACTCAGTCTAACAAATCACATAGGATCACTCCTCTTCTATCAAGGTCGATAGATTCCTTGTAGGTGCATACCCTACTCCTACAGTGAACCTACTGCAGCCAATCTACACTGCATGGACCCATATGGCTAGAGACCATGTATGTGTGCAGTCAAACTACAATAACCTCACTGTGAGTAGCCGAAGCACCGCAGGTCAAAGGACCAGTCACACTACTGCAACATCAAGCAAGTCACTGACAAGTGGATAGACATCCAAGTGACTTCTTGTCTTGGTCACGCTCAGTACCCTTGTTCTCTAACAAGCACCTGCACTATCACTTCAGTGTCCCTACACTGTGGACTCAAGTCTCGTCCATCCAGAAGGAAAGTGATCTGTGCACTGATCGGATCGATCACCGTCCTCGTGATGATCCATTGATCAGGAGCATTTAGAAATTAATCACCAATGATACATGGCTCAAATTCTCAACTCTTGAGAATATGTATCATCATCTTATTAATTCCTTGGACGATTCATAGACACATAAATAATATGAATGAAAAGATGCCTTTTATTTATTCAATAATAAACAGTCAAGTACAAAATTATGTCCCTAGAATCAACAATGTGTCAGCCAAATTGGCTTCTAGGGCATACATCTAATACCTACAAAACTCCTATTGGCATGTCTCCCTACCGATTAGTTTTTGGAAAAGCTTGTCACTTACCGGTAGAACTTGAACATAGAGCTTTCTGGGCTATCAAAAAGTTTAACTTAGATATGGCAGTAGCTGGTCCTCACCGAAAACTCCAACTAAGTGAACTTGAAGAATTGTGCAATGAGGCTTATGAAAATGCTAAAATTTATAAAGCAAGGACTAAGGCTTTTCATGATAAAAATATTAACCGTAAGTCCTTCAAACCTGGTCAAAAGGTTTGGCTGTTCAATTCAAAGTTGCGACTCTTTCCGGGTAAACTTCGCTCTAGGTGGGATGGACCATTCATCGTGAAAAAGGTTTTTCCTTATGGTGCAGTAGAGATCCAACACCTCAATGATGGACATATTTTAAAAGTCAATGGTCAAAGGTTAAAACCTTATGTGGACTGTGTTACCGATGGGCAATTGATCGAATCCCTTAATTTGACGAACCCTGTTTATCGAAATAATTAAGGATGCACCGTGTCTGGCTGAAGACAATAAACTTAGCGCTTGTTGGGAGGCAACCCAATTCTCTTAGATTTCTTTAAACATTGAGGACAATGTTAGGTTTAGGTTTGGGGGTATTTTTAAGTATTTTTTTTTATTTTTTGTTTTGTTTACATCTCTTGCATTCGTTTTCACTTCATAATGTCAGGTTTATCAAAAGAAATAAAAAAATAAAAAAATAAAAATATCTTTTAAAAAAATGTGTTCATTTTTATTTTTTATAAAATAATAATAATAATTAAAAAAAATTTAAATTTTTTTTTTTAAAAAAAACCTCATTTCTATACATTAATGCAAGAATGCTAAACACATAAGGTATATAAAATCTAAAAAGCCCAATGACTAGTCGGAAGTAATACAAATTTAAGTTCTTTTCATTAAGTCTCTCTTAGGGAGTTGTAAGCTAATTAATACTTCGGAATTTCACTACACACTGGCCGACACTTCTAAGGTCTAGGCTCGACATTATATTGATAGTATAGTAGCAACCTTGGACCCTGATGAATCATACTTATCTAATCCAAAAAAAAAAAAATCATCAATAATAATGGATTTAGTCAGAAACATCGAAAAGGGCTACCTATTGTCAAAGGTCAGATGGGCTTGTGATGAGGACTCTGAGCATAAGTCCGTAGGAGAGTCTTGATGCCCGACACCTTATACCAACTGGTGTGAGAGTTGTTGACTGATTGCTCGTTACACGGAGAAATCGCCACAAGAGTAAAAGTGCACAATATATATATAAAAAGAAAAAAAGAAAGAAAAAAAACTCTGTATTGACCTTGAAAAAGATAATAGTGTGAAAGCCGTCGTTGTAAAAATTCGAGTAAACTGGAATATTACAGATAAAGCCCGTGAGGTACTAAAGTAAATATCCACAACTCTCGAAATCCTGCAGATAAAATGATTTTGAATCAGTGAACAGGTCCTTTCGACCAATCCTTGGAAACTACTAGTCTTTGCAATATTTTGTTGATCTGAACCCTTAGCTTGTGTACGGTCCAGATTTCACCAAGCACTCCAGTATAAATAAGTCTTACAACTCCCTAACGGAAACTTAATGACTTCAACTTGAATTGCATCTTGACCTAGGATTTGGGCTGACTTAGTAAATAAAACCATGTGTGCTTTGAAATTATTATCATTTATGTATCTTAAATTTAATTTAAAAAAAAAGAAGAAGAAGAGAGTTTTCGAAATTCTTAGCTAGAATGCATTTGGAATGATTTTCACCTCATAGATCAATTGATTTAAAAAAAAAGAAAAAAAATTAATAATAACAATTATGATAAATGATTTATTGAAGTTTGTGGGTATCTTCACTGAAAATCCTCATGAGACTACAACTCGTCTACTAGGGTAACCTAGGGGTTTAAAGCCTTGTTACATATGGTAAATGTAACCGCGATGCCTGCGAAAGTGAGTTAAAATTCTTCTTTTCTAGTTTTATTTTGCTCGAGGACTAGCAAAACATAGGTTTGGGGGTGTGATAAGTGCTGAATAATTTATAATTTAGTTATCTTTTCATAGCACTTATCAATGTTCTTAAACTAATAAATACATACTTTACCATAAAATTGAATAAACATTGAAATAAATTTAAAATATGCTAAGAGATAAATAATTCTTTTCTCAAAACAGACTTTGAACTTGTCTCTCTCCTGGTTGTAATCTTTCATGAAAACATATAAGGAGGAGATTGTGTTGACCCGGTTTAGTAACCTGATGGAGTTGTAATCAAGCTAAGGCTATGATTAAATAGGTTTTGGTCCTGATTCGATTGAAAGTTATAATTAATTATGTATGGGGCAAAAGTTTGATTAACCCTTTTTATTAGGTCACGGTCCGGTTTTTAGTCTTGTCTGGTCGAGTTCGATCTGAAGCAGCTCAGCAAGAATTAAATTTAAATAACATTGGGCTCGAGAACAATTTCAAGCAAATCAACGATCATGACCCACCTCAAATCCAAAGACAATTCCCAACCAATTTCTTACCTGCCTTCATATAAAATTTATAATTTTAAAACAATAATAATAATAATAATAATAATTGAATATCCATGATTCACTGTTCATATGAACAGTGTCCCGTGAAAACACTGTTCATATGAACAGTGTTACAAAAAAAAATATAAAAACTAATCCCACTGTTCATCTTCTTCCTCCCTCCTTGCATCAGGGCCGTCCACCTTCCTCCAGTCGATCCCGCGTCGATCCGCCGCCCGTGCCAACCCCAGCCCATTCCAAGCTCCATCGCGATGAGGCCATCAACAGCTCACACGCGGTGAACGCCGGTAATCCAGCAACCTCCCACGCCCGTCCGACTGCAAGCGGAATCCAAGCATCACGCCCAGCCATCCCTCGGCCTCTTCATCCGCCTGCATCCCCGCCTCCGCACAGCCGCCATCCCGGGCTCACAGATCACTCCCTTCCGTTCCAGCCACGAGCCCCACGCGGTGCAGCCAGCGACCGGATCTCCCGCCTCCTCTTCCGCCCGTGACGCCTCCGACCCAGCAATCGCCCTCCACCCGAGCATCTGCAACATCTTTCCGTCCGGATTCATCCCTAGCACCAAGCCGTGATCGGCTCCCAACCGCCGGAAACCCAGCTCGGCATTCATCTACAGCTCAGTCCCCGGCTTCTTCGAGATCCAGATACTCCGCATCAGCACCTCCCATCGATCCCGCGGCCATCTCATCTTCTTCCCTCCACCTCCCGTCGATCCAGCGGCCGGCTTCATTTCCGGCCATTACAATCAAACGCTCCACGGATCCCTCCCAAGATCCAGCCACGCCATTGACGCCATTCATCCACTATAAAAGGAGGAGGGCGTTCGGTGGCAGAGGGGGAGCTCGGTTGAGAAGAAAGAAACAGGGGAGAGGCTCTGTTTCGGTGAAGAAGAAGAAGAAGAAAGCCGAGAAAAAGAAATAAAAAAAGAAGAGAGAGGGGAGGAAAGAGAAGAGTTTGTGATAGTTTGGGAATAATGGGCGGTGATCAATTTCATTTGAAGATGGGAGGTCGTCCGAAAGCCATGCTCGGCTAAACGTCTAGTCTAGGGCTGGATGAAGCCCTAGCAATGTATCAGGGCAATTGTAGTTCTTACTTTTTTTTTATTTTGGAGCTTGTTTAAATTCTTATTTTCAATAAAATATTTCTTTAGGATATTTAAATTTCGAGCATGCTAGTTACTAATCATGTTTGCTAAAGTAGTCTAAGATGATCCATGCCTAGGAAGATGAAGTATGCTGCATCCTAGATTAGCATACTTAGGTAGACACTTCATGCTACATCGAAGATGGATCTTCCTAACACTCTTTATGCTTTTATTTTAAAAGGCTTGTAGCCAAAATTGCATGCCTCTCCAAAAGACAAAAATTAAGAACACAATCCTTGATGCAATGCTATGTGGTGGATTCCAAACCCTAGATCTATTTACTCTGATAAATTCCAATCCGTACTCATAGTTTAATTTAGTTAAATCAAGTTGGCAAATCCTTCTTTTTGATTTATTTTTAAAAGAAAAATAACTTATTCTTCAATCCCTGTGGACCGACATCCGTAATCACTATCCTACAGGATACGTGCTATTGCGTTGTTTATTTTTGAAATTGAAATAACCGATCAATGTGAAAGTTCACAACAAACTGAGAGAATGAATCAGGCAGTGATTGCAGGATCAAATCCTGACTGAGCTCACTATCCATAGCAAAACCTAATTGACTTAATCTGGTGATTAAGTCTATAACCATAAGAACATGGTTTGCACTGGAGTTCCTTCATTCATTCTAGCACGGAACAACTGCTTAGATATCTCATACCTAGTAGTCCTGCTTTTTTTTCCATACTACTCTTTTAAATTGAGAAGTACGGATTGAGTGTCCATGCTTTCATGTTGCCTCTGTAATTCATTGCTCATAGAGGCAAGTATGATACATTTGACAGTCAAACTGTCATTTTTCCACATCTTATGTGTGGCAACCTTCTCATCTGTAGCATCATCCCCTAGATCTCCAAGATCAGGAGTTTCAAGAATATAAGAATTTTTTTTCTGTGTGAGTACTATTTTTAAATTTCTCAACCAGTCCACATAGTTAGGACCGGTCAACTTGTTGGCATCCAGGATGCCTCTTAGTGATAGTGAAGATGCCATTAATAATTCTACATAAGTAAGAACAAAACTAACATAAGCAGACCAATCATGATGACACATGCAATTAGACTAGGACTTTATCTAATTGTTGCTCCTACTATTTTTATCGAATATCATAGCCCTCTCCTATGATAAACGAGAAAATCTAATTTTTCTTAGTAGGGTTGAGATCCGAATTCATCATAAAAGCCTTGTGGTTACACAACATACCCTTATGAGTTCAAAGGTAGGAAACTCTTTCCAATTGCATCTCATGCAATTCTCAACTTTATCTTGTCCTCTTAAAACATTTATAGCCTTATGGTTGCACAATAAACTATAATATTTTAGTTAAGTCAGACCCTTCATTTCCATATAGTCATATTCGAATAATATTGCTCTTGTGGTTTCACAACAAAGCAACATATTAAAATATGCCATAAGCATCTCTGTGCACCAAGACAATATAACATCAGTCCCCATTGCAAGCCTTGTGGTTGCACAACAAACTAGCATGGATCTTGACATAATAATGTCGAGGTATGAAGGAAGGATATCAATAGTATTTTATCAACATTAAGATTTTTTATAATAGGCAATCAAATAATTGGCCAGGTAAGCAGGTGGGAGGCTCCCCTTACTCAGAGAGTAAGGTCCTAATTAGAGAACCACCTTTAGTGCTTTCCTTAGACACCAATTAGATTAATTGTTCTAGAATGGGTCAGCTTAAAGTTTTTCAACACTATGACTTAATATAATTTTTATTGACGACTTACTGGTCTCTTGCACATTCTATATATTGAACATGTCTTTGTATATGCTACAACAAATTATATATCTATCTCATAGTATATATAAATTATAACCAACTATCATGCATCATGACTATCTCATATCATGTACAAATTATTACGAATTGATTGGATCAATTAACATGCTTCAACATATCTTCATATGAAAAATTCATATCATGATATTTTATTATATATCATATCATATATAAATCATATAATTTAGCATTCTTCTAAACATATGACATTACTATCTCATAGTAATTTTAACAATCATACATCATGCATAATCACTTGATTGAACTAATTAAGGATGGCTCTGATACCACTGAAAGGGTTCTAACATGTCATAATTGGGCAGCGGAAGCTAGGGATTTTAAAAATTTCTTAATAAAGTCCCTTAACATGAAATCCTTATAAGCCTACATCACCTTAATGGTAACAATCAAATAATATATAAATATAAATATAGGAATAGAAGAATACCTCTAACGCTAATCTAATATGAATGATCTTCACGAGGCGTCTGATAAGTGCTAAATAATGCATAAATTAATATCTTATTCATAGCACTTATCATTATTTTAATTCACGTATTTTGTAAATTTAACTAAAAAATTGTGTTTTCCTTCAGCATTTCATTTTAAATAAATTATTCAAGTTTGATTGATTTTCTTTATTGGTCGAGTCTAATGTTCGCAGGTCGAGTCGACCCCAATTTCTTTTCTTAGCGTATTCCTCCTAACAGTTTATTTCTCCTTCACTCCCATGTTCACAAACAAAGCCTCCATGTCACTCTCCCTCCCATGTCCAAAAAAATAAAATAGAACCCATCTTCCCACGCTTCCCAGGCGACTGTTCCCAAGCATCCCTTGCTCCGCTAGATCTCAGCCAAGATAGAGCCAAATCCAAGCTTCCCACACGTCTGGTTCACCTCCCCTGCTTCACCTCCACAGCCGTCCATGAGTTCCTATCAGCCCTTCCTCCCAACTTCCGAATCCAAACTCCACCCCAATCCGTGAACGCGTCCCAGCACCCCACGTATCTCCTCCATCTTCACGGGATAAACTCAAATGTCGCATCCATAGATCAGGCTCCTCAGCTTAGCAAAATAGATTATCTCCTCCATCTTCATCCTCTTCCTCCGAGATCTTCTCACACACCCACAGCCGAGTCCCAAGCGTTATCTTTCAGCCTCCCAGAATCCTGCTTCTTCTGGATCATCTCCCATCCACGGACATGATCTATTCTTATCCAAGAAAACCTCAGGATCTTATTCCTCCCAACGTCTTTCTTCTCATCTTTAACTTTCGTTCAACTCCCCTGTTCCAGCTTGCAGCCTTATCCCACGAACATGAATTCATCCCACAACCGCATCAAATCCCCTGCATCTCGGATTACAAGCTTATCCCCTATTCTCAGTTCATTGCCAGCCGGATCCAAGCTCTTCTACCGTAATCCCTCTGTGATTCAAACTTCCACGCGTAGATCCCAGCATTTTCGGATCTCCTTCTCAGCCGAATGCAGCTACCCCTTGCAGACTCAAACCAACTCACGGAATCCCCTGCTTCAGCGGAATAGCCGCCCACGATTCATCTTCATCTCCTCTGCTTTCGGATTCCTCCACGTCCAGCCAACGGCTACATCCCAACCCAGATGAGCTCGGATCGGATTAATCCCAGCCAACTGCAAGTAATCTCCCAGGATCCACGAACCGAGCCATATCCAAGCTCCTCCGCATCTCCTCCACGATGGAGAAGCGTCGGCCTCTTCCGGATCATGTCCAGTGTCAGCGAGAATCCAGCTGAATCCAACTTCCGCTCCCAGGCATATGTTCACAGCATCAATCTTCTTCTGAATCCCTTGTCTCCCGCATCCGGATCTCCCGCGGCCAACAAATCGCAACTCCATCCAGCTGCTTCCATCCTTATCCCGCATCCAAGCTTATCCTTCTACCCATGTGAAGAAACAGAGGAGGATGGAGGGGGAGCTTGTGGCTTATAAAAGGGGAGACGTTTCCTTCTTTGGTGCCATCTCTTCGCTGGAGAAGCTTGGGTTCCCAGACCAAGTTCCCACAAAAATAAGAGGGAGAGATAGTAGTTTGGATATTTTGGGAATGATTTCCCAAAGAAAAAAATAATGAAGTTCGAGAGGGAGAGGAAGCCGACGGGAGAAAAGAAGGAGAACCCAGTCGTGATGAAGGCCTTCTACATCACTGCTGCTGTCGCCCATGATTCCATGGAAGGCTGATCTCCTCACTAGGGCTGGATGTAGCCCTAACAAAGGGCCAAGGGTTTTATATTTTAATTTTCTATTCCTGAAGTTGTATAAACTTCATTTTGCTCCTAATGAATATTTTATTTCATCTCATATTTAATTTCTATGATTTTAAGTAGTATGACGTTTATACAACTGCTCTTCATGATCATTGAGGTAAAAATAAGATAGTTCATGCTTAAGAAAGATGCGATGTGCTGCCACCTTAGATTAGGGTTGACATTTCATGCTAACTAAAGATGGATTATGCCTAAATTACTTTTGTAAAATTTTATTCAAATGCTTATTAGGATTGTAGCCAATTTACATGTTAATACAAGAATAAATTAAAATACAAATAACCCTTGTTCCGATGTTAGTGGTGAATTCCTTGCCTTAGTTTCTCCCAAACTGATATCATTTTAATTATATTTTTTTATTAAATTTCTTAGTTTAATTTTTTTCACAAACTCTTTCTTTTAAATATTTTATTTTTAAGAAAATAACTGTACCCCAATCTCTGTGGATCGATACCCGTAATCACTATCCTACCAGATACGTGCTATTGCATGGTCCTTAAAGTTGACTATCAATTTTTGGCGCCGTTGCCGGGATTGCTAGCATAGTTGTTTTTCTTTTCATAAATTAAACTTTCGAAAAAAAATAATATATGTATATATCTAAAATAAAATGAAAATATTTTCTATTTTTGTTACTTTACTTATCTCCTTTTTCTCTCTTACTAATTTTTGGTTTTTCTTTTGGTATTATTTGATCAGGAATCGAAGAGAAAATCTGGGACGATCAAAAAGAGAACTGCTGGAAAAGGAATGTTGTAGTGGTTTACATAAAAATAAAAAAAAATTGCTGGGAAAATTTTCTTTGATAACCTCTAAACCTTTCTTATTTAAATTGATTCCCAGTTTGCTTGAAATTTTGTGATGATTGTTTGATTTTAATTTCAACAAAAGTGTGAATGCATGCTTAATATATATACACTAATTAATTCGCATATAGTAAGGGCAATCACGCCAACAAGATAAGAACTGGATTTCATCACTAGATTCTTGCCCAAATTAGGTGAATCAATTCTCACATAGCTATCACCTTAATTAAAATTAATTAGACGTTGGCCCCTAGGGACATTCAAGCTCAATAGGACAAAGATCACCGAAAGTTGCACCAATTTCGCTCTGTGGCTCAGTTGATGTCTAGGCAAGCTTTGTCCCAAGGGAGACAATTCATCTGTTCGAGGCAAGTGGTTTTTAAGTGGGACCTTTGCAACGCATCGTGACCCCCCCACTTACCTGAAAGCTTACCTGGTCAACTCAGTTCATTAGACCGGATTGGAGGCTTAGGTGCCCTCTTCAAACCAGTTAGGAGCTGTCTAGTGATTTTAGGGCAAATACAAGGATTTGATGTGTTTTTCTTTTAATGCATGCTTGACTACACTTGACTGATCAGAAGAGTTTTAGTGCATGCTAGGATGTCATTCCAGATTTCCGAAATTAATACCTTTTGACCCTGAAATAGAGCGTTCTATTAGGACCCTTCGAGCCAAAATCCGCACCTATAGAACTCTGCCCCACCTGTCGAGATAGCTGAAGAACAACCCAAGCTGTTAAAGGAGTACTTTACTCCTTCCATTTATACCTCTCCATCTAGTATTCGACTACCTAATACCACTGCGGCTGTACAATTTATAATTAAGTCTAGTGTCATCCAAATGCTTCCCTCTTTTTATGGACTCAACAATGAAGACCCATACAAACATTTAGATGAGTTCCTTGAGATTTGCACCACTGTCAAAATTTAGAACTTCACTGATGATGCTCTAAAACTTAGGCTATTCCCTTTTTCTCTTAAGGATAGAGCTAAGCAGTGGCTTCATTCATTAGAAGCCAATTCCATTCTTTCATGAGCTCAATGCAACATGAATTTCTGAAAAAATATTTTTTCATAGAAAGAACGAACCAATTTAGGCATGCGATCACGAGCTTCTCCCAATCTGACGAAGAAGAATTTCATGAAACCTGGAAAAAATTTAGAGACTTACTCCGAAAATGCCCGCACCATCAAATACCCAAATGGCAATTAGTGCAATGCTTTTATGACGGGTTATCTGAACGAAACCATCAGATGGTTGATGCTTCGTGTGGGGGAACTTTCATGCTTAAGAGTGAGCATGAGGCATGGCAGATGTTTGAAAACCTTAATGAAAATTCTCTCCACCATGCCTCCTCCGCTCGTCAAGCACCCCCGAGTTCTCAAAGAAAAGGAACCATATATGAAGTTAGCCAGTCCATAGGTCTATCTGACAAAGTAGATGCACTATCTTGCAAGTTGGACCAGTTAATGTCTAGAGAATAGCTTCCAAACTTTCCCCAAGCACAAGTTTGTGCTCTTTGTTCTAGCCCGTCTCACCCTATTCATGAATGCCCTTCGGCAGCTCAATTCCCTGAATTTGTGTAAGAACAAGTTAATGCTGCCCAAGCATAGTCCTGACCGGGTAATGATCCGTATTCTAACACTTATAACCCTGGATGGCGCAACCATCCGAATTTTTCTTGGAAGCAGCAGACTTCCAATACTTCCCAACCTTATTCCCAAAACTTTCAACCATTTCAGAATGTTAATCCCTACCATCCTTCGACTCAATTTCAACACACTCCTCCTCCACCCCATAGAAACATAGCCTTTGAGGAGAAAGTGTTGACTGCCCTTCAAGGTTTGGAAACCATAACACAATTGGTATACTCTCACACGCAATCTAGCACCAAGCTAGAATCCCAAATGGGGCAACTAGCTAATGCATTAAACAAGCGAGAGGAAGGAAAGCTTCCAAGCCAACCAGTGAGTAATCCAAGGGAACAATACATGGCTCAAGAAATTCAACTAAATACAATTCATCATGAATAAGTCAATGCTTTGACTACCCTAAGGAGTGGACGTGTAGTAGACAATAAGATTGGGGAGGGTAACAATAAGGAAGGTAAAGAAGAGGATAGAAATGTGTCAAATGAAAACCTAAAGCCTTCTTCTTCTTCAGCTAATCCACCTTCTACCAAAACTCATATTCCAAAGGCCCCATTTCCTGAAGCACTTAATGCACCCACTCCCTTTGGCAATAAAGAAACTTCACTAGAAGAGATGATGGAGATTTTCAAACAAGTTAAAATCAACCTTCCGCTTCTTGATGCTATTAGACAAGTTTCCTCCTATGCCAAATTTCTCAAAGACCTTTGTACCCAAAAGCGAAAATCTAGGACACATGTGCCTAAAAAGGTCTTCCTAACTGAGCAAGTGAGTTCTATTCTTCAACACAACATCCCTCCGAAATTCAAAGATTCTGGTGCTCCCACCATCTCCTGTGTCTTAGAAAATAATTTCATTGATCAAGCACTCTTAGATCTAGGGGTAAGTGTCAACCTTTTATCTTACTCAGTTTATGAGAAACTTGGGTTAGGTGAGTTAAAACCAACCTCGGTATCCCTTCAATTGGCTGATCGATATGTAAAAATACCACGAGAAATAATTGAAGATGTTCTTGTCAAGGTAGACAAATTCTATTTTTCAGTAGATTTTATCGTCCTTGATATGGAACATGAGCCTAATCCTAAGAAACAAATCCCCGTGATCCTTGGGCGCCCCTTTTTAGCAACAGCCAATGCGTGCATCAATTATAGAACGGGGGTAATGAACATTTCATTTGGGAACATGAAGGTAAAATTAAATGTGTTCAATACGGCCGACCAACCCGCGAGGAAAGTTGAGTGCTTCCTAATAGACAAAATGGATGATCTTGTAGAAGAAGCCCTTCCCTATGTTTTAGCAGATGACACTCTGAAAACATGCTTGGCCCATTTTGACTTTGATATAGACAAGGCCATAGAAGCAGTCAACTTCTTGCCCGACATCAGTCTCCCACAAATTTTCTTTCTTGGAGAACTCGACATGAACCCGGTATGATTTGATAAGGATGCGCTGCGTCTGGCTGAAGACGTTAAACTTAGCGCTTGTTGGGAGGCAACCCAATTTTCGTAGGCCATTTTTGCATTTTTTTCTTATTGCATTTTTTCAATTTCTTGTTGGAAATTGTATCCTAAATGTCAATCGTCAGCATGTTGATGATTAAATGAATTGATAAATTAATAAAGTATTATTTGGCATTATTCATCATTTTATCTTCAAATGAACTCTTATATGATGAAGTCCTTAGGACTTATGTTATGATAAAGGAGGATTTATCTTTGAGTCCTTAAACTTGTTCGCGACCAAATGATATGTTGTTACTAGGATGACAACATTATCGAGATTAGGTCGTTGTGTGACATATACGTTGGTTGTCCTCTCAACCAAGGAGTGTGGAGACACTGGTATGCCATACAGGTGAAGTGTAGGAATACATTTCACTGAACGTGACCAGTTCCGGAATGCTCTACTGTCGAGAGATGTTCCGAGTGGATATGGGTATA
This sequence comes from Phoenix dactylifera, assembly GCF_051530095.1. NCBI lineage: Eukaryota > Viridiplantae > Streptophyta > Magnoliopsida > Arecales > Arecaceae > Phoenix > Phoenix dactylifera. The sequence goes on along the minus strand of NC_143207.1, from coordinate 5,685,227 downwards.
AGTTTGGCCTTCTGATCTGAGAACGCAACCTGTGACTAGCAAGCAAATCACTGTACTTTGGTACCGGACTACCTAAATTTCTAATTCAGTGACGGAAGGTCACTGGGTGCAGTCAAGTACTTGCGTAGTCAGTTGTGAGTCGAGATGAAATTGACGCCTTCTGGAAACAGAAGATAATGTCTTGTGATTAATTTAGCAAAACCTTGGCCAGGATAATTCCAGTGAGGAGTCACGGGATATCTAAAGTTAATCACATAATGGATGTACTAATTATAGGGTTGACAGTGAGCTCTAAGTCATCCTAGCATTAGGAGTCAAAGGGATTGAATTATACAGTAACCATAGTCCAGGGTTCCAGAATATTTGCTTCGCATATATTCGGCCTATCCGGACGTCGGGTACCATGTTGGGAACCCGCCCATGCCGCTGATATTTCAAAAATTAAATCAGATGGCAGCGGAATCGGCATGCACGGGTTCGACGTTCATCGCATGAACGTTGTTTCGAGACCTTTCGTAATTAGGTAAGAATTAAAACTTTTAAAACTAATAGGAAGATCAAATCTTCACCTTGCGCGGGTAGATGATCACCGCAAATTTGAATTCGTGGTTTTGGAAGAGGGTTCGCTTGAAGCCGTTCAAACGTCCGGCCTCTACGGGTATCCACACGAAGTAGAGGACCGATCAATGTTTCCTTGTCTCCCCGGGGTGCTAGCTCCCTTGCAGAGACTTCCTTTGATGGCTGATCTCCTCTCTTTCTTTCAACTCTTGAAAGTGCTTGAGAGGAGGAAGAAGAAGGATGAAGAAGAGGAAGAAGATGAGCCCCTACGCAGCCTTCTTCTGTTGCTTGCGTTGGATGAAGAAAGGGTAGAGGAGGAGGCCGCCAACACTTGGTGAGCTTCTACCCTTGCTTGCGGCTGCAACTAAAGAGAGGAAGAGGGTGGCCACGGCACAAGAGGAAGAGGATTCCAATCCCTAGGGTGCCGGCCTCATGGTGCCTTTTATAGCCATCAAGGGCTCCTCCAAAGTAGGAGCCCTAGATGGTTTTCCAAAGAGAGAAGGGGGGCGCCGGCCCCTCTCTTCATGCCGCACACAAGGAGAGGAGGAGGGGCGTGATCCCTCCTTCTTGTGATGCCCTAATCCTCTTCCAAAGAGGATTGGGTGCCTCTCTTATGGTTTAATCCCAATCCAATTAGGATTAGCCAATTGGGTTCAATCTATGCTAGTCCTAATCCAACTAGGACTTGAATGAACCATGACTCAATTGAACTCTTCAATCCTAATCCAATTAGGAGTCATGTTGATTCATTAGATTATTAATTAATTTAGACTTAAGGAATCCTAATCCAATTAGGATTTGTTTAATTTTAGTCCTAATCCAATTAGGATTCTATTTGAATCCGAAGTCCTAATCTAATTAGGATTTCTAGGAATCCTACTCCAAGTAGGAATCCTATTTTAATTCAAAATTCCTAATCTCATTAGGATTGTAGGAATCCTATTCCAAGTAGGAATCCCAGTCCTACTCCAACTAGGATTCCCAGTCCTAATCCAATTAGGATTCTAGGAATCCTACCCGAAGTAGGACTCTTGTTTCAAGTCCAATTAATTAATTCCCTTGGTTCCTTCTTCAACTTCTTTATCAATCAAATTGATTACTTGTGATTCTTAATCACGATTTCAACCATCGGATCGGTCAATACTTCTAGTGTGTGTGACCCCATAGGTTCTATTCTAACTGGTAGTGAGATATATTGTGATCTCTATCTCAATATCATTGAAAACTCCTTTCAATGGGTTGGAACGATTCCAACTCAACTCATTAGGGTTTATCGATCATCGAGATAATCCCTGTGAGTCCCACCATCCACCAGTGACACCTAGCAGCATGTAGTGGCTACCCAGCAGAATGGAATGATGAACCTCTAGGTGCAGTTAACATGTGGTACAATCCTACTATCGTGGATCCCTACAGGACGGAGGTCATGGACAACTCGTCAAACCCCATCGTCTGTCATATGTCAAGATTTATTCGACTTGAGTTCGATAGTGGAAAACTCTTTTTCCACTTTATATTACTGCCCTGGCCAAGGTCTTAGAACTCAGTCTAACAAATCACATAGGATCACTCCTCTTCTATCAAGATCGATAGATTCCTTATAGGTGCATACCCTACTCCTACAGTGAACCTACTGCAGCCAATCTACACTGCATGGACCCATATGGCTAGAGACCATGTATGTGTGCAGTCAAACTACAATAACCTCACTGTGAGTAGCCGAAGCACCGCAGGTCAAAGGACCAGTCACACTACTGCAACATCAAGCAAGTCACTGACGAGTGGATAGACATCCAAGTGACTTCTTGTCTTGGTCACGCTCAGTACCCTTGTTCTCTAACAAGCACCTGCACTATCACTTCAGTGTCCCTACACTGTGGACTCAAGTCTCGTCCATCCAGAAGGAAAGTGATCTGTGCACTGATCGGATCGATCACCGTCCTCGTGATGATCCATTGATCAGGAGCATTTAGAAATTAATCACCAATGATACATGGCTCAAATTCTCAACTCTTGAGAATATGTATCATCATCTTATTAATTCCTTGGACGATTCATAGACACATAAACAATATGAATGAAAAGATGCCTTTTATTTATTCAATAATAAATAGTCAAGTACAAAATTATGTCTCTAGAATTAATAATGTGTCAGCCAGATTGGCTTCTAGGGCATACATCTAACAATCTCCTACTTGCACTAAAGCCAATTCGTCATATATCTTAGGCCCATCTTCTCAAGGTGGGCTTCAGTCTTTTGCTGACTCAGCTGCTTAGTGAACGGGTCCGCCACGTTATCCGCGGAGTCTACTCTCTGCACCTCTACATATTTCTTCTCCACATAGTCGCGTATGAGGTGAAAGCGCCGCTCTATATGCTTAGACTTCTGATGAGACCTTGGCTCCTTAGCAAGGGCTATGGCGCCATTATTATCGCAGTAGAGTGTTATGGCATCTGATGTCCTCACGTCCAACTCTGCAATGAATTTCTTGAACCAAAAGCCTTCCTTAGCAGCTTCAGAGGCGGCGATGTATTCAGCTTCCATAGTAGAATCAGCAATGATCGGTTGTTTAGAACTCTTCCAATTTACCGTACCACCATTGCACAAGAACACATATCCAGATGTTGACTTCCTGTCATCGACATCAGTCATGAAGTCTGAATCTGTGTACCCTTCTACCTTTAACTCTGATGATCCTCCAAAAATCAAGAATAAATCTTTAGTTCTTCTCAAGTACTTAAGAATATTCTTCACGGCTGTCCAGTGTTCTTCACCTGGATTCGACTGATATCTGCTTGTGACACTCACAGCAAGAGCTATATCAGGTCGTGTACATAGCATGGCATACATGAGGCTTCCTATTGCCGATGCATAAGGAATCTTGCTCATGCGTTGAATCTCTTCAGATGTGTTGGGGCACATCTTCTTGGAGAGATGAATTCCATGCCTTAGGGGTAAGAGACCCCTCTTGGAGTTTTCCATGCTGAACCTCTTCAGCACCTCCTCTATGTACATCTTCTGTGAAAGGCCAAGCATCCTTTTAGATCTATCTCTATAGACCTTTACTCCCAAAATATAGGATGCTTCCCCAAGGTCTTTCATGAAGAATTCTTTTGACAACCAGACCTTGACCGAGGTTAGCATGGGAATATCATTCCCAATCAGGAGAATGTCATCTACGTACAGTACGAGAAAAACGACAGCACTCCCACTAACCTTTTTGTAAACACACGGTTCCTCTTGGTTTTTGATGAAATCAAACATTTTGATTGCATCATCGAAACGAGTGTTCCAACTTCGAGATGCTTGCTTTAGTCCATAGATGGACCTTTGCAGCTTGCAGACCTTGTGATCTCCATCACTGAAAGTGAAACCCAAAGGCTGTTCCATATAGATATCTTCATCAAGATATCCATTCAGGAAAGCAGTTTTCACATCCATCTGCCAGATTTCATAATCATAAAATGCTGCAATGGCAAGCAATGTTCGGATGGATTTTAGCATGGCTACAGGTGAAAAGGTCTCCTGATAGTCAATGCCTTCGCGTTGACTATACCCTTTCGCCACAAGCCTTGCCTTATAGGTCTCTACCTCTCCATCCGAACCTATCTTCCTTTTGTAGATCCATTTGCATCCAATAGATACAATACCTTCTGGTGGATCTACTAAGGTCCAGACTTGGTTGGAATGCATGGAGTCTAACTCTGACTTCATAGCTTCCAGCCATTTTTCGGAATCGATATCAGATATCGCCTCGTTGTAGGTTTTGGGATCCTGTATGTGATCCCTATCTCCCACTAGGAACATTTCCTCGGTATCCTCTTCTAGTATACCTAAGTATCTATCGGGAGGATGGGAGACCCTACTAGATCTACGAGGTGGTTGAGGGACATCGTGCACTGGCTCTTTATGAATGGGTTCTATAGGATCCATGACTCGTTGCTTTTCAGAGACTTTCTCTTCAAGCTCAATTTTCCTCCCACTGCCTCTATCAAGGATAAACTGATTTTCCAAGAAGATGGCATGACGGCTCACAAACACATTGTGATCCTCTGAGATGTAGAAATTGTATCCTAATGACTCTTTAGGATATCCTATAAAACGAGCACTTATGGTCCTAGCCTCTAACTTGTCCGCCTGTAGTCGCTTGACGTGGGCCGGACATCCCCAAATCTTGAGATGACCCATACTTGGTTTCTTACCATGCCATATCTCATACGGTGTGGTAGGAACGGATTTAGAGGGAACTCTATTCAATAAATAAATCGCTGTGAGTAAGGCATCTCCCCAAAGGAACATAGGTAAATCAGTGAAGCTCATCATGGACATGACCATATCCAATAGGGTCCGATTCCTCCTCTCTGACACCCCGTTGAGCTGAGGTGTACCCGGAGGTGTCCATTGTGAGACTATGCCGTTTTCTTTGAGATAGTCCCGGAATTCCCCACTAAGGTATTCTCCTCCTCGATCTGATCGAAGAGCCTTAAGAGGCTTTTCAGTTTGTTTTTCTACTTCATTCTTGAACTCTTTGAACTTTTCAAAAGACTCAGACTTGTGTCTCATAAGATACACATACCCATACCGTGAATAATCATCGGTAAAGGTAATGAAGTAAGAATAACGTCCCCTGGCTAGCACATCGAATGGGCCACATACATCTGTATGTATTAGGGTAAGTATTTCAGTGGTCCTCTCCCCATGTCCTACAAAGGGCAGTCTAGCCATTTTTCCTTGAAGACAGGACTCGCAAACTGGATATGACTCGGAAGTCAATGAGCCGAGAAGCCCATCTTTATCCATTTTGTTCATCCTATCCTCTCCAATATGGCCAAGTCTGAGGTGCCACAAATATCTTTGGTTTATCTCATCTCTGGATCTTTTGGATCCTTTGGCACTCACATCTTGCTCGGTAACATTCACAAATACATCCATATGTAAATGATAGAGACTGTCAATCATGAAACCACGTCCGACTATTTTATTTCTCAAATAAATAGAACAGCAGTCTTTGTCAAATGTAAAAACATGACCTTCCTGTGCTAGACATGAAACAGAAATCAAATTTCTGCTAGCAACAGGTACATAATAGCAGTCTCTAAGTATTAAACTAAATCCAGACGGTAGTCGCAGATGGTAGGTGCCCACAGCCACAGCAGCAACTTTTGCCCCGTTGCCAACCCGAAGGGTTACCGCACCTTCCGCCAGCCTTCTACTTTCCTTTAGACCCTGCATGGTAGTGCACAAATGAGCACTAGAACCAGAATCTATAACCCAACTAGAAGTAGAAGAAACCGTTAGATTAGTTTCAATTATGAGCAAGTCTATACCTTCTGAAGGTGTGTCACCTTTCTTGTTCTTCAGGCTCTCGAGGTATGAAGGACAGTTTCTCTTCCAGTGGCCTTCGACATTGCAGTGGAAACATTTTTCTTTGTCGTTAGCCTTTTTCTTTTGAACTTCCTTCTTTGGCTTCTTGTCTTTCTTCTGCTTCTTTGCAGGCTTCTTTTTCTTCCAAGTAGACTTTCTCTTGGAACCAGAAGTCAACTCAGCAGCAAGGACATTGCCCCTTGAACCTTTCAAGGCTCCCTCAGCAGTTACCAACATGTTGATTAGTTCAGTCTTAGTGCATTCAATCTTATTCATGTGGTAGTTTACTATAAACTGACCAAATGAATCAGGAAGTGACTGTAGGATCAAATCCACTTGCAATTCCTTGTGCATGTCCATACCGAGCTTCTCAAGCTCCTCTAGGTCCTTGATCATGGTCAGACCGTGATCATGGACAGACTGCCCCTCGCGCATCTTCGCTTTGAAGAGCCTCTTGGACACTTCAAAACGAGCTGTGCGACTCTGCTCACCATACAACTCTTGCAGGTGTGCCAGTATGTCCCTAGCAGTCTTTATATTTTCATGCTGGCATTGGAGTTCATTAGACATGGATGCCATCATATAGCATTTTACTCTAATGTCATCATCCAACCACTTTTTATGCATTTCACGCTGAACATCAGTAGGACGTGCTGGTAGTGTGGGGATATCTGAATCGAGTATGTAGCCTATCTTCTCACAGTCCAAAACTATTTTGAGATTTCTAAGCCAGTCTTTGTAATTGGTTCCGGTCAGTCGGTTGGTCTCAAGAATACGGGTCAAAGGGTTTGAAGCCGACATTGTATCTGCAGAGAGTAAAGATTCTAGTTAGACTTTTGTACTTGATCCTAATCTGTTCTAAGGTCTTTTAGAACAAATGTAACTCCCACTATTTTCTCGAATCCCTCACACTCCCCTGGTAGGAAAACGGAAATTCCACACGACTAGGGTTTCTAGTGGGTACTGCGGTCCCACCAATTTACATGCCACCTCACCTAACAGTTATTGGTGACACATAGATGGATGAGTGTACAACTCTTGTACAATGCTTCTCAAGCATGTTGCAGTGTAACTTGGTCTCTAAGCCATGAAGACCTCACCTAACAGTTATTGGTCCCATTTCTTAGTCAAGTCAGACCCACCGTATAACCGTAGGAATAAAGTCGTCATTGGGTTCTCACCTAACAGTTATTGGTGCCCAACCCCACCTTTACCCTACAACATCTCATGTCTATAGAGAGGTCCAGCCCCCCGATGCAACTTGACCACTGTGTCCAGTCGAGACAAATCAACATCAGAAAGGCCTTAGCAGCTCTACTACAGTGGAAGACCTATTGACTTAATATTGGTTAATCAGGTCTTAGTGTTTGCAACTTGAGCCCTTCATAAGAGGTAATCGAACAATTGGCCAGGTAAGCAGGTGGGAGGCTCCCCTTACTCAGAGAGTAAGGTCCTAATTAAGTAACCACCTTTTATGCTTTCCTAGACACCAATTAGATCAATTAATCTAATATGACTTGCTCATGTCGGTTCACTCTCGACTTGATTGAGGAGGTTTTGATTTAGGTCTCAATTGGGTTTGCTACATCACATGTAAACCTATCTACCCGACTCGCATTCACATCTCATGCAAACGGTACGTCACAGGCAGTTATAATCGCAGCATCAAATAAAGTTAAACTTTAAATAGGTGATGATCATGGATTCTAATTAGGTCGTATTACAAGCACATGCACATCAATCGATCAAGTGGTCTTCAACTCTTGAATTGGTTCTAAGCCTCCTTGATTCGATCCTTGATCAACTCTTGATCCCATCGCCATCAACCGCTTAGATCACCTTTCATCTCATGCCTTTGCTTCAACTTGATCGTTGATGTACATCACATCACAGAAATACAACCAGATGTAAAATAAAAATAAAAATAAATTACATCTCCTTTTAGGAGGCACGCAGGCCTCTCAAAACATCAAATAAGATGCATGCAAGCATCTGAAAAATTACATGACATCGCAGATCACATCGCAGGTCATTACATTTGAATCCTATGATCATCACCGTATGCAACAATTATAATTTTCAGATCTGAAAACTAACTGATTATATCATGACATAGGTCGCTGATCATGCTAATCATAGGATTCAAAAGGGTTTGAATCCTATGATCATCACCGTATGCAACAATTATAATTTTCAGATCTGAAAACTAACTGATTATATCATGACATAGGTCGTTGATCATGCTAATCATGATTCTAAACTTTGTAATCCCATTAACAATGCAATTAGAATCATCTTTTTATCACATAAAAATCAGCATGCAAAAATCAGCACCCCTGAAAAATCTGCATGCAGAATTTTTCAGCATGCATGATCATTCAATTTTCAGACCTAATAAGCCTTTAGTTATTTAATTCTTACCTTAATCTATGAAGCCTAGGCTCTGATACCACTATTGGGAACCCGCCCATGCCGCTGATATTTCAAAAATTAAATCAGATGGCAGCGGAATCGGCATGCACGGGTTCGACGTTCATCGCATGAACATTGTTTCGAGACCTTTCGTAATTAGGTAAGAATTAAAACTTTTAAAACTAATAGGAAGATCAAATCTTCACCTTGCGTGGGTAGATGATCACCGCAAATCTGAATTCGTGGTTTTGGAAGAGGGTTCGCTTGAAGCCGTTCAAACGTCCGGCCTCTACGGGTATCCACACGAAGTAGAGGACCGATCAATGTTTCCTTGTCTCCCCGGGGTGCTAGCTCCCTTGCAGAGACTTCCTTTGATGGCTGATCTCCTCTCTTTCTTTCAACTCTTGAAAGTGCTTAAGAGGAGGAAGAAGAAGGATGAAGAAGAGGAAGAAGATGAGCCCCTACGCAGCCTTCTTCTATTGCTTGCGTTGGATGAAGAAAGGGTAGAGGAGGAGGCCGCCAACACTTGGTGAGCTTCTACCCTTGCTTGCGGCTGCAACTAAAGAGAGGAAGAGGGTGGCCACGGCACAAGAGGAAGAGGATTCCAATCCCTAGGGTGCCGGCCTCATGGTGCCTTTTATAGCCATCAAGGGCTCCTCCAAAGTAGGAGCCCTAGATGGTTTTCCAAAGAGAGAAGGGGGGCGCCGGCCCCTCTCTTCATGCTGCACACAAGGAGAGGAGGAGGGGCGTGATCCCTCCTTCTTGTGATGCCCTAATCCTCTTCCAAAGAGGATTGGGTGCCTCTCTTATGGTTTAATCCCAATCCAATTAGGATTAGCCAATTGGGTTCAATCTATGCTAGTCCTAATCCAACTAGGACTTGAATGAACCATGACTCAATTGAACTCTTCAATCCTAATCCAATTAGGAGTCATGTTGATTCATTAGATTATTAATTAATTTAGACTTAAGGAATCCTAATCCAATTAGGATTTGTTTAATTTTAGTCCTAATCCAATTAGGACTCTATTTGAATCCGAAGTCCTAATCTAATTAGGATTTCTAGGAATCCTACTCCAAGTAGGAATCCTATTTTAATTCAAAATTCCTAATCTCATTAGGATTGTAGGAATCCTATTCCAAGTAGGAATCCCAGTCCTACTCCAACTAGGATTCCCAGTCCTAATCCAATTAGGATTCTAGAAATCCTACCCGAAGTAGGACTCTTGTTTCAAGTCCAATTAATTAATTTCCTTGGTTCCTTCTTCAACTTCTTTATCAATCAAATTGATTACTTGTGATTCTTAATCACGATTTCAACCATCGGATCGGTCAATACTTCTAGTGTGTGTGACCCCATAGGTTCTATTCTGACTGGTAGTGAGATATATTATGATCTCTATCTCAATATCATTGAAAACTCCTTTCAATGGGTTGGAACGATTCCAACTCAACTCATTAGGGTTTATCGATCATCGAGATAATCCCTGTGAGTCCCACCATCCACCAGTGACACCTAGCAGCATGTAGTGGCTACCCAGCAGAATGGAATGATGAACCTCTAGGTGCAGTTAACATGTGGTACAATCCTACTATCGTGGATCCCTACAGGACGGAGGTCATGGACAACTCGTCAAACCCCATCGTCTGTCATATGTCAAGATTTATTCGACTTGAGTTCGATAGTGAAAAACTCTTTTTCCACTTTATATTACTGCCCTAGCCAAGGTCTTAGAACTCAGTCTAACAAATCACATAGGATCACTCCTCTTCTATCAAGGTCGATAGATTCCTTATAGGTGCATACCCTACTCCTACAGTGAACCTACTGCAGCCAATCTACACTGCATGGACCCATATGGCTAGAGACCATGTATGTGTGCAGTCAAACTACAATAATCTCACTGTGAGTAGCCGAAGCACCGCAGGTCAAAGGACCAGTCACACTACTGCAACATCAAGCAAGTCACTGACGAGTGGATAGACATCCAAGTGACTTCTTGTCTTGGTTACGCTCAGTGCCCTTGTTCTCTAACAAGCACCTGCACTATCACTTCAGTGTCCCTACACTGTGGACTCAAGTCTCGTCCATCCAGAAGGAAAGTGATCTGTGCACTGATCGGATCGATCACCGTCCTCGTGATGATCCATTGATCAGGAGCATTTAGAAATTAATCACCAATGATACATGGCTCAAATTCTCAACTCTTGAGAATATGTATCATCATCTTATTAATTTCTTGGACGATTCATAGACACATAAATAATATGAATGAAAAGATGCCTTTTATTTATTCAATAATAAATAGTCAAGTACAAAATTATGTCCCTAGAATTAATAATGTGTCAGCCAGATTGGCTTCTAGGGCATACATCTAACATACCATTGCTAGATGGTCACATCGATTAGTATAGGAAGACGTTCCTATACTACCGGCTTAGGTTCGAACCTATGAGGTCACACGCATAGAAGTTTCTAGGTTGATCAAATGGCTGATTGATGATTAAGAATCATTCAGGGGTAATTTAGTCAATTTGATTGACAAATTATCCTAAGCAAAAGTTGCATTAAAATAATTATTGAATTATTGGAGGATTAATTAGCAATTAGATTGCTAATGAACTCAATTTGATTGAGTAATTAAGCTTAGGTTGAGCCAAATTGAATAGGATTCAATTTGGGCTGCATCAGGGTTTGACCGAATTGGATTGGGTTCAACCCAAGTAGATTGAGCTTGACCCAATTGATGGAACTTGACCCAATTGGATTGGGCTTGATCCAAATCAATTAGAAGACCTTATTTGATGAGGATTATGAGTCCAAATAATCAGAATTGGATAAGGAGAAGAATCCCTAAATTTTAGGAACCCATCCTTATCTTCTTGGAGAAGAATGACACCTTAATTTATCCCCAATATTTTCTATGCCTATCCTCTTTATTTTTGGTCAAAAATTAGCATGAGAAGAGAGAAGGCGTGGGGCTATATTTTCTATAAAAATTGCACCTTAAATCTTTCTAGAAAGATTTAGATGAATTTCCTAATTTGTAGGGATTGCATGGTGCATGAAATAGGGTGGTCTGCGGCTGAATTTTGGACGCATGAATTCCTATCTTTTAGGGATTCAAAATGCACGAAATTTGGATATATTTATCTCCTCTTAGCTGCCAAACCACCAGAATTTTTTTGGGAATTTTATCAGCCAAATTAGTTAGCTAAATTAGGTGTGAGGCGTGGGGTGGTCTTTTGGCTATAAAAGACCCCCATGCCTTGGGTTCAAGATATACCATATTTAGAGGTTTCAAAAAAAATTCTAAAAAAATTCTCTGAGGGCCTCCATCCCTTCTTCTCCTTCTTCCTCACGTCCATCCTCCATCTTCTTGAAGAACAATCAAAGGTTGAGTGTTTAGAAGGAGAAAGCTTCAGCCATTGCAGCATTCCTGCGCGAGCTAGCACTCCCGCGGAAGACGATCTACCTAGGGCTTTGCGTGTGCTTCTTATAGAGGCCATTCATGGGCGGGGTTGCAAAGTCAAAGATCAGATCCATAAGTTTCTTCCATCATAAAAGGTATTAATTCCACATCAATATTTTATTTTGGAGTCAGGGTCTAGGTCTGATTTCCCGAGGTTTTACCCTCCTTTGGGGCTCCTCACGGAGTTATCTCCATAATCCATTCGATGGATATTCGGAGATTAATCGGAATAGAGTTCTTAAGTTTCAGATCTGATAGTTAATCATGCATGAAAGTTTTAACATAATTGTTTAAACGATTCCGGCATAATCCTATGTGTTCTTAAGGTGCTGATTTCTAGATTTGATCTTGTAAGCATGCATGAATTAAATTGTTTGATTCGATTTTTCCGCTGCATTTTAAAACTTAAAAAGAACTACGTATGGCTTGATCCCCCTTATGAAGGGGTACGTAGGCAACCCGATCAGGTTCAACTATGGTTTAAAAAAAAAAAAAAATTCAGCATGCTTAATACCGAAGAACCTAGGATTCACTTCATTTCTTAGCAGGAGTCCTCATATTACTGATGCAGCTAAGGTAACATGCTTCTATCCTCCATATGCATCATATTTTCGTCAAAAATAAAATAACGTAAAATAAAAAAATTATTTTAAAAAAAAATATTGAGGACAATGTATGATCTTGGTTGGGGGGTATAAGATTTGAATTTTTTTACGAAATTTTTAGCATTTTCGCATTTTTGAATAAGTTTTTTGAAAAAAAAAACCTAATTTCTATGCCTTAGTGCTGGAATGATAAATACACAAAGATATAAAATCTAAAAAGCCCAATGATTAGTCAGGAATAAGACAATTTAAGTTCTTTTCATTAAAAGTTCTTTTAGTGAGTTGTAAGATAATTTTTACTTTGGAATTTTACAACACATATGGCCTACACTTCTAAGGGTTAGGTTCAACACTATATTGTTAAGTCTGGTAGCAACCTTGAGTCCTGATGAATTATACTTATCTAATTCTCTTTTATCTCAAAAAAAAAAGTGAATTCAGTCAGGTACATCGAAAAGGGCTACCTATCGTTAAAGGTCAGCGGGCTTGTGATGATGAACCCGAGCATAGGTCCATAGGGGAGTCTTGATGCCCAACACCTTATGCCATATGGTGTGGGAGTGTTGACTGAATGCTCGCTACACGGAGGAATTATTACAAGAGTAAAAGTGCATAATTCATGTATAAATACAAAATAAAAAATAAAATAAAAAAAATAGAGAAAGAGAAAATAATATTGACCTTGAAAAAGATGATAATGTGAAGGCCGTTATTGTAAAAAATTCGAGTAAACTAGAATATTACAGATAAAACCCATGAGGTATTAAAGTAAACATCCACAACTCTCGAAATCCTGCAAGATAGGATGATTTTGAATCAGTGATTAAGTCTTATCGGACCAATTTTTGAAAACTACTAGTTTTAGCAGTATTTTGGGGATCTAAAGCCTTAGCTTGTGTACGGTCCAGATTTCACCAAGCACTCAAGTACAAAAAGTCTTACAACTCCCTAACGGAAACTTAATGACCTCAACTTGAATTGCATCTTGACCTAGAACTTGGGCTGACTTAGTAATTAAAACTTTGTGTGCTTTTGAAATTATTGGAACTTAACCATTTGAAATCAGATTTTACAAAACAGTAAAAAAATAGTTTAGGTAGCGATAACAGTTTGTGGGTATCTGAGCTGGAAACCCTCACGAGACAAAACACGTCCACTAGGGCCACCTAGGAGTTTAAAGCCTTATTGCATACGTGTTGCCCAAAAAGACAACCCAAGAGGGGGGGTGAATTGGGTTTTAAAGTAATTATTGCAATTAAAAACTTTGTGAGTAACTAATTAAAACTTATTGCAAGTGGATTAATTAGTTGCTATATGCAGTGGATGAAGGGAAAGGAAGAGACAATGAAACAATCACAAACACAAGCGATTTTATAGTGGTTCGGAGCTAACCCTTGCTCCTACGTCCACTCCCCAAGCCTCACTTGGGAGTTCATTATAATCCCTCGGATTACAGCCGGTTGTTTTACAAGTTCACAACCCAACTTGTTGTTTTACGAGATCACAACGAACTCGGTCGGTTTTCACAGGCTCACCGACTAGAACCATCCGATTGTTTTTCCGGGATCACAATCAAACCCTTACACTGTTGGTTTTAACCTCGGCTTACCAACAAACCTTGACACCCTTGATTCAATCCCCTGATTGAATCAAGTAAGAAACAAATAGTTTGAAACAAGAACAAAAGGAAGCTTCTCAAAAAGCGTATTTAAACAATATAAGCAAGGAAGAGTTAGAAGCCCTCAAACAGATTTTGGAGGTGGAGGAAGGGGCTTTTCAAACTCTTTGACTCCTCTTGAATTTGCTGAAGATTTGCTGTCAGGAGGAAAGCCTTGAATGTGAGGAAGACGGTTGGAGAGTAGACTTCAATGCACTTCTTCCTTCTTTTTCTTGTAATTACTCTAGAGAGCCTTTGGTTGGTGGAAATCCCTTTTGCTTTGAATGGAGTCTCTCTTTCTTACTCTATTACTGTTCACTCAGGCTATTTAAGCCATTCCCAACGAAAAATAGCCGTTAGACACACTTTGATGGCCGTTCTGCACACACTGCAACTCCTGACAAAATGTCCGTTGGGATCGGAGTCGACTCGCTCGATCAGGAGTCGACTCGAGTGTTGCTGGAGTCGACTCATGCTTTACTGGAGACGACTCGGCCACTATTCAAAATTCGAAATAAAGTGCCGTCCCGTTCTGGAGTCGACTCGGCTGAACCTGGAGTCGACTCGCCAATTGTCCGGAGATGACTTTTCCTTCTGGAGACGACTCGATCTTCAGGATTCCAAAATCATCCTCTCGATTTTACTTCCTCGAGTCGACTCGAATTTCCTTGGAGTCGACTCGGCTCTCAGAGCCGGAAAGACAGGTCTTCTGTCTTTGAACTTGATCTATCTCGGAGTCGACTCGGACTTTGCGGAAGTCGACTCGGCTCTCAGACACCGAAATACCGATCTTCTGTCTTTGGAGTTGAACTGCCTCGGAGTCGACTCGGACTTTGCGGGAGTCGACTCGGCTCTCAGACACCGAAGTACCAGTCTTCTGTCTTTGGAGTTGAACTGCCTTGGAGTCGACTTGGACTTTACGGGAGTCGACTCGGTTCTCAGACACCAAAGTTGGCTCTCTGATTTTTAGCCTTGCATTTCTCTGAGAGTCGACTCTTGCTTCCTTAGGAGTCGACCTGCCAACCGTCGGAGTCGACTCGAGTTCTGCGGGAGTCGACTCAGCTCTCAGAGTCCAAAATGGCTTCTCTGTCTTTCTGTCTGTTACTCCATGGAGTCGACTCGTACTATGCTGGAGTCGACTCGGCAAGCATCGGAGTCGACTCTAACTTTTCAGGAGTCGACTCGGTGCCAGGTTCTGAGATGTATCTTTCTGTCCGGCTGTCTGTTCTCAGTCGGAGTCGACTCGTAATGTGCCGGAATCGACTCGAGCTTGTGCCAGTGCTTCTGATATGCTTGAAGTCGACTCGTACTATTTCGGAGTCGACTCGAGATTCAGACTTTGATTCAAATTGATTTCCATACTTAGCCAAAGTGTATTGAACCAAAGCTAGAGACACTTAAACATAAATTCACAAATATTTGACTGAAACACAAGATTGAATTCATTAGTATAACATAAGATATACTCAAATGCTTTGAGCTCATCAAAATCAAATAGGGTTATAATCAATCACTCCACAATACGGTAAATGCAATCGCGATTCCTGCGGAAGTGAGTTAGTTTTTTTATTTTGCTTGAGGACTAGCAAAATGTAGGTTGGGGGGTGTGATAAGTGCTAAATAATGCATAAATTAATATCTTATTCATAGCACTTATCATTATTTTAATTCACATATTTTGTAAATTTAACTAAAAAATTGTGTTTTCCTTCAACATTTCATTTTAAATAAATTATTCAAGTTTGATTGATTTTCTTTATTGGTCGAGTCTAATGTTTGCAGGTCGAGTCGACCCTAATTCCTTTTCTTAGCATATTCCTCCCAACAGTTTATTTCTCCTTCACTCCCATGTTCACAAACAAAGCCTCCATGTCACTCTCCCTCCCATGTCCAAAAAAATAAAATAGAACCCATCTTCCCACGCTTCCCAGGCGACCGTTCCCAAGCATCCCTTGCTCCGCTAGATCTCAGCCAAGATAGAGCCAAATCCAAGCTTCCCACACGTCTGGCTCACCTCCCCTGCTTCACCTTCACAGCTGTCCATGAGTTCCCATCAGCCCTTCCTCCCAACTTCCGAATCCAAACTCCACCCCAATCCGTGAACGCGTCCCAGCACCCCACGTATCTCCTCCATCTTCACGGGATAAACTCAAACGTCGCATCCATAGATCAGGCTCCTCAGCTTAGCAAAACAGATTATCTCCTCCATCTTCATCCTCTTCCTCCGAGATCTTCTCACACACCCACAGCCGAGTCCCAAGCGTTATCTTTTAGCCTCCCAGCATCCCGCTTCTTCTGGATAATCTTCCATCCACGGACATGATCTATTCTTATCCAAGAAAACCTCAGGATCTCATTCCTCCCAACGTCTTTCTTCTCATCTTTAACTTTCGTTCAACTCCCCTGTTCCAGCTTGCAGCCTTATCCCACGAACATGAATTCATCCCACAACCGCATCAAATCCCCTGCATCTCGGATTACAAGCTTATCCCCTGTTCTCAGTTCATTCCCAGCCGGATCCAAGCTCTTCTACCGTAATCCCTATGTGATTCAAACTTTCACGCGTAGATCCCAGCATTTTCGGATCTCCTTCTCAGCCGAATGCAGCTACCCCTTGCAGACTCAAACTAACTCACGGAATCCCCTGCTTCAGTGGAATAGCCGCCCATGATTCATCTTCATCTCCTCTGCTTCCGGATTCCTCCACGTCCAGCCAACGGCTACATCCCAACCCGAATGAGCTCGGATCGGATTAATCCCAGCCAACTGCAAGTAATCTCCCAGGATCCACGAACCGAGCCATATCCAAGCTCCTCCGCATCTCCTCCGCGATGAAGAAGCGTCGGCCTCTTCCGGATCATGTCCAGTGTCAGCGAGAATCCAGCTGAATCCAACTTCCGCTCCCAGGCATCTGTTCACAGCATCAATCTTCTTCTGAATCCCTTGTCTCCCGTGTCCGGATCTCCCGCGGCCAACAAATCACAACTCCATCCAGCCGCTTCCATCCTTATCCCGCATCCAAGCTTATCCTTCTACCCATGTGAAGAAACAGAGGAGGATGGAGGGGGAGCTTGCGGCTTATAAAAGGGGAGACGTTTCCTTCTTCGGTGCCATCTCTTCGCTGGAGAAGCTTGGGTTCCCAGACCAAGTTCCCACAAAAATAAGAGGGAGAGATAGTAGTATGGATATTTTGGCAATGATTTCCCAAAGAAAAAAATAATGAAGTTCAAGAGGGAGAGGAAGCCGACGGGAGAAAAGAAGGAGAACCCAGTCGTGATGAAGGCCTTCTACATCGTTGCTGCTGTCGCCCACGACTCTATGAAAGGCTGATCTCCTCACTAGGGCTGGATGCAGCCCTAACAAAGGGCCAAGGATTTTATATTTTAATTTTCTATTCCTGAAGTTGTATAAACTTCATTTTGCTCCTAATGAATATTTTATTTCATCTCATATTTAATTTCTGTGATTTTAAGTATGACGTTTATACAACTGCTCTTCATGATCATTGAAGTAAAAATAAGATAGTTTATGCTTAAGAAAGATGCGATGTGCTGCCATCTTAGATTAGGGTAGACATTTCATGCTAACTAAAGATGGATTATGCCTAAATTACTTTTGTGAAATTTTATTCGAATGCTTATTAGGCTTGTAGCCAATTTGCATGTTAATCCAAGAATAAATTAAAATACAAATAACCCTTGTTCCGATGTTAGTGGTGAATTCCTTGCCCTAGTTTTTTCCAAACTAATATAATTTTAATTGCATTTTTTTATTAAATTCCTTAGTTTAATTTTTTTTTCACAAACTCTTTCTTTTAAATGTTTTTACTTTTAAGAAAATAACTATACCCCAATTCCTGTGGATCGATATCCGTAATCACTATCCTACGAGATACGTGCTATTACGTGGTCTTTAAAGTTGACTATCAGCGTTCAAGTGTCCGCCCTCCAACGGTAATCCACACGAAAACTTGATTCAAATCTTAAGCTCCAAAGACTTTGATCCTTAATGTAGAATTCTTCTAAAGAACTTTAATGGCTTGCTTTCCTTCCTTTCTATTTTTCTTTAACCTTCTAAAATCACTTTTAATCCTTTTTGTTGCCCAGATAGACAACCCAAGAGGGGGGGGGGGGGTGAATTGGGTTTTTAAAATAATTTGGCTAATTAAAACTTTGTGGATGATTAATTAAAAACTATAGCAAGTTATTTAATTAAAGCCTAGTGCTGTGAGTAATGTGCGGGGAAGAAGATGAGAGACAATGCACTACAAACACAAAGTTTTATAGTGGTTCGGAGCTAACCCTTGCTCCTACGTCCACTCTCCAAGTCTCACTTGGGAATTTTACTATAACCCCCTTGGATTACAGCCGGTTGTTTTGCAAGCTCACAACCAAACTTGTTGTTTTACGAGCTCACAACGAACTCGGTCGGTTTTCCCAGGCTCACCGACTAGAACCAACCCCGATTGTTTTTCCGGGCTCACAATCAAACTCTTACACACGTTGGTTTTAACTTGGCTCACCAACCAACCTTAAACCCCTTGATTAAATCCCCCGATTGAATCAAGTAAATACAAGAGATAGAAGAAAACAGAAAATAGCTTCTCAAAAAACAGATTTAAAACAATATAATCGTAAAGGAGTTAGAAGCCCTCAAACGCTTTTAAGCTGGTGAAGAGGTATGGCTTCTGGAACTCCGGTCTCCTCTTGAAAGAGTGGTCGACTTGAATGCAGGAGGAGGAAGCTTTGATTGTTGGGAAGAAGTTGTTGGAGCAGTAAATGCAGATCTCCCCTTTTTCGTTTAAGAGCACTTGGAGAGCTTGAAAACTTGAATGCTTGGAGTGGAATATCTATTCTCTGCCTTGCTACAGTCCTCTGTGGCTATTTAAGCCAACCCCCACGGAAACTAGCCGTTACTCTGCTTTTTCTGGCCGTTCTGCACACTCTGCGCAGCCTGACAATATGACCGTTGGTGGGTTGGAGTCGACTCGCGCGATCAGGAGTCGACTCGGCTGTAGCGGGAGTCGACTCAAGCTTTTCCGGAGTCGACTCGGCAACTGTTCCAAATTTGAATTAAAGTTGCCGTCACGACTGGGAGTCGACTCGTCTTGACTCGGAGTCGACTCGCCAACTTCTGGAGCTGACCTGGCAATTTTGGAGTCGGCTCATCCACTGAAGTCCGTGGATCCAATTTTGAATTTTGTCCACTCGAGTCGACTCGACTGTCCTTGGAGTCGACTCGAATCTCAGAGCCCGAACTCCCGATTCTCTGTCTTTTGGCTCATCCAGTCTTGGAGTCGACTTGAACCTCCTTGGAGTCGACTCGGCTCTCAGTTTCCGAAAGTTGGTCTTCTGCCTTTTGACGTGAAGCTTGTCTCGGAGTCGACTCGAGCTGTCTGTGAGTCGACTCGAATCTCAGAGGCAGTAACATGGTTTTCTGTCTGTCGATGGTCGCTCAGTCTCGGAGTCGACTCGCTTATTGCGGGAGTCGACTCGAATCTCAGAGTCCGAAAATCGTTCTCTGACTTTTCTGCCTGTGACTGCTTGGAGTCGACTCTTACTTTCCTGGAGTCGACTCGGTGAACATTGGAGTCGACTCGCGCACTTCAGGAGTCGACTCGTTGACAGGTTCTAAGATGAAGCTTTCTATCCTTCTGTCTGTTCTCAGTCGGAGTCGACTCGTACTGATCTGGAGTCGACTCGAGCTCGTGCCAGTGAACTTGATACGCTTGGAGTCGACTCGTGATACTCGGGAGTCGACTCGAGTCTCAGACTTTGGTTCAGCAGACTTCTTAACTTATCCAAAATACTATGAACCAAATCTAGATACACTTGGACAGGATTTTCACTGAAACACTCAATTGAATTCATTAGTAATCACAAGATATACTCAAATGCTTTGAGCTCATCAAAATCAAATGGGGTTTTAATCAATCACTCCACAATCTCCCCCTTTTTGATGATGACAAAACTTTGAGTATATGTAAAATGACTTGCTCAATAAATAATGAAATAAAATTCATAAATGAATTCAAATGTCTGATAATTTAATTTATCCAAGTTTGAAAGGAGTGAAACAACAAATTTCGGAGTTAAAGCTCCCCCTTGCATTTGGAATTATATAAGCCTTCATATTATGCAATCAATTGTTTGGCTTATATGTCATTAATGATTTAGCTTGATTAAAATTCAGATTCTCCCCCTCAATATATGCATTCAACTATGTTTTGATTCTCTGAATTTCCTTTTAATGCTTTGAAGTTTTTGAACTGAATTTTTTGTTTTTAGAGGGAAAATCTGTCAATTTGTTCTTGAGTAGGATTCAGCTAATCTCCGAATATCCCTTGAATAGATTCTGGAGATTACTCCATTAGGAGCCCCAAAAGAGAGATAATGAGCCTCGAGGTACCGAATCCACTTAGAACAAATTTGAGTGTGTTTTTAAGAGTTTATCTTTTTATTTATTTCCATTGATTTCTTTTACATATTTTTTCATATTTCTCCCCTTTTACACATTTTATACATATTTCTCCCCCTTTTTGTCATCATACCAAAAAGGAGGTAATCAACCACAATCAATGGCACAACCAATCATCAAATGGCACATAATTGAAGATAAGATGTCTACTCATTGTATTGATATGAATTGAAGTATATTTGAGCATACAATAAGTAAAGTAAAACAATACAAAACAAAACTCAAACACATCTATGTCCTCCTCGAGGATGAAGCTCCCCCTCTCGAGGATGCATCTCCTCCTCTGGAGGATGGTGCTCCTCCTCTCAATCGGCTCTGCTCCATGAGGAGGGTGACTGCATCTGTCACATGTCCGAGCTGCGTGATAATAGACGTGGTGGCTCTGCTATGTGTAGTGGAGAGCTCTGTCACCGATGCCTGAAGCCCAGTCACCGATGTCTGAAGTGCGTCCAGCTTGTCGATGAGTACATTCGCCAAGCGCTCGGCCCCCTCGGTGGTGGTGTGCATGTCACGACCTATCTCCTCTCGCATCTGTCGAGTGGAGCTCGTGACCTCACTCATGCTGTGGAACTGGGCCTGGACCAAACTCCGGACATTGTAGATCTCTTCCCGTACATGAGCCGTCATGTCAGTCACGGCTGTCAAGGAAGGGACCAACTGAGAAGATACGGGTGCAGGAGTGGGGGCAGGCACCGCACCTCGGAGCTCCCGAAGCAGCTCATCCCTCAGATCTCGGACGATCTCCTGCCGCAGCTCCCGGAGCTGCTCTGTATCAATACGGACCTCCATAGATGGTGGAACTGAGGAGGAAAGTCCGGCAGAGGTGGTAGGAGCAGGAGGAGTGGATGGGAGGTCTGGATGGTCTGGAAGGTCTGGGTAGTCTGAATCTGGCTCAGGACTGGGTGATGGTCTGGTGGTCTGAGCAGTGAGAGTGGACTTCCTAACCCAGATCCCTTCTCTCTTCCGAAATCCCATCCTGTGCATAGTCCCCGTACATAAGCGATCAGTCCATCGCAAGGCACGAGAGGGTTCCCTCTCAGGAATGGAAATCTCGTACTGCCTAAAAAGAAGAGTGAATAACATCCCGTATGGGAGTGAGAGCCTAGGTCTATCTAGGGGCTCACACATATACCTATAAATGAGCTTTGGGAAGTTGATCGGGGTGTCCTGAAGGATATAAGACATAATAGCTAAGTCCCTCTCATTCACAAAATCAAATCTCCCTGTCTTAGGGAAGATGGACCTGGACAGAATGCTCAAAAGGATTCTCACTTCAATAGGAAGTGAGCTAGCAGATACCTCATCTAGGGGGGACTGAGGTGGATGCCCTAAGACGACCGTAAGGGCCGCAACTCTATCCTCAGGGTGTGCGGGAGCCACCCCTACTAATGGAAGGTGAAGGATATGGGCAATGAGGTCCTCTGTGATACGCAACGGGACACCTACTACCGTGCCCTCGATACCTCCATCTCCCCGATGGACGATACTGTAAAACTCTTGAACTAGGCCAGGATAGGTGGGAAGGTCCAAGGTGAGGAAGTACTCCAGGCCCTGGGCTCTAAGCCTATCGCCTATGGTGAACCCCTCCCGGGAGAGATAGTCGAAATCGACAAACCTCCCGGAGGTGACGGCCTTCCCGGCCAACGGCCTAACGAGAACCGCCCTAGGCGGAGAACGATCCGGAGGTGGTTCCCTCGCGGGATCGTGCCGCGCCTTGGAGCGCCGCTCGGGACCGGCCTCGGGACGGGACCTCTTCCTAACGACGGTCTTACGAGGCATCTTGACCTAAACGGGAAGAAAAATACCTAGAGGACGGTGAAGGACCGACAGAGGAAGCTCGGGACGGACCGAAAATGACCTAGGAACGGACGGAAACTCAATGTCCGGCGAAAAATCGACGGGAAAAGGGCTTGGAGACGATCGGGGATGACCTAGGAGTCGGCTCTAGGGCTTTGTGAACAGTGGCGGCTTGAGGAAAAGTGTTTGCGAAACGACAAACCTAGGGTTAAAAAGTCGGATCCCGACTGCGAGTCGACTCCCCTGAGTCGCGAGTCGACTCGACCTCGAGTCGACTCCAGAATATGCGCGAGTCGACTCCCGACAGTGTGCGAGTCGACTCCCCCTCAGCTGCCAACTTTGCGAGTCGACTCCCGCGAATGCGCGAGTCGACTCCCCCTCAGGAGTCGGCTCTGAAACTTACTCGAGTCGTCTCTAACCTTGGCACGCACCTAAAAACCATGCCATAATCGTGCCAAATGAGGGAAAATCACCTAATTAAGGACTGATTTGATGATCACTGCATAGAAACTCTATTTTAACCTCATTCTAATCATCAAAATCAATTAATCTAGTGAAAAACCCACTAGGATGGATCAATCACTCCTAATCCCCTCCTAAGCACACTAAACCTCTCTTCACTTAGGGGTTTTGTAAAAATATCTGCTAATTGATTATCAGTACAAACAAATTGGAGTGACACATCACCATTCAATACATGATCTCTTATGAAGTGATGTCTTATCTCAATGTGTTTAGTTCTTGAATGTTGAATTGGATTTTTAGTTAGATTTATGGCACTTGTATTATCACAATTAATGGGGATTTTATCTTGTTTAATGTCATAATCTTCTAATTGTTGTTTAATCCACAAGATTTGAGCACAACAACTCCCGGCTGCCACATATTCAGCTTCTGCAGTAGATAATGCAACCGAGTTTTGTTTCTTGCTAAACCATGAGATTAGGTTTTCTCCTAGAAACTGACACGACCCGCTGGTACTTTTTCTATCAAGCTTACATCCAGCGAAGTCTGAATCTGTGTACCCTATTAAGTTTATGCTGGATTCTTTAGAGTACCATAGCCCTATGTTCTTAGTTCCTATTAAGTATTTAAATATTCTCTTAACTGCAGCTAGGTGTGATTCTTTAGGATTAGCCTGATATCTAGCACACATGCACACACTAAACATAATATCAGGTCTACTTGCAGTAAGATACAGTAAAGAACCTATCATACCTCTATAAAGTTTTTGATTTACAGATTTACCTGATTCATCTTGGTCTAACTTACATGATGAGCTCATGGGGGTGTTGATTGACTTGTTTCCCTCCATATCAAACTTCTTGAGCATCTCCTTGATATATTTTGCTTGATTGATGAAGATGCCTCCTTCAGATTGTTTGATTTGAAGCCCGAGGAAGTAGTTCAGCTCTCCCATCATGCTCATCTCAAACTCACTCTGCATCAAATCAGCAAATTCCTCGCAGAGGCGATTGTTAGTAGCACCGAAAATGATATCATCAACATAAATCTGTACTAATAACATATCCTTATTTTGCCTTTTCAGAAATAATGTTGTATCTACATTTCTCCTAGAGAATTCATGTTCTAATAGGAATTTACTAAGTCTCTCATACCATGCTCTAGGTGCTTGTTTTAATCCATAAAGTGCTTTTTTCAGTTTATACACATGATTAGGGTATTGATGATTTTCAAAACCAGGAGGTTGTTCTACATACACTTCCTCATTTATATACCCATTTAGAAAAGCACTCTTTACATCCATTTGATATAGTTTGAAGTCCTTAGAGCATGCATATGCTAATAGAAGTCTAATTGCCTCAAGTCTAGCTACGGGAGCAAAGGTTTCATCAAAATCTATGCCTTCTTCTTGATTATAACCCTTTGCTACTAGTCTAGCCTTATTCCTTATAACAATTCCATTTTCATCTCGCTTATTTTTATATATCCATTTAGTACCTATAATTGGATATTCAGAAGGTCTCTCCACTAGATCCCAAACCTTGTTTCTAGTAAATTGATTTAGTTCTTCTTGCATTGCATTTATCCAATTTACATCATTTTCGGCTTCTTCTATATGTTTGGGCTCAAAGTGTGAAACAAAAGCTAGATGATTATTCAAATTCCTAAGGGATGCTCTAGTCCTAACCGGTTGTGATGGATCATCTAGAATTAGTTCTTTAGGATGCCCGTGAGCATACCTCCAAGCTTTAGCTAGCCCATGATCCACTATAGGCTCTTGGTTTGACGATTCTCCTTCAATCAACTTTTGATTATCATCTTGTAATCCCATCTCATCTATCTTTTCTTCAAGTATTTCAATATCATCATCAAAATTAACCTTCTTACTAGATGAGATGTCACTAGAGTCATCAAAAACAACATGTATAGATTCTTCTATAACTAGGGTTCTTTTATTAAAGATTCTATAGGCTTTACTAGTTGTAGAATAACCTAGGAATATTCCTTCATCAGATTTAGGATCAAATTTCCCTAGATTATCTTTCCCATTATTATGTACAAAACACCTACATCCAAAAACATGAAAATAGTTAACTTTTGGTTTTCTGTTTTTCCACAGTTCATAAGGTGTTTTCTTTATAATGGGTCTTAATAAAACTCTATTTAATATATGGCAAGAAGTATTAATGGCTTCTCCCCAAAAGTACTTAGGGAGGTTACTTTCACATAACATCGTTCTAGCCATTTCCTCTAGAGTTCTATTCTTCCTTTCCACAACTCCATTTTGTTGTGGTGTCCTAGGTGCAGAAAAATTATGGGTTATCCCCTTTTTACTACAAAATTCATCAAATAATTGATTTTCGAATTCGGTACCATGGTCACTTCTAATGGCTATGACTGAAGAGTCTCTAGCATTTGTTACTGTTAGATGTATGCCCTAGAAGCCAAATTGGCTGACACATTGTTGATTCTAGAGACATAATTTTGTACTTGACTATTTATTATTGAATAAATAAAAGGCGTCTTTTCATTCATATTGTTTATGTGTCTATGAATCGTCCAAGAAATTAATAAGATGATGATACATATTCTCAAGAGTTGAGAATTTAAGCCATGTATCATTGGTGATTAATTTCTAAATGCTCCTGATCAATGGATCATCACGAGGACGGTGATTGATCCGATCAGTGCACAGATCACTTTTCTTCTGGATGGACGAGACTTGAGTCCACAGTGTAGGGACACTGAAGTGATAGTGCAGGTGCTTGTTAGAGAACAAGGGTACTGAGCGTGACCAAGACAAGAAGTCACTTGGATGTCTATCCACTCGTCAGTGACTTGCTTGATGTTGCAGTAGTGTGACTGGTCCTTTGACCTGCGGTGCTTCGGCTACTCACAGTGAGGTTATTGTAGTTTGACTGCACACATACATGGTCTCTAGCCATATGGGTCCATGCAGTGTAGATTGGCTGCAGTAGGTTCACTGTAGGAGTAGGGTATGCACCTATAAGGAATCTATCGACCTTGATAGAAGAGGAGTGATCCTATGTGATTTGTTAGACTGAGTTCTAAGACCTTGGCCAGGGCAGTAAAGTGGAGAAAGAGTTTTCCACTATCGAACTCAAGTCGAATAAATCTTGACATATGACAGACGATGGGGTTTGACGAGTTGTCCATGACCTCCGTCCTGTAGGGATCCACGATAGTAGGACTGTATCACACGTTAACTGCACCTAGAGGTTCATCATTCCATTTTGCTGGGTAGCCACTACATGCTGCTAGGTGTCACTGGTGGATGGTGGGACTCATAGGGATTATCTTGATGATCGATAAACCCTAATGAGTTGAGTTGGAATCGTTCCAACCCATTGAAAGGAGTTTTCAATGATATAGTGATAGAGATCACAATATATCTCACTACCAGTCAGAATAGAACCTATGGGGTCACACACACTAGAAGTATTGACCGATCCGATGGTTGAAATTGTGATTAGGAATCACAAGTAATCAATTTGATTGATAAGAAGTTGAAGAAGGAACAAAGGAAATTAATTAATTAGACTTAAACACAAATCCTACTTCGGGTAGGATTCCTAGAGTCCTAATTGGATTAGGGCTGGGAATCCTAGTTGGAGTAGGACTGAAATTCCTACTTAGAATAGGATTCCTACAATCCTAATGAGATTAGGAATTTTGAATCAAAATTGGATTCCTACTTGGAGTAGGATTCCTAGAAATCCTAATTGGATTAGGATTACGGATTCAAATAGAGTCCTAATTGGATTAGGACTAAAATTAAACAAATCCTAATTGGATTAGGATTCCTTAAGTCTAAATTAATTAATAATCTAATGAATCAACATGACTCCTAATTGAATTAGGATTGAAGAGTTCAATTGAGTCATGGTTCATTCAAGTCCTAATTGGATTAGGACTAGCGTAGATTGAACCCAATATGGTCAATCCTAATTAGATTAGGACTTAACCATAAGAGAGGCACCCAATCCTCTTTGGAAGAGGATTAGGGCATCACAAGAAGGAGGGATCACGCCCCTCCTCCTCTCCTTGTGTGCGGCATGAAGAGAGGGGCCGGCGCCCCCCTTCCCTCTTAGGCAATATGTCTAGGGCTCCTAGATTGTAGGAGCCCTAGATGGCTTTATAAGGAGGCATGAGGCCGGCGCCCTAGGTAGAAGAGCTCTCCCTCTCCTTGCAGCCGTGGCCTCCTTCTCCTCCTTCTCCATCTTCAGCCGCAAGCAAGGAATAAAAAGAAGGTGATTGGCGGCCCTCCTCCATCCTTGCTTTCTTCCTCCAGCGCAAGGAAAATAAAAGGGCTGCAGTCAGGCTTTGGTTCTTCTTCAAAGATCCTTCTTCTTCCTCCTCTCTAGTGCAATCAAGAGTTGATTGAAAGAGAGGACATCAGCCATCAAAGCTATCTCTGCAAGGGAGCTAGCACCCCGGTGAGATAGAGAGCTTGGATCGGATCTTGCTTCGTGTGGATACCCGTAGAGGCCGGACGTTTGAACGGCTTCAAGCGAACCCTCTTCCAAAACCACGAATTCAGATTTGCGGTGATCATCTACCCGCGCAAGGTGAAGATTTGATCTTCCTAATAGTTTTAAAAGTTTTAATTCTTACCTAATTACGAAAGGTCTCGAAACAACGTTCATGCGATGAACGTCGATCCCGCACATGCCTCTTCCGCTGCCACCTGATTTAATTTTTGAAATATCAGCGGCATGGGCGGGTTCCCAACAGTTACTTCCTTATGGAACTTTTTAAACATTGAAAATGCTTGGTCCTTATGTGCTAGAAACATGACCCATGTGTACCTAGAGTAATCATCTACTATGACTAGACCATATTTATTTCCACCTAGGCTTGTTGTTCTAGTTGGACCAAATAGGTCCATGTGTAATAATTCTAGAGGCCTAGAGGTAGAGACACATTTTATGGGTTTAAAAGAATTCCTAGATTGTTTGCCAAATTGACATGCTTCACAGATTTTGTTCTTTTCAAATTTTAACTTTGGCAAACCTATCACGGAATCTCTTTTAACTAATTTAGTTATTGTGTCCATGCTTGCATGACCTAACTTACGGTGCCATAACCAACTAGCATCATTATCTTTAGTTTCATTTACAACTAGACATTGGTTATGTTTTGCAAGATCTTCTAGGTCTACAACATATACATTTCCACGTCTAATCCCTTTAAAAACTAAACTATTATCATTAGGATTTGTTATAATACATAGTGATGGTTTAAACATAACATCATATCCTTTATCACATAATTGACTAATGCTTAACAAGTTATGTTTAAGACCATCAACATATCTAACATTATCTATAAAAGTAGAAGGGGTGATTTGAACTTTACCAACACCAATGATGTGACCTTGGTTGTTGTCTCCAAACGTCACAGCACCTCCCTTCTTGGTTTCAAGGGTGAAAAATTGGTCTTTATCACCCGTCATGTGCCTTGATCAGCCACTATCCAAATACCAGCAGTTCTTGTTGACCTTGGCTGCAAGACACTCCTCGTTTTCGTTGGCCATGAAGCAGAAATTGGCCTTCTCTTCTTGTTCTTCATCTGATGAGGAGGATGATGAGTCGGAGTCCGATAGGGTAGTGACAAGTGCCTTTTTCTTCTTGTACTTACTCCCCTTCTTCAGTAAGGGGCACTCCGCTCTTATGTGACCCGGCTTCTTGCACTCGTAACAACCAATCCCCTCATTTTCCCTTTCCTTACCTTTGTCTTTGCGGTAGGAATTTGAGGGGCCTCTCCTTTGATGATAGGACTTCTTGTGGTTGATGAATTTCTTGAACTTACGCACAAGAAGAGCCTCACCACCATCTTCCTCATCTTCTTCTTCTTCACTGCTGCTTCTGCAAGACAAGTCCTTGTTAGAAGAAGTAGATTTAAGGGCTATTACCTTTTTCTTATGGGAGGACTCTTCCTCGTTGTGTTGTTTCATGGTGAGCTCGTGCGTCATGAGGGATCCAAGAAGCTCCTCAAGTGGTAGTTTGTTCAAGTCCTTGGCTTCTTGGATTGCTGTCACTTTAGCTTCCCACGACCTTGGTAGACACCGAAGGATTTTCCTGACAAGCTCACTGTTAGTATAGTTCTTGCCAAGGCTTTTTAGACAATTGATAATATCAGTAAACCTAGTGAACATGGATGTGATTGTTTCATTTGAATCCATTTTAAATAGTTCATATTTATGAACCAAGATGTTTATTTTGGATTCCTTGACTTGATTCGTGCCCTCATGGGTCACTTCAAGTCTGTCCCAAATTTCTTTTGCTGAATTACAAGTTGAAATCCTATTGAATTCATTACGGTCTAAGGCACAATAGAAGACATTCATTGCTTTAGAGTTTAATTGTGCCTTCCTCATGTCATGTTCATCCCAGTCCATTTCTAGTTTAGGTACCTTAACACCATCTACGTAAATGGATGGGATGTATGGCCCATTTACTACAATGGACCACAACTCATAGTCTTGGGCTTGGATGAATATTCTCATCCTAGCCTTCCAGTATGAGTAGTCAGATCCATTGAAGAAAGGGGGTCTTTGGGTGGACTAACCCTCAATGTGAGAAGATCCAAATGGGGTTGTCATTTTGATCTTTTAACTCTTGAGTGGAAGAGTTTTTGGCTCTGATACCACTTGTTGCCCAGATAGACAACCCAAGAGGGGGGGGGGGGTGAATTGGGTTTTTAAAATAATTTGGCTAATTAAAACTTTGTGGATGATTAATTAAAAACTATAGCAAGTTATTTAATTAAAGCCTAGTGCTGTGAGTAATGTGCGGGGAAGAAGATGAGAGACAATGCACTACAAACACAAAGTTTTATAGTGGTTCGGAGCTAACCCTTGCTCCTACGTCCACTCCCCAAGTCTCACTTGGGAATTTCACTATAACCCCCTTGGATTACAGCCGGTTGTTTTGCAAGCTCACAACCAAACTTGTTGTTTTACGAGCTCACAACGAACTCGGTCGGTTTTCCCAGGCTCACCGACTAGAACCAACCCCGATTGTTTTCCCGGGCTCACAATCAAACCCTTACACACGTTGGTTTTAACTTGGCTCACCAACCAACCTTAAACCCCTTAATTCAATCCCCCGATTGAATCAAGTAAATACAAGAGATAGAAGAAAACAGAAAATAGCTTCTCAAAAAGCAGATTTAAAACAATATAATCGTAAAGGAGTTAGAAGCCCTCAAACGCTTTTAAGCTGGTGAAGAGGTATGGCTTCTGGAACTCCGGTCTCCTCTTGAAAGAGTGGTCGACTTGAATGCAGGAGGAGGAAGCTTTGATTGTTGGGAAGAAGTTGTTGGAGCAGTAAATGCAGATCTCCCCTTTTTCGTTTAAGAGCACTTGGAGAGCTTGAAAACTTGAATGCTTGGAGTGGAATATCTGTTCTCTGCCTTGCTACAGTCCTCTGTGGCTATTTAAGCCAACCCCCACGGAAACTAGCCGCTACTCTGCTTTTTCTGGCCGTTCTGCACACTCTGCGCAGCCTGACAATATGACCGTTGGTGGGTTGGAGTCGACTCGCGCGATCAGGAGTCGACTCGGCTGTAGCGGAAGTCGACTCAAGCTTTTCCGGAGTCGACTCGGCAACTGTTCCAAATTTGAATTAAAGTTGCCGTCACGACTGGGAGTCGACTCGTCTTGACTCGGAGTCGACTCGCCAACTTCTGGAGCTGACCTGGCAATTTTGGAGTCGGCTCATCCACTGAAGTCCGTGGATCCAATTTTGAATTTTGTCCACTCGAGTCGACTCGACTGTCCTTGGAGTCGACTCGAATCTCAGAGCCCGAACTCCCGATTCTCTGTCTTTTGGCTCATCCAGTCTTGGAGTCGACTTGAACCTCCTTGGAGTCGACTCGGCTCTCAGTTTTCGAAAGTTGGTCTTCTGCCTTTTGACGTGAAGCTTGTCTCGGAGTCGACTCGAGCTGTCTGTGAGTCGACTCGAATCTCAGAGGCAGTAACATGGTTTTCTGTCTGTCGATGGTCGCTCAGTCTCGGAGTCGACTCGCGTATTGCGGGAGTCGACTCGAATCTCAGAGTCCGAAAATCGTTCTCTGACTTTTCTGCCTGTGACTGCTTGGAGTCGACTCTTACTTTCCTGGAGTCGACTCGGTGAACATTGGAGTCGACTCGCGCACTTCAGGAGTCGACTCGTTGACAGGTTCTGAGATGAAGCTTTCTGTCCTTCTGTCTGTTCTCAGTCGGAGTCGACTCGTACTGATCTGGAGTCGACTCGAGCTCGTGCCAGTGA
Source organism: Phoenix dactylifera (assembly GCF_051530095.1). NCBI lineage: Eukaryota > Viridiplantae > Streptophyta > Magnoliopsida > Arecales > Arecaceae > Phoenix > Phoenix dactylifera. Next base: position 5,654,124 of record NC_143207.1, on the reverse strand, counting down.
ACTTGATACGCTTGGAGTCGACTCGTGATACTCGGGAGTCGACTCGAGTCTCAGACTTTAGTTCAGCAGACTTCTTAACTTATCCAAAATACTATGAACCAAATCTAGATACACTTGGACAGGATTTTCACTGAAACACTCAATTGAATTCATTAGTAATCACAAGATATACTCAAATGCTTTGAGCTCATCAAAATCAAATGGGGTTTTAATCAATCACTCCACACTTTTGTCCTAAAGAAGACCACCTTGTCTTGGATTAGGACACCCTAGAAGCAATGCTAGAAAGAGACAATGCCTTGTAAGAAGAAGGGATAAGGGAGAGAGAATGCGGTGGAGTTGGAATAATAAAACCCATGGAGCGCTAGCCAATTTATAATAGGCGTAGGGATGCATCTTCAAGGGATGCATCTCATCCACACATTCTCTCATGAAAGGGCATCATCTAAAGGGCCATATCAAATAAGAGGAGGCGCAGATCAAGTGAAGAGGTGTATCAAATGATATGTCCTTTCATGTGGTGCCATATTTTGACCAAGTCAACATCACATGCCAATCACATGTCCATCACGCCTCACCTCTTGATCTTTCATGATGATGATCCAAGGGCTCCAATGCAAGGCGCCATTCACTTGACCCATTATGTATTCATCCAATGGTGGGATTAAGATTCAATGGTCAATTATGATAGCCATCCTCTAACCCAATCCAATTGGGTTAAACCAACTCTCCATTATGTCTTCATCCAACGGTAGATCAAGATCTAACGGTCTAGATTGAATGATTTATCAAATCTAATCCAATTAGACTCAAACCAAGCCAATTAGGTGCCAACTCTTGGTTATCCCATATTAGAACATGATCTAATCAAATTAGACCCTTGATAAATTTCCTTGTGTGTGACCCATTGGGTTCCATACTTAGCCAGCAATAGGTGTGAGTGCGAGTTGACCCAACTTGATTAGAACTCTTCTAATCGATTTAAGTCCAAACTGCGCGAATCCAAACTTAACAATTAGAATTTTTTCTAATTGGTGATCGAATTAAACTCTTTAATTCGATTAAATCTATAAGACAAGATTGACGTCTAGCAATGTGTTATGTCTACCCGAAAAATATGCAATTTGGTCGAAATACCAAAAATAACCTTCAGTGACAAGTTACCGTGCAATTCAATACTTCAATCAAACTGCATCCCAAATATGTATATGAGTATGAATATATGTCAAACTCAATTTCATATTCATATATATTTCTCAATCTTCTAATGATAATTCGAATAATAAAATATTAGAAACTCTTTCTAATTTTCATTCTGCTTTGATCAAAGGCTTCCTGAATTATCATATGATTAGAATAAATAGGATGCGATCTTTTCTTACTAGAAGTGATTAATTTCTTGTTGACCTACTCATAACCTTCGCACACAATCCACCATATCCAGAAGAACTTGTACACAACTTACTGTCATAAATGAGTGTAAACCAAAATATGAATTTATGTGCACAAGATACTATGGTGATCTTAGGCCAAAGGATCAGTTGCACAACTCCCACTAAGAGATGTTAGAGAACCCGCCCATGCCGCAGAAAAATTTCAAAAATTTCAGATGCAGCGGAAGAGGCATGCACGGGATCAACCGTTCATCGCATGAACGTTGTTTAAAACCGTTCGTAGATAGATAAGGATTAAAATTTTTTTAAAGCATTAGAAGATCAGATCTTCACCTTGTGCGGGTAGATGATTACCGCAAACTGATGATTGTGGTTTTTGGATGAAGGTTCGCTTGAAGCCGTTCAAGTGCCCGGCCTCTATGGGTATCCACACGAAGCAGGAACCGATCCAAGCTTTCTATCTCTCCGGGGTGCTAGCTCCCTTGCAGAGATAACTTTTGATGACTGATGTCCTCCCTTTTAATCAACCTTTGATTGTGCTTGGGAGGAGGAAGAAGAAGGATGAAGAGAGGAAGAAGATCAAAGCCCCTGCAGTCTTCTTTCTTTTTCCTGCGTTGGAAGGAAGAAGGGAGGAGGAAGAGGCCACCAAACAATCTTCCTTTGCTTTCCTTTGCTTGCGGCTGAAGATGGAGAAGGAGGAGAGGGAGGCCACGGCTGCAAGGAGAGGGAGATCACTCACATAGGGCGCCGGCCCTTGCTCCCCTTTTAAAGCCATCTAGGGCTCCTACAATTTAGGAGCCCTAGACTAACTTCCTAAGAGGGGGCGCCGGCCCCCTCTCTTCATGCCGCACCAAGAAAAGAAGAGGGGCTCCCTCTTATTTGGTTAACCTAATCCTCCTCCAAGGAGGATTAAGTGTCCCTCTTGTGGCTTTGTCCTAATCCAATTAGGCTTAAGTCAAATCATGAATCAATTGAGTTCAATCTATGCTAGTCCTAATCCAATTAGGACTTGAATGAACCATGACTCAATTGAACTCTTCAATCCTAATCCAATTAGGAGTCATGTTGATTCATTTGATTAATAATTAATTAGGACTTAAGAAATCCTAATTCAATTAGGACTTGTTTAAATTCTAGTCCTAATCCAATTAGGACTCTTATTTGAATTCGAAGTCCTAATCCGATTAGGACTCTAGAAATCCTACTCCAAGTAGGAATCTAAATTTAATTCAAAACTCCTAATCTAATTAGGATTATAGGAATCCTACTCCAAGTAGGAATCCTAGTCCTACTTCAAATAGGATTTCCAGTCCAAGTAGGAATCCTACTCCAAGTAGGACTCTTGTTTTAAGTCCAATTAATTAATTTTCTTTGTTCCTTCTTCAACTTATTATCAATCGAATTGATTACTTGTGATTCCTAATCACGATTCAACCATCGGATCGGTCAATGCCTCTAGTGAGTGTGACCCCATAGGTTCTACTCTGACTGGTAGTGAGATATATTGTGATCTCTATCACAATATCATTGAAAACTCCTTTCAATGGATTGGAACGATTCCAACTCTACTCATTAGGGTCTATCGATCTTCGAGATAATCCCTATGAGTCCCACCATCCCCAGTGACACCAAGCAGCATGTAGTGGCTACCCAGTAGAATAGAATGATGAACCTCTAGGTGCAGTTATCATGTGATACAGTCCTTCTATCGTGGATTCCTATAGGACGGAGGTCATGGATAACTCGTCAAACCCCTTCGTCTGTCATATGTCAAGATTTATTCGACTTTAGTTCGAGAGTGGAGAACTCTTTCTCCACTGTGCAATCTGCCCCGGCCGAGGTCTTACGAACTCAGTCTTATAAATCACATAGGATCTCTCCTTATCTATCAAGGTCGATAGATTCCTTATAGGTGCATACTCTACTCCTATAGTGAACCTACTGCAGCCAATCTACACTGCATGGACCCATATGGCTAGAGACCATATATATGTGCAGTCAAACTACAATAACCTCACTGTGAGTAGCCGAAGCATCGCAGGTCAAAGGACCAGTCACACTACTGCAACATCAAGCAAGTCACTGACGAGTGGATGACATCCAAGTGACTTCTTGTCTTGGTCACGCTCAGTACCCTTGTTCTTAACAAGCACCTGCACTATTACTTCAGTGTCGCCACACTGTGGACTCGAGTGTCGTCCATCCATAAGGAAAGCAATGTGTGCACTAATCGAATCGATCACCGTCCTTGTGATGATCCATTGATCAAGAGCATTCAGAAATTAATCACCAATGATGCATGGCTCAAATTCTTAACTCTTAAGAATACGCATCATCATCTTATTAATTCTTGGACGATTCATAGACACATAAACAATATGAATAAAAAGATGCCTTTTATTTATTCAATAATAAATAGTCAAGTACAAAATTATGTCCCTAGTATTAACAATGTGTCAGCCAGATTGGCTTCTAGGAAATACATCTAACAATCTTCCACTTGCACTAAAGCCAATTGGTCATATATCTTAGGCCCATCTTCTCAAGGTGGGCTTCAGTCTTTTGCTAACTCAGCTGCTTAGTGAATGGGTCTGCCACGTTGTCCGCGGAGTCTACTCTCTGCATCTTGACATACTTCTTCTCAACATAGTCGCGTATGAGGTGGAAGCGCCGCTCTATGTGCTTGGACTTCTGATGAGATCTTGGCTCCTTAGCAAGAGCTATGGCGCCATTATTATCGCAGTAGAGTGTTATGGCATCTGATGTCATCACGTCCAACTCTGCAATGAATTTCTTGAACCAGAAGCCTTCTTTAGCAGCTTCAGAGGCGGCGATGTATTCAGCTTCCATAGTAGAATCAGCAATGATTGGTTGTTTAGAACTTTTCCAATTCACCGTACCACCATTTCACAAGAACACATATCTAGATGTTGACTTCCTATCATCGACATCAGTCATGAAGTCTAAATCTGTGTACCTTTCTACCTTTAACTCTGATGATCCTCCAAAAACCAAGAATAAATCTTTAGTTCTTCTCAAGTACTTAAAAATTTTCTTCACAGCTGTCCAGTGTTCTTCACCCGGATTCGACTGATATCTGCTTGTGACACTCACAGCAAGGGCTATATCAGGTTGTGTACATAGCATGGCATACATGAGGCTCCCTATTACCGATGCATAAGGGATCTTGCTCATGCATTGAATCTCTTCAGATATGTTGGGGCACATCTTCTTGGAGAGATGAATTCCATGCCTTAGGGGTAAGAGACCCCTTTTAGAGTTTTCCATGCTGAACCTTTTCAGCACTTCCTCTATGTACATCTTCTGTGATAGGCCAAGCATCCTTTTAGATCTATCTCTATAGACCTTTATTCCCAAAATATAGGATGCTTCCCCAAGGTCTTTCATGAAGAACTCTTTTGACAACCAGACCTTGACCGAGGTTAGCATGGAAATATTATTTCCTATCAGGAGGATGTCGTCCACGTACAGTACGAGAAAAACGATAGCACTCCCACTAACCTTTTTGTAAACACACGGTTCCTCTTCGTTTTTGATGAAATCAAACGTTTTGATTGTGTCATCGAAACGAGTGTTCCAACTCCGAGATGCTTGCTTTAGTCCATAGATGGACCTTTGCAGCTTGCAGACCTTGTGATCTCCATCACTGGAAGTGAAACCCAAAGGCTGTTCTATATAGATATCTTCATCAAGATATCCATTCAGGAAAGCAGTTTTCACATCCATCTGCCAGATTTCATAATCATGAAATGCTGCAATGGCAAGCAATGTTCGGATGGATTTCAGCATGGCTACAGGTGAAAAGGTTTCCAGATAGTCAATGCCTTCGCGTTGACTATATCCTTCCGCCACTAGCCTTGCTTTATAGGTCTCTACCTTTCCATCCGAACCTATCTTTCTTTTGTAGATCCATTTGCATCCAATAGGTACAATATCTTCTGGTGGATCTACTAGGGTCCAGACTTGGTTGGAATGCATGGAGTCTAACTCTGATTTCATAGTTCCAACCATTTTTCGGAATCGATATCAGATATCGCCTCGTTGTAGGTTTTGGGATCCTGTATGTGATCCCTATCTTCCACTAGGAACATTTTCTCGGTATCCTCTTCTAGTATACCTAAGTATCTATCGAGAGGATGGGAGACCCTACTAGATCTGCGAGGTGGTTGAGGGACATCGTGTACTGGCTCTGTATGAATGGGTTCAATAGGATCCATGACTCGTTGCTTTTTAGAGACTTTCTCTTCAAGCTCAATTTTCCTCCCACTGCCTCTATCAAGGATAAACTGGTTTTCCAAGAAGATGGCGTGACGGCTCACAAACACATTGTGATCCTTTGAGACGTAAAAATTGTATCCTAATGACTCTTTAGGATATCCTATAAAACAAGCACTTATGGTCCTAGCCTCTAGCTTATCTGCCTGTAGTCTTTTGACGTGGGCCGGACATCCCCAAATCTTGAGATGACCAAGACTTGGTTTCTTACCATGCCATATCTCATACGGTGTGGTAGGAACGGATTTAGAGGAAACTCTATTCAGTAGATATACTGCGGTAAGTAAGGCATCTCCCCAAAGAACATTGGTAGATCAGTGAAGCTCATCATGGACCGGACCATATCCAATAGAGTCCGATTTCTCCTCTCTGACATCCCGTTGAGTTGAGGTGTACCCGAAGGTGTCCACTATAAGACTATACCGTTTTTCTTGAGATAGTTCCGGAATTTTCCACTAAGGTATTCTCCTCCTCGATCTGATTGAAGAGCCTTAAGAGATTTTCCAGTTTGTTTTTCTACTTCATTCTTGAACTCCTTGAACTTTTCAAAAGATTCATATTTGTGTCTCATAAAATACACATACCCATACCATGAATAATCATCGGTAAAGGTAATGAAGTATGAATAACGTCCCCTGGCTTGCACATCGAATGGGCCACACACATCTGTGTGTACCAGGATAAGTATTTCAGTGGTCCTCTCCCCATGTCCTATAAAGGGTAATCTATCCATTTTTCCTTAAAGACAGGACTCGCAAACTAGATATGACTCGGAAGTCAATTAGCCGAGAAGCCCATCTTTATCCATTTTGTTCATTCTGTCCTCTCCAATATGGCCAAGCCTGAGGTGCCACAAATATTTTTGATTTATCTCATCCCTGGATCTCTTGGATCCTTTGGCACTCACTTCTTGCTCAGACATATTTACAGATACATCCATATGCAAATGATAGAGACTGTCAATCATAAAACCACGTGCGACTATTTTATTTCTAAAATAAATAGATCAGCAGTCTTTGTCAAATATAAAAATATGACCTTCCTATGCTAGACATGAAACAGAAATAAAATTTCTGCTAGCAGCAGGTACATAATAGCAGTCTCTAAGTAATAAACTAAAATCAGACGGTAGTCGCAGATGGCAGGTGCCCACAGCCACAGCAGCAACTTTTGCTCCGTTGCCAACCGAAGGGTTACCGCACCTTCCGCCAGCCTTCTACTTTTCTTTAGACCCTGCATGGTAGTGCACAAATGAGCACTAGAACCAGAATCTATAACCCAACTAGAAGTAGAAGAAACCGTTAGATTAGTTTCAGTTATGAGCATGTTTATACCTTTTGAAGGTGTGTCACCTTTCTTGTTCTTCAGGCTCTTGAGGTATGAAGGACAGTTTCTCTTCTAGTGGCCGTCGACATTGCAGTGGAAACATTTTTCTTTGTCATTAGCCTTTTTCTTTTGAACTTTGTTGACCCCCTAATGGATTTTGATGAATACAAAACACTAGAGTATAATTCCCTCTATCTTAACAATTTAATTGAGGATTTCATGTGCTTAATTAAGAATATTGTTAAGAAATGTCTAGACAAGTTCCTATATTTTTCAAGGATTTATTGAAGAATTTTTGAGATGAAGAAAACAGATCAGGGACAGCCGAGACGTCTCCGGGTTGTCTCAGAGACGTCTCTGGCACGAACAGGCAGAATTGGCACGTCTGGAGACGTCCCCGGCACCTGGCGAGGCGTCTCGCAGGGTCAGAGTCGACTCCCGACACTGCGGAGTCGACTCTCTCAGAGGTGGCAGAAAGGCCGATTTCAAGGGATGCGCGCGAGTCGTCTCCAAAGGACGCGGAGCCATCCCCACAAGTAAAAAGCAGACTTCCGGAGTCGTCCCCGAGGTAGCGGAGTCGACTCTCTCAGGGTATTCCAGAGGATATATTTTTCGTTGACAGAACTGCCGAGATGTCCCTGAAGTAACGGAGTCGACTCTCTCAGAGAATTCCAGAAGACTTGTTTTTCGGAGATAAATCAGCGGAGTCGTCCCCAAGGCAGCGGAGTCGTCCCCATGCAAAAAGCATAAACATCCCGAGACGTTCCCGTAAAGTGCCGAGGCGACTCTCTCAGAAAAACAGAAAAACAAGGATTCAAACTGTTCATCCTCAGAGTCGTCCCCGTAAAGCACCGAGTCGACTCCCAACATCGTCAAAAGTAATTTCATACAGCCGAGACGTCTCGCGTTGAAGCGGAGACGTCTCCGGAGCGCCTGGGACGCGACTGACACACTTTTACAGGTTTGTTTGAATTTCAAACTTCCATATCTTTGTGTCTAACGGATCTATTTGCTTTTTGGGCTATAAAAGGGAGCTCTTAAGTGCCTTCCAACAACCTCTCACCAATCCAACACAAGATCATTCAAGAGAGAAGAAAGAAAAGGAGCTTTAAGGGAGTTAGAGCTTTCAAGAGAAGAAATCAAGTGCATCCAAGCTTTCCCATCTGATTTCGTGCTCAACTACTCTCTCCCACTCGGCATTCAAAGCTCACGTTCAAGCCAACGCGATCCATATCGGAAGAACCACCATTTCCCACGCTTCCAACGGCTAAAAGGGTTCTTCCGGGTTTTAGTATTTCTCATTGTTATATTTGCTTCTTAAGAGCTTTCAAATCTTTTGTAAAACATTGATTATTGTACTTGTTCCGGTCAAGGGACTTGGAACAAGGGATAGGCGTCCCTAGCCCAGGTTAAATTGGGGGTTGTAGGGTTCGTTGTTAGCCCGGTGTAAAACAACGAGTTGGGTAGTGCACTCGCAAAACTACCGGACTGTAATCGCGGATTATAGTGAAATTTCCAAAGATATTTGGGGAGTGGATGTAGGAGCAGTGGAAGCTCCGAACCACTATAAATCGTTGTGTTTGCGATTGACTGTGCGTATAGCTTTAACTTTACTTTAGCACATACACTTGTGTGTGTTTGTTTTAATTAGTCAAAAAGTTTTAAAACACTCAATTCACCCCCCTCTTGGGTGACCATCTCTGGGCAACAAGTGGTATCAGAGCGGGTGCTCTGTGTATTTCTTGAAGACCTAACCGTCTTAGCCAAAGATCTAGATGGCAACACCCTTCAGCAATGTTCCTGCTGAGGGGCAGGCAACCAATAGACCTCCACTCTTCAATGGGACAAATTATACCTATTGGAAGACTAGAATGAGGATTTTCATTCAAGCACAAGATTATGCCTTGTGGAGGGTTATAATCAAGGGACCACACGAACCATCTCACATGGTTAATGGCATTCAAGTTCCCAAACCTGAGGAAGATTGGGATGAGAATGATAATAGGATGGTTCAACTCAATGCTAGAGCCATGAACTCATTATTCTGTGCTCTAGATGTGAATGAGTTCAATAGAGTTTCCACCTGTAGTTCCGCCAAGAAAATATGGGATAGGCTTGAAGTTATCCACGAGGGTACAAATCAAGTCAAAGAGTCTAAAGTGAACATTCTAGTTCACAAATATGAGTTATTTAAGATGGAACCCAATGAAACCATCTCATGCATGTTCACACGCTTCACCGATATAATAAATGGTCTAAAGAGTTTGGGTAAATCTTACACTAATCCAGAACTTGTGAGTAAAATTCTCAGGTCTTTGCCGAAAGCATGGGAAGCGAAGGTCACGTCGATCATAGAAGCCAAAGACCTCAACACATTGGGACTTGAACAACTATTGGGCTCATTGATGACGCATGAGCTCACAATGAAGCAACATGAAGAAGATTTGCCAAAGAAGAAGACAATCGCACTCAAGGCTACTTCGAGTGTATGTGAAGAAGAAAGTAGTGAGAGTGAAGAAGAAAGCGAAGATGAGGATTTGGGTCTAATAGTAAGGAAGTTTAAGAAATTCATGAGAAGAAAGAAACCCTTCCCAAGAAAGAAGTTTGGAGGGAGAAATGATTGGGAAAAGGAAAAAGAAAATGAAAGAGACCCAATCATATGTTATGATTGCAAGAGACCGGGACACATCCGTTCCGAATGCCCTCAACAGAAGAAGCATTTTGGAAAGAAGAAGAAGAAGGCGTTGAAAGCAACGTGGGATGATAGTGACACATCCTCCTCCAAGGAAGAGAAGGAAGAGACCGCCAACTTGTGCTTCATGGCATTCGAAGACGATGAGGTATGTCAAAGCTCAACTACAAATTTTACTTTAGAAGAATTATATGAAGCTTTTCAAGAACTTATGAGTAATTGTAGTATGTTAGGGGCAAAGAATAAAGAATTAAAGACCTCCAATCAAAAACTAAAGGATGATATTAAAAACCTATTGATTGAGAAGGAGAGCTTTGAAAATGTTAATACCATTGACCTAGAAAATAAAAATTCAAAACTTGGCATTGAAAATGAAACGGCAAAAACATAAATTAAGGAATTAAATCTAAAAGTTAAATTTCTACTCAACAGTAATACCTTACTTGCGCAAAATGTTGAACTCCTTAAAAAGGATAAGGAAGAATTAGTTAAAGAAAATTTGGATCTTAAGAATGAGGTACATAAGTACAAACCAATTGTTGAAAAATTTACACATAGCTCTGAAAAGTTAAATCTTATTCTATCCAATCAAAGAGCTATTTTTAATAAAGCCGGATTAGGATACAAAACTAGCAAACAACAAAAATATCTAAAGAACTTTTTTGTGAAAGCAAAAGATATCAAAACTGAAAAACCTACATGCTTTCATTGTGAAAAAAGTGGACATAAAGCCTATTCATGCATTCAAAGAAAGATTCAATCTAACAAGAATACATTTGTAAAAGGTAAAAACACAACTAAAGTGTGGGTGCCTAAGGAGACCAACTACACTAACCAAGAAGGACCCAAGAAAACTTGGATACCTAAAAGCTTCACATGATTATTTTGCAGGTATGCCTTGCAGCCGGAAGTAAAAAGAGAATGTGGTATCTTGATAGCGGTTGCTCAAGGCATATGACCGGTGACAAGAGCCTTTTGGTCACCTTGAAATCGAAAGAAGGAGGAGTAGTCACATTTGGAGACAATGCTAAAGGACAAATCATTGGCGTTGGTAAAATCTCCATATCACCCTCCTCATTTATTGACAATGTATTGTTAGTTAATGGATTAAAACATAACTTGTTAAGTATAAGTCAATTTTGTGACAAGGGCTTTAAAGTATCTTTTGAATCTTCACTATGCATAATTAGTAGTCCAGTTGACAATGAAATCATACTTACGGGACATAGGCATGGAAATGTTTACATGGTAGATCTTGATGATCTCACCATGAAGGATGGCCAATGTCTTGTAGCCATGGATGCCAAAGTCAATGAGACTAGCTGGTTATGGCATCGTAGATTAGGGCATGCTAGCATGGATTTAATCTCTAAATTGATTACAAAAGATCTAGTCAAAGGACTACCAAAAATAGACTTTGAAAAGAACAAAATATGTGCTGCATGTCAATTAGGGAAACAAACGAGAAGCTCTTTCAAGTCTAAGAACATAGTCTCAACATCAAAACCCCTAGAACTAATTCACATGGATTTGTTTGGACCCACTAGAACTGTTAGTCTAGGGGGTAAGAAATTTGGTCTTGTAATTGTTGATGATTTTTCACGTTTTACATGGGTTTCATTTCTTGCACACAAAGATGAGTCCTTTTCCACTTTTATCAAGTTTCATAATAGGGTTTCGAATGAACTCAATCTTAAACTAAAAGCAATTAGGAGTGATCATGGTACCGAGTTTGAAAATCAGCATTTTGAAAAATTTTGTGAAGAAAATGGTATCAATCACAATTTCTCGGCACCTAGGACACCCCAACAAAATGGGGTGGTAGAAAGGAAGAATCGCACACTAGCAGATATGGCTCGTACCATGTTGTGCGAATCGGATCTACCAAAGTACTTTTGGGCTGAAGCAATAAATACTTCATGTCATATTCTAAACCGTGCTTTAGTTAGATCCATCTTAAAGAAAACACCTTATGAGTTGATGAAAAGTAAGAAACCAAATATAAGCTATTTTCATGTTTTCTGTTGTTGCTGCTTTATTTTAAACAATGGAAAGGACAATCTAAGTAAATTTAGTGCTAAATCAGATGAGGGGATCTTCTTAGGTTATTCCTCATCTAGTAGAGCATACAGGGTCTTCAACAAGAGAACTCTCGTTGTTGAAGAATCCATTCATGTTGTTTTTGATGAAGCTAATAGAGATTCTTCTAGAAAAGAAGAAGATGGTGATGCAGGTATACTTGAAGACAGAATGAAGGAATTCTCCATACAAGACAAACAACATGAGGATGAGATCAAAGAAGATTCAATTCAGCAAGATGAAGAAGATCAACCTCCAACAAGAAATCAAGATCTTCCTAAGGAATGGAGGTATGCACATGGTCATTCAAGGGATCTAATTGTTAGATGTATGCCCTAGAAGCCAATTTGGCTGACACATTGTTGATTCTAGGGACATAATTTTGTACTTGACTATTTATTATTGAATAAATAAAAGGCATCTTTTCATTCATATTATTTATGTGTCTATGAATCGTCCAAGAAATTAATAAGATGATGATACATATTCTCAAGAGTTGAGAATTTGAGCCATGTATCATTGGTGATTAATTTCTAAATGCTCCTGATCAATGGATCATCACGAGGACGGTGATCGATCCGATCAGTGCACAGATCACTTTCCTTCTGGATGGACGAGACTTGAGTCCACAGTGTAGGGACACTGAAGTGATAGTGCAGGTGCTTGTTAGAGAACAAGGGTACTGAGCGTGACCAAGATAAGAAGTCACTTGGATGTCTATCCACTCGTCAGTGACTTACTTGATGTTGCAGTAGTGTGACTGGTCCTTTGACCTGCGGTGCTTCGGCTACTCACAGTGAGGTTATTGTAGTTTGACTGCACACATACATGGTCTCTAGCCATATGGGTCCATGCAGTGTAGATTGGCTGCAGTAGGTTCACTGTAGGAGTAGGGTATGCACCTACAAGGAATCTATCGACCTTGATAGAAGAGGAGTGATCCTATGTGATTTGTTAGACTGAGTTCTAAGACCTTGGCCAGGGCAGTAAAGTGGAGAAAGAGTTTTCCACTATCGAACTCAAGTCGAATAAATCTTGACATATGACAGACGATGGGGTTTGACGAGTTGTCCATGACCTCCGTCCTGTAGGGATCCACGATAGTAGGACTGTATCACACGTTAACTGCACCTAGAGGTTCATCATTCCATTCTGCTGGGTAGCCACTACATGCTGCTAGGTGTCACTGGTGGATGGTGGGACTCATAGGAATTATCTTGATGATCGATAAACCCTAATGAGTTGAGTTGGAATCGTTCCAACCCATTGAAAGGAGTTTTCAATGATATAGTGATAGAGATCGCAATATATCTCACTACCAGTCAGAATAGAACCTATGGGGTCACACACACTAGAAGTATTGACCGATCCGATGGTTGAAATCGTGATTAGGAATCACAAGAAATCAATTTGATTGATAAAAAGTTGAAGAAGGAAAAAGGAATTAATTAATTGGACTTGAAACAAGAATCCTACTTCGGGTAGGATACCTAGAGTTCTAATTGGATTAGGACTGGGATTCCTACTTGGAATAGGATTCCTCAATCCTAATAAGATTAGGAGTTTTGAATTAAAATTGGATTCCTACTTGGAGTAGGATTCCTAGAAATCCTAATTGGATTAGGACTTCGGATTCAAATAGAGTCCTAATTGGATTAGGACTAAAATTAAATAAATCCTAATTGGATTAGGATTCCTTAAGTCTAAATTAATTAATAATCTAATGAATCAACATGACTCCTAATTGGATTAGGATTGAAGAGTTCAATTGAGTCATGGTTCATTCAAGTCCTAATTGGATTAGGACTAGTATGCATTGAACCAAATTTGGCTAAGCCTAATCGAATTAGGACTAAACCGGATTAGGGCCTCCCAATCCTCATTAGATGAGGATTAGGGCAAACCAAGAGGAGGGCCGTACGCCCCCTCCTTCTTCTCTTCTTTGGTGCGGCAAGGTAAGAGGGGCCGGCGCCCCTCTTGGAAAATAGTATGGAGCTCCTAAAAGTTAGGAGCTCCACAATCTATTTAAAGGGGCTCAAGGGGCAGCACCTAGGGTATTGGGATTTTCTCTCCCTTGTGCCGTACGCCCTTCATCCTCCCCTTGGGTTTTCAGCCGCCATCAGCAAGAAGAGAGAAAGGGATTGCCGGCTCATCCTTCTTCTCTTGTTTGGGCTCCAACGCAAGCAAGGAAGTGAAGGCTGCAAAGGGTTCTTGTTCTTCTTCATCATCCCTCCTTCTTCTTCCTCCTCTTAAGCACTTTCAAGAGTCAAAAGAAAGAGAGGAGATCAGCCATCAAAGGAAGTCTCTGCAAGGGAGCTAGCACCCCGGGGAGACAAGGAAACGTTGATCGGATCTCTACTTCGTGTGGATACCCGTAGAGGCCGGACGTTTGAACGGCTTCAAGCGAACCCTCTTCCTAAAACCACGAATTCAGATTCGCGGTGATCATCTACCCGCGCAAGGTGAAGATTTGATCTTCCTATTAGTTTTAAAAGTTTTAATTCTTACCTAATTACGAAAGGTCTCGAAACAACGTTCATGTGATGAACGTCGAACTCGCGCATGCCGATTCCGCTGCCATCTGAAAAATTTTTGAAATATCAGCGGCATGGGCGGGTTCCCAACACTAATCCTTGGTGATCCTTCACAAGGGATAAGGACAAGATTCTCTTTAAGAAACACTAGTAATTATCTTGTATTCGTTTCACAAATAGAACCTAAATCACTAGAAGAAGCCGAAAAAGATGAAAATTGGATAAATGCCATGCAAGAAGAATTAAACCAATTTGAAAGAAATCAAGTTTGGACTCTAATGAAAAGACCCCCTAATGTTTCAATTATAAGCACCAAATGGGTATATAGAAATAAACTAGATGAAGATGGAATAGTAATAAGAAACAAAGCTAGGCTAGTAGCCAAAGGATATAATCAGGAGGAAGGGATAGATTTTGATGAAACTTTTGCTCCTGTTGCTAGGTTAGAGGCTATTAGACTTCTTTTGGCATATGCATGCTTTATGGATTTCAAACTCTATCAAATGGATGTAAAAAGTGCCTTTTTAAATGGTTATATAATGGAGGAAGTTTATGTAGGACAACCTCCAGATTTTGAGAACCACTTACATCCAGATTATGTTTTTAAATTGCATAAAGCATTGTATGGACTTAAGCAAGCTCCTAGGGTATGGTATGAAAGATTAAGTAATTTTCTAATTGAAAATAAGTTTAAGAGAGAAAATGTAGACAAAACTCTCTTCATTAAAAGAAAAGGGAATGACTTATTGCTTGTGCAAATTTATGTGGATGATATAATTTTTGGTGCTACTAATGATAGTCTTTGTCAAGAGTTTGCTAAGCTTATGCAGGGAGAATTTGAAATGAGCATTGTTGACCCCCTAATGGATTTTGATGAATACAAAACACTAGAGTATAATTCTATTTATCTTAACAATTTAATTGAGAAATTCATGTGTTTTATTAAGAATATTGTTAAGAAATGTCTAGGCAAGTTCCCATAATTTTTATGAATTTATTGAAGAATTTTTTGAGATGAAAGAAAAAGTTCAGGGACAGCCGAGACGTCTCCTGATAGTCTCAGAGACGTCTCTGGCACAAACAGGAAGAACTGGCACGTCTGGAGACGTCCCCGGCACCTGCCGAGTCGTCCCCGCGATAGCGGAGTCGACTCTCTCAGTAGCGGAGTCGACTCTCTCAGTGGCGGCAGAAAGGCAGTTTTCAAGAGATATGCGCGAGACGTCCCCACCATACGCGGAGTCGTCTCTGCAAGTAAAAAGCAGATCTCCGGAGTCGTCCCCTAGATAGCGGAGATGGCTCTCTCAGGGTTTTCCAGAGAATGATTTTTTCGGTGATAAGGCAGCGGAGACGTCCCCTGAAAGAGCGGAGTCGACTCTCTCAGGAAATTCCAGAAGACATGTTTTTCGGAGTTGTAACGGCGGAGTCGTCCCCGAAGCAGCGGAGTCGTCCCCATGCAAAAAGCGCAGACAAGCCGAGACGTCCCCGTAAAGTGCAGAGACGACTCTCTCAGAAAAACAGAAAAACAAGGATTCAAACCATTCATCATCGGAGTCGCCCCCGTAAAGCGCCGAGTCGACCCCAAACAACGTCAAAAGTAAAATCTTGTAGCCGAGACGTCTCGCGTTGAAGCGGAGACGTCTCCGGAGCACCTGGGACGCGACTGACAACTTTTTCAGATTTGGTTTGAATTTCAAATCTCCTTTACTTTATCTCTAACGGCTATATTTGCTTTTTGGGCTATAAAAGGGAGCTCTTAAGTGCTTCTCTACAACTCTTCACCAACCCAAAGCAAAATCATTCAAGAGAGAAGAAAGAAAAAGAGGTTCAAGGGAGTTAGTGCATTCAAGTGAAGAAATCAAGTGCTTTCAAGCTTCTCAAGTGATTTCAAGCTCAACTACTCTCTTCCGCTCGTGCATTCAAAGCTCACACTCAAACCTACGCGATCCACATCGGAAGAATCACCATTTCCCACGCTTCCAATGGCAAAAGGATTCTTCCGGGTTCTATTGTTTATCATTGTCATATTTGCTTATTTAGAGCTTTCCAATTGTTTGTAAAACTCTTCTAACATTGAGCTTGTTCCAGTCAAGGGACTTGGAACAAGAGAAAGGCGTCCCAAGCCTAGGTTAAATTGGGGGTTTTAGGATTTGTTGTGAGTCCGGTGTAAAACAATGAGTTGGGTAGTGAACTCGCAAAACTACCGTACTGTAATCGTGGATTATAGTGGAAATTCCCAAAGGTGCTTTGGGGAGTGGATGTAGGAGCAGTGGAGGCTCCGAACCACTATAAAAGCCTGTGTTTGCGATTGGTTGTCTTCATAGCTTTATTCTTGCTTTAGCTCTTATATTTGTGTGTTTTACTTTTAAATAGTCAAAAAGTTTTTAAGACACCCAATTCACCCCCCTCTTGGGTGACCATCTCTGGGCAACAAGCATGATGGGTGAGCTTAACTTCTTCCTTGGGCTACAAATAAAACAATCAGAGGAAGGCATCTTCATCAGTCAGTCCAAATATATCAAGGAAATGTTGGAAAAATTCAAGATGAAGGATGCAAAGAAAATCAGCACACCCATGGGCTCAAGTTGCAAGCTTGACAAAGATGAAAAAGGTAAAAGTATAGACTGCAAATTGTACAGAGGTATGATAGGCTCTTTACTTTACCTTACTGCTAGTAGACCAGATATATTATTCAGTGTTTGTATGTGTGCTAGATACCAAGCATGTCCTAAGGAATCACACTTGCAAGCTGTTAAAAGAATTTTCAGATATCTAGTAGGGACATCTAATGTAGGCTTATGGTATTCTAAACAATCTGACATAAATTTAATTGCTTATTCCGATGCTGATTTTGCCGGGTGCAAACTCGACAGAAAAAGCACTAGTGGCACATGTCAATTCTTGGGTGCTAATTTGGTTTCTTGGTTTAGCAAGAAACAGAATTCAGTTGCCTTATCCACAGCTGAGGCTGAGTACATTGCAGCTGGAAGTTGTTGTGCCCAAGTTCTTTGGATTAAGCAACAACTTGAAGACTTCGGTATCAAAATGGACAATATACCAATTAGATGTGATAATACAAGTGCAATTAATTTAACAAAAAATCCTGTCCAACACTCAAAATCAAAACATATAGAAATTAGGCATCACTTTATTAGGGATCATGGGCTGAAAAATGATGTGATGATTGAATATGTATGTACTGAAAATCAATTGGCCGACATCTTTACAAAGCCCCTTTGTAAAGATAGGTTCAACTTCTTAAGGAATGCTTTGTGCTTGTATGACCTCAGCAAATAAATTGAACTTGTATTGCAATGCTTTGCTACTCAAACTAGTAATCCACCTCAAAGTCACAAATAGCAAACCTAGTATCTATTAAGTGAAAGCATGAATCTATCTAAGTTAAATGACGAACTGTTTGACTTTCCGGAGGATGGTTACCCTCCCTTGGACTCTTCATGGAGATATTTTCAGAGCCTATTTCATAGGTATTCGAAATTTGGTCAAACATTCCTCATTTCAATATTAATAATTCAAAAATCATTGTCAAACTTTTATAGGGTGTATTATTAAAGGGGAGGATCACAAACAAACTCACTCTATATTCACCAAAAGAAATCATGTTGATTAGTGTGGTTAAATAAAATAAATTGGGAAAAGATAGAAATCATTCAGAAAATTTTCAGTGCCGGAGACGTCTCTGGCAAATCACAGAGACGTCCCCCTGGCGAGACGTCTCGCGTTAGTCGTGGAGACGTCTCGGGGACCGAACGAAAGTTTTTTTTTAATTAGGTCGAAACAGCTCGAGCCGACCCGAGCTATCCTCTTTCGTCCCCAACAAAAACACAAAACCCTAGCTTCTATTTTCTCTCCACCACAAACCCTAGCCTCTTTCTCTCCATTTCCCTAGGGTTTCCGAACTATGGCACCTAAAAGAGCTAGGAGAACAGGTGGGAGGCGTCCTAGGGTAGCGACCGACGACGAGGAACGGAGGGAAAAGCCTTCCGCGCCGTCTCCTTCGGTTGCTCCGCCAACCACGACCCTTTCCTGTGCAAATCGCACAGTAACCACTGGTAGGTACATTGACTTCCAATTTCTAGATAGTGAGGGGTTCTCTATTGGAGAGAGACTCCGTGCCCAAGGTTGGGAATACCTTTGTACCCTCAATACATCAACCTATCCCGGCCTAGTTAGAGAGATGTTTAGCAACATGGGCTGAGGGGACTCGGGGTACACTGGATATGTCCGAGGGACATTGATAGAGATTAATGAGGATATCCTATCTAGTATATTGCAAATCCCTAAATACGGTGAGGCTCCGACCTCACATCCCCAAAGGAAAATTGCCCTAAACCTAGTTTTAGGACGAGAGGACTGCGGCCCTCTTGATGTAGTTAACTCCCAAGACCTAAATGCCGAGATGAGACTGCTTTTGAGTATTGTCAACCGGGTCTTGTTTCCAAAAACCGGTCGCTTCGATTTTGTTTCGGAGCGAGATTTAGTCATCATGCACCACATCCTACTAGGGATTCCCCTAAACCTTCCTAGACTTATGTTGAACTACATTTCCATATGTCATAGGTATTCTAGGTTTAGCATACCATATGGGATGATCTTTACCCTACTGTTCAAACATTTCAAAGTTTCCATTCCAGAAAATGAGCCTGCAAAACCTTTGAGAAACACCGACTACTATAATGAAAGCACAATGCGTAGAATGGAGTTTCACAAGGTAGATGGGTCTTGGGTTAAGGTACCTAAAAGAAAATCTCAAACCCTAGAGCCTGAGATCCCACATCAGGAGCCTGACCACCACTCTCCTCCACATAGTCATATGGCCTTCCCTGATGTACCCTCCAGCTCAGCTGGACCTTCCACCTCTATGCCTCCTCCTCCTCCTCCAGTCAGTGGATCCCTCTCCTTATCAGATGAACAGATGCACACACTAGCATCTATGATATGCCAGCAGATGAGGGAGGAAATGAGATCGATGATCACTGCTGAGTTGGCCCCCATTCGAACCTCACATGAAGCACTTCTACAAGAATTGAAGGAAGTCAAAACTCAGGTAGAAGCTATAGCATCAGAGTTGGTTCATGTGAGCACCATCCAAACTATAAGATCAATTGAGCTACAGGAGAAATTGAAGATCATATCAGATGGTCTTCAAGAGTTGACAAGCCCTGGAGGCAGTATAGGCACCGTGGCTGCCCAACTTAGAGGAAAAATTGAAAGGGCGAGTCTTGAGTTTGAAGCACTAGTAGCAGCCTTCCATCAATCTCAGGGAGATCAGTTTAAGACTCTACTAGATTCAATAAATGCATTTATAGAGGCAGCGGCTAGGGCTATTGAGCAACGTCGCCGATGAGGGACATTTTGTAAACATCAAGGGTTCTTCTTTTTGTAAACCCTAGGCTCATCTTGAAACTTCTTTTGTATAAGGAATCAATACTTGTAATGATTTCCTTTTTTTTTAACTTTGTAATGACTTCAAATGATTGCAATGATATATGACAATACTTGTCATACAATTTCTTTTGAAACCTTGTGTATGTTTCAAATTCTGTGGAATCATACTTTGTGTATGTGATTCTGTGATGTGCCATAAAAATCTCATAACATACCTTAAGTGTTCAAATTTGACACAACTTATCAATGCATATGAAATAGGGGGAGCACAACTACTTTTAAAAAAAAAGTCTGAAATAAATTCATTAATAGAAATAACTTGGACAGAGAGAGCATAACTTGAATACCCTTGAGTGATTTATGGTAACATGCTGAATTCCACTAGGAATTGTGTTTTAAGTACCTAAGGATAATTTGTCCCCTACATTGTTGATGACAAAAAGGGGGAGTAGATATATAGAATCTATATATGGAGTATATGGAGTAAAACCTAAATATGGAATGCAAAATTTACACTCATACTTAAAAGTTGAATTAGAAAAGATAAAATTGAAGAATATTAGCTTTAAGATAATTGCCCTTCTGGAAAAGAAAGGGGGAGTCAAAAAGTACTTAGCTTTCAATTGTCTTTAGCATCAATATTTCAGTAATTTACAATTTAACTTGATTCAAATTCAGTTGATATACCAAAATTGCTCAAGAGCTACTAAGACCAATACTTATGCATAAGGGAAGAACTGAAAGTTGACTATTTTGAATTATGCATACTGTATCTAGCTCTAACCAAAATACTATACTTGTACATCTGATCAAATACTGTGTATATGTTTAAATTTCGAATTTTGCATATACTCAGTGTTTTGTCATCATCAAAAAGGGGGAGATTGTTGACCCCCTAATGGATTTTGATGAATACAAAACACTAGAGTATAATTCCCTCTATCTTAACAATTTAATTGAGGATTTCATGTGCTTAATTGAGAATATTGTTAAGAAATGTCTAGGCAAGTTCCCATATTTTTCAAGGATTTATTGAAGAATTTTTGAGATGAAGAAAACAGATCAGGGACAGCCGAGACGTCTCCGGGTTGTCTCAGAGACGTCTCTGGCACGAACAGGCAGAATTGGCACGTCTGGAGACGTCCCCGGCACCTGGCGAGGCGTCTCGCAGGGTCGGAGTCGACTCCCGACACTGCGGAGTCGACTCTCTCAGAGGTGGCAGAAAGGCCGATTTCAAGGGATGCACGCGAGTCGTCTCCAAAGGACGCGGAGTCGTCCCCACAAGTAAAAAGCAGACTTCCGGAGTCGTCCCCGAGGTAGCGGAGTCGACTCTCTCAGGGTATTCCAGAGGATATATTTTTCGTTGACAGAACTGCCGAGACGTCCCCGAAGTAGCGGAGTCGACTCTCTCAGAGAATTCCAGAAGACTTGTTTTTCGGAGATAAATCAGCGGAGTCGTCCCCAAGACAGCGGAGTCGTCCCCATGCAAAAAGCATAAACATCCCGAGACGTCCTCGTAAAGTGCCGAGGCGACTCTCTCAGAAAAACAGAAAAACAAGGATTCAAACTGTTCATCCTCAGAGTCGTCCCCGTAAAGCACCGAGTCGACTCCCAACATCGTCAAAAGTAATTTCATACAGCCGAGACGTCTCGCGTTGAAGCGGAGACGTCTCCGGAGCGCCTGGGACGCGACTGACACACTTTTACAGGTTTGTTTGAATTTCAAACTTCCATATCTTTGTGTCTAACGGATCTATTTGCTTTTTGGGCTATAAAAGGGAGCTCTTAAGTGCCTTCCAACAACCTCTCACCAACCCAACACAAGATCATTCAAGAGAGAAGAAAGAAAAGGAGCTTTAAGGGAGTTAGAGCTTTCAAGAGAAGAAATCAAGTGCATCCAAGCTTTCCCATCTGATTTCGTGCTCAACTACTCTCTTCCACTCGGCATTCAAAGCTCACGTTCAAGCCAACGCGATCCACATCGGAAGAACCATCATTTCCCACGCTTCCAACGGCTAAAAGGGTTCTTCCGGGTTTTAGTATTTCTCATTGTTATATTTGCTTCTTAAGAGCTTTCAAATCTTTTGTAAAACATTGATTATTGTGCTTGTTCCAGTCAAGGAACTTGGAACAAAGGATAGGCGTCCCAAGCCTAGGTTAAATTGGGGGTTGTAGGGTTCGTTGTTAGCCCAGTGTAAAACAACGAGTTGGGTAGTGCACTCGCAAAACTACCGGACTGTAATCGCGGATTATAGTGAAATTCCCAAAGGTATTTGGGGAGTGGATGTAGGAGCAGTGGAAGCTCCGAACCACTATAAATCGTTGTGTTTGCGATTGACTGTGCGTATAGCTTTAACTTTACTTTAGCACATACACTTGTGTGTGTTTGTTTTAATTAGTCAAAAAATTTTAAAACACCCAATTCACCCCCCTCTTGGGTGACCATCTCTGGGCAACAAACTTCCTTCTTTGGCTTCTTATCTTTCTTCTACTTCTTAGCAGGCTTCTTTTTCTTCCAAATGGACTTTCTCTTGGAACCAGAAGTCAACTCAGCAGCAAGGACATTATCCCTTGAACCTTTCAAGGCTCCCTCAGCAGTTACCAACATATTTATCAGTTCAATCTTAGTGCATTCAATCTTATTCATATGGTAGTTTACTATAAACTGACCAAATGAATTAGGTAGGGATTGAAGGATCAGATCTACTTGCAATTTCTTGTGCATGTTCATACCGAGCTTCTCAAGCTCCTCTAGGTCCTTGATCATAGTCAGACCGTGATCATGGACAGACTGCCCCTCGCGCATCTTTGCTTTGAAGAGCCTCTTGGATACTTCAAAACGAGCTGTGTGGCTCTGCTCACCATACAACTCTTGCAGGTGTGCTAGTATGTCCCTAGCAGTCTTTATATTTTCATGCTGGCATTGGAGTTCATTGGACATGGATGCCATGATATAGCACTTGACTCTGATGTCATCATCCGTCCACTTTTGATGCATCTCACGCTGAACATCAGTAGCACGTGTTGGTAGTGTGGGGACATCTGAATCGAGTATGTAGCCTATTTTCTCACAGTTCAAAACAATTTTGAAGTTTCTTAGCCAGTCCTTGTAATTAGTTCCGGTCAGTCGGTTGGTCTCAAGAATACGGGTCAAAGGATTTGAAGCTGACATTGTATCTGCAGAGAGTAAAGATTCTAGTTAGACTTTGTACTTGATCTTAATCCGTTCTAGGGTTTTTTAGAACAAATGTATCTCCCACTATTTTCTCGAATTCTTTACACTCCCCTGGTAGAAAAACGGAAATCCTACGCGACTAGGGTTTCTAGTAGGTACTGCGGTCTCACCAATCTACATGGCACCTCACCTAACAGTTATTGGTGACACATAGATGGATGAGTGTACAACTCTTGTACAATGCTTCTCAAGCATGTTGCAGTGCAACTTGGTCTGTAAGCCATGAAGACCTCACCTAACAGTTATTGGTCCCATTTCTTAGTTAAGTCAGACCCACCGTATAACCGTAGGAATAAAGTCATCATTGGGTCCTCACCTAACAATTATTGGTGCCCAACCCCCCTTTACCCTACAACATCTCAGGTCCAGCCTCCCGATGCAACTTGCCCACTGTACCCAGCCGAGACAAGTCAACATCAGAAAGACCTTAGCAGCTCTACTATAGTGGAAGACCTATTGACTTAATATTGGTTAATCAGGTCTTAGTGTTTGCAACTTGAGCTCTTCATAAGAGGTAATCGAACAATTGGCCAGGTAAGCAAGTGGGAGGCTCCCCTTACTCAGAGAGTAAGGTCCTAATTAAGTAACCACCTTTCATGCTTTTCTAGACACCAATTAGATCAATTAATCTAATATGACTCGCTCATGTTGGTTCACTCTCGACTTGATTGAGGAGGTTTTAATTTAGGTCTCAATTGGGTTTGCTATATCACATGTAAACCTATCTACCCCGCTCTCATTCACATCACATGCAAACGGCACATCACAGGTAGTTATAATCACAGCATCAAATAAAGCTAAACTTTAAATAGGTGATGATCATGGATTCTAATTAGGTCATATTACAAGCACATGCACGTCAATCGATCAATTGGTCTTCAACTCTTGAATTGGTTCCAAGCCTCCTTGATTCAAATCCTTTATCAACTCTTGATCCCATCGCCATCAACCGCTTAGATTGCCGTTCATCTCATACCTTGTCTTCAATTTGATCGTTGACGTACATCACATCACAGAAATACAATCAGATGTAAAATAAAAATAATAATAAATTACATCCCCTTTTAGGAGGCACGCAGGCCTCTCAAAACATCAAATAAGATGCATGCAAGCATCTGAAAAATTACACGACATTACAGATCACATCGCAGGTCATTATATTTGATACCAAAAGGGTTTGAATCCTATGATCATCACCACATACAGCAATTATAATTTTCAGATCTGAAATCTAATTGATTATCTCATGACATAGGTTGCTGATCATGCTAATCATGATTCTAAACTTTGTAATCCCATTAACAATGCAATTAGAATCATCTTTTTATCACATAAAAATCAGCATGCAAAAATTAGCACCCTAGAAAAAATCTGCATGCAGAAAATTTTCAGCATGCATAACCATTTAAATTTCAGATCTAATAAGCCTATTAATAATTAATCTTTACCTTAATCTACGATGCCTAGGCTCTGATACCAGTGTTAGAGAACCCGCCCATGCCGCAGAAAAATTTCAAAAATTTCAGATGCAGCGGAAGAGGCATGCACGGGATCAACCGTTCATCGCATGAATGTTGTTTAAAACCGTTCGTAGATAGATAAGAATTAAAATTTTTTCAAAATATTAGAAGATCAGATCTTCACCTTGTGCGGGTAGATGATCACCGCAAACTGATGATCGTGGTTTTTGGATGAAGGTTCGCTTGAAGCCGTTCAAGTACCCGGCCTCTAGGGGTATCCACACGAAGCAGGAATCGATCCAAGCTTTCTATCTCCCCGAGGTGCTAGCTCCCTTGCAGAGATAACTTTTGATGGCTGATGTCCTCCCTTTTAACCAACCCTTGATTGTGCTTGGGAGGAGGAAGAAGAAGGATGAAGAGAGGAAGAAGATCAAAGCCCCTGCAGCCTTCTTTCTTTTTCCTGCGTTGGAAGGAAGAAGGGAGGAGGAAGAGGCCACCAAAAAATCTTCCTTTGCTTTCCCTTGCTTGCGGCTGAAGATGGAGAAGGAGGAGAGGGAGGCCACGGCTGCAAGGAGAGGGAGATCATTCACATAGGGCGCCGGCCCTTGCTCCCCTTTTAAAGCCATCTAGGGCTCCTACAATTTAGGAGCCCTAGACTAACTTCCTAAGAGGGGGCGCCGGCCCCCTCTCTTCATGCCGCACCATGAAAAGGAGAGGGGCTCATGCCCCTCTTATTTGGTTAACCTAATCCTCCTCCAAGGAGGATTAGGTGTCCCTCTTGTGGCTTAGTCCTAATCCAATTAGGCTTAAGTCAAATCATGAATCAATTTGGTTCAATCTATGCTAGTCCTAATCCAATTAGGACTTGAATGAACCATGACTCAATTGAACTCTTCAATCCTAATCCGATTAGGAGTCATGTTGATTCATTTGATTAATAATTAATTAGAACTTAAGAAATCCTAATCCAATTAGGACTTGTTTAACTCTAGTCCTAATCCAATTAGGACTCTTATTTGAATTCGAAGTCCTAATCCGATTAAGACTCTAGAATCCTACTCCAAGTAGGAATCCAAATTTAATTCAAAACTCCTAATCTAATTAGAATTATAGAAATCCTACTCCAAGTAGGAATCCCAGTCCTACTCCAAGTAGGAATCCTACTCCAAGTAGGACTCTTGTTTTAAGTCCAATTAATTAATTCCCTTTGTTCATTCTTCAACTTATTATCAATCAAATTGATTACTTATGATTCCTAATCACGATTCAACCATCGGATTGATCAATGCCTCTAGTGTGTGTGACCCCATAGGTTCTACTCTGACTGGTAGTGAGATATATTGTGATCTCTATCACAATATCATTGAAAACTCCTTTTAATGGATTGGAACGATTCCAACTCTACTCATTAGGGTTTATCGATCATCGAGATAATCCCTATGAGTCCCACCATCCACCAGTGACACCTAGCAGCATGTAGTGGCTACCCAGTAGAATAGAATGATGAACCTCTAGGTGCAGTTATCATGTGATACAGTCCTTCTATCGTGGATCCCTACAGGACGGAGGTCATGAATAACAAGTTGATGACCCAAAGATTGATTCATAGATTGATTTTGATGATCACAACACCTTGAAGTATAGATACTAATGTTTATGTTGCAAGGAGAAATATATTTATTTTGCAAGGAACATAGCAAGTTGGAAGAACACAAGAAGGCCTCCAAAAGCACTCAAGAAAAGTTAGAAGAAAGCTACAATTCATTGGCCCAACTTTAAAGTTCAAAAGATTCAAATTGGAGGAGCAAATTCAAAGGAAAATTCAAAAGAATAGTCTTCGAGTCGACTCCTGAGGAATTCGAGTCGACTCCAATGGTTGCCGAGTCGACTCCAAAGAAAGCGAGAGTCGACTCTCAGTGGTACACAAGGGAAAACTCAGAGAAGCAGTTTTTGGACACTGAGATTCGAGTCGACTCCCACAAAGTCCGAGTCGACTCCAAAGACAGAACAACCCCAAGACAGAAGACGGTATTTTCGTCTCTGAGAGGCGAGTCGACTCCAAGACAAGTCGAGTCGACTCCAAGGCAGCGCGGCTCCAAAATACAGAGGATCAGTTTTCCGACTCTGAGATTCGAGTCGACTCCCAGACAGCTCGAGTCGACTCCAAGGCAGCGCTACACTAAGATGGCAGAAGACCAACTTTCGGAAACTGAGAGCCGAGTCGACTCCAAGGAAGTTCGAGTCGACTCCAAGACTGGATGAGCCAAAAGACAGAGAATCGGGAGTTCGGGCTCTGAGATTCGAGTCGACTCCCAGGACAGTCGAGTCGACTCGAGTGGACAAAATTCAAATTTGGATCCACGGACTACAGAGGATGAGCCGACTCCAAAATTGCCAGGTCAGCGCCAGAAGTTGGCGAGTCGACTCCGGGTTAAGTCGAGTCGACTCCCAGTCAAGACGGCAACTTTAATTCAAACTTGGAACAGTTGCCGAGTCGACTCCGGAAAAGCTCGAGTCGACTCCTGCTACAGCCGAGCCGACTCCTGATCGCGCGAGTCGACTCCAAACCCAACGGTCATATTGTCAGGAGCTGCAGACTGGTTCCAACGGCTCTATTTTTGGCTCTAACGGCTATATTCTTGTTTCCACGTTATCAAAAGCTATAAAAACAAGAAGAGAGCTAGGAGAGAAGGGATGGAAGTAGGAGAACACATTTAGGGAAGAGATTCCAAGGGAAATCTCCCATAAGCACAATAAGGGCCATTCAAAGTGAAATAGAGAGAAGAAGAGCTTCCAAGTGTATTCCAAAGCTTCCTCACCATCCGTGTGCTGCCGCGGTGATCCTCTACTTCGTGCCAAATCAGAAGAGGGTCAAGTAAAGAAGAAGTCGAGCTCCTCCATCTTCAAAACTCGTTTGAGGGCTTCTCTTTACTATATTTGTTTACATTGTTATATTTGCTTGTTTAAGAAGCTTTGATTTGTTTTTATTCTTTGTTTTAATATCTTGTAACTTGATTCAATCAAGGGATTGAATCAAGGGGTTAAAGGTTTGTTGGTAAGCCAAAGGAAAAACCAACGGGGTTTAAGGTTTGTTGGTGAGCCAAGGGGAAAACCAACGGGGTTTAGGTTTGTTGGTGAGCCGAGGGTAAAACCAACGTGTAAGGGTTTGATTGTGAGCCCGGGAAAACAATCGGAGTGGTTCTAGTCGGTGAGCCTGGGAAAACCGACCGAGTTCGTTGTGCGCTCGTAAAACAACAAGTTGGGTTGTGAGCTTGTAAAACAACCGGCTGTAATCTGTAGGATTATAGTGGAATTCCCAAGAGGTCTTGGGGAGTGGATGTAGGTGCTGGGATGCACCGAACCACTATATTTTTGTTGTGTTTGTGATGCTCTTTGTTGACTGACCTCCTCACTCACTTACTTAGATATTAAGCTTGCTTAACTCTTCTTCGTGCATCCTTTAGTTGCAAGCATAATCAATTTACTCAATCATTAAATTGAATAGCATACTAGGGCAAAATTAGACTAATCTTTTATTGAACCCACTGCTTAATAGTTGATTAGATTAGAATCATACTCTTGCTAAGGTTAAGCTTCACTAAGCATCCATACAACTTAGCATAATTAATCTAAAAGATTAGAAGTAGTTTAAAAGTTTTAAAAGACCCAATTCACCCCCCCCCCTCTTGGGTTGTCACCTTGGGCAACAAGTGGTATCAGAGCAGGTGCTCAAATATTATTTGTAGTCTTAACCGACTAGAGCCAAAGATCATGACAACTCAAATAGATAGTTTTCTAGGAGAAGGACAATCAATTGATACACCTCCACTGTTTAATGGTATAAACTACCCACATTGGAAAATACGCATGCGCATTTTCATTCAATCACAAAACTACTATCTATGGAAAATCATAATAAATGACCTTCACACACTCTCTCATATTAATGAGAAGGACTTAGCACAATTAAATGCTAATGCTATGAACATATTATATTGTGCTATTCAAGAAACAAAGTTTAATGAAATTTCTGCATGCTTATCTGCTAAGGAGATCTGGGATACTTTAGAAAATATTTATGATAAATCTCAGATTAGCTCTCATATGCTTCAATTATATACTAACAATGAGACTGCAGAAAAGGGTGATGAATCTTCCTCAATCGAGTCGACTCCAAGTAGCTCAGAGTCGACTCCCAAGTTAGTCGAGTCGACTCCAATAAGGTCCGAGTCGACTCCGAGGCAAATCAACTTCCTAAAGACAAAGAAAAAGAGGAAGCAAGAAGAAAGGAAGAAAGAGATAAAAAGGAAGAAAGCCTTGACCAAGAAAGAGTCAAGCCAAAAAATAAAGGTTAGGAGCAACAATGATGATATTAGCTCCAAGAAACTACAAGAGGTAACTGACTTGTGCTTTATGGCACAAGAAGACAAGGTAAAATCTGAATCTACTCTTACCTCAAATGATTTTCAAGAAGAATTCTCTTATGATGAATTATTAAATGCTTTTCATGAGTTGTATAGTGATTGTAGAAAATTATCTGTAAAGAATAAAAATCTTAAGAAACTAAATTCTGAAAATGAAAGCTTAAGGTCATTTTCAGAAGAATTGATTCAGAAAAATCATAGCTTAATTAAAGAAAATCAAAACTTAAGTAAAGAAATTAACCAATTAAGATGTTTTATTAACAAATTCACTGTGAGTTCAGAAAGATTAAAAATGATGTTTGAAAGCCAACATGCTGATTTTGATAAATCAAAATTTAGCTTGACTCCTTCACTTAGCCATAAATCTCTAGAGAAAAAGGTTATCAATTTACCAAGCAAACCATTAAATAAGATAACTTATTTCAAAAATGAAAAGGATGGGAATAACAACTTTACCTATCGTTCTAGTATAATTAAATCAAATGGTAAAGTTATTACTATTAAACAGATATGGGTTCCAAAAGGAACCATATGTCCTAACTCTCAAGGACTCAAGCAAGCTTGGGTACCCAAAATGAGAAAATGAGGATGTACACATAGGTGTACCAAGGTACCTATGGAACATAAAGAAACTTAAAAAGTTATTAACAAAAAAAATAATAATGAAATCAGTAATTCTTGCATCTCATCATTATTTGTGCTTTAGTATTTGATATGATTTGCTAGTAGTGATCAATTTTGTGATATAGAAAATACTTTTGGAAATATAATCAAATCTCTTCATTTTTTAGTATACTTTACTCACTATTGGATAAGATGCTAAATGATTAATCAATTTATTAAGAATAACTCTATGAATTCTCTATATGCTTGATTGAGAGTTTTTATCCATGGCATTATTGTTTAAATGATAATGTGTACTTGGTATGCTTTTGAATATATGCACTATGAATACCAAGATTAAAGAAACCATCTTTGGCATATAAAATCAACTCATGCTAGTATGTACTTAATCTCAAAAGACCTTGTCATTGCCTTACTTAGATTATCTTCTAAAAAGTCAAAGCTTGCTATGCATGTTAACTAAGGAAACAAACAAAATCAATTTCTAAATCTAAAGATATTGTTTCCATCACTAAGTTTTCAAAAGCTTACATTGGATGTGTTCTTGGCAAATAAAATTGAAATATTTTCTGTATTTGCTAAATCATGTAAAAGTGTTTCAAATGATAAAGGTTTCCAAACTGTGAAGATAAAGAGTATCATGGCACAGTGTTGAAAACCAAAATCCTGATAAAGTTTATACAGAAATTAATTATTTCAGCACCAAGGACACCTTAAGTAAAATAGGGTTAATAGAATTCTTGAAGAAATGAAAAAGACAATTGTGTATGATAGTCATCTACTTAAATGATTTTTAAAAGCTATCATCACCGCTTGTCATACATATGATTTCTATTAGATCTATTTTTGATGAAAACTCCTTTTGATCTTCTGAAAAATGAAAAATGAACCATTGCATATCCTTCATATTTTTCAGTCATACACGTTATGCTTGATATGTTCTTATGAAAATAATGCCAAATCTCATAAAGATATCTCTATCCTTGGATATCATTCATCAAG
Organism: Phoenix dactylifera; assembly: GCF_051530095.1. Taxonomy (NCBI): domain Eukaryota; kingdom Viridiplantae; phylum Streptophyta; class Magnoliopsida; order Arecales; family Arecaceae; genus Phoenix; species Phoenix dactylifera. The sequence goes on along the minus strand of NC_143207.1, from coordinate 5,623,652 downwards.
CAATGCATATAGAACATTTATGAAAAGATTCTAGTTGTAGAAGTATCAATTCATTTTATTCTTTATGAGACTAATGATTTATTATCAAAATACTAAAATCAAATTATATATGTATATGGTTAATCTTTTACATATAACAATCTGAAAACTTGTTAATAATTATAACCAAATTGAGTTTTTCAGAAATGCACTTAATGAAGAAAAATTGATGACTACTAAAAGACTAAATCAAGAAAAGATGAAATAGATCTTGATTCTTGCATGATTAGAAGTAAAGATCACCATTATCATTTGCTTGCTTTATGAGCTTTATATTCTATCAAATGAATGTGTAGAATGCACTCCTAGGTGCTTATTTTATTAAAGAAGATATATGTTAAATAACCACCATATTTGAAAACACTCATTACAAATATGATAAAGCAATTTATAATTTGGAACAAGCATCAAAAGCATGATATAAAAGCTTAAGTGACCTTTTTGATAGAAAGTAATAATGATAAATCTATACATTAAAAAGATGAATCTGTGATATCTTGCTTGCTCAAAGCACACATTGATGGCATCATTTTTGTTCTACTGATGAAAATTTATATGGAGATTTTACTAAGCTCATGCAAAGTGAGTTTGAAATATGTATAATGAATGAATTAACATTTTCTTTCTCAAACTCTAAATTAAGACAAACAAGAAAGGGGATCTTCATTGACCAAAGTTAGTCCACAAGAAAACTCTTATAGAAGATTGGCATGAAGAAGATATGTCTATGACCCCATCTTGTATAATTTGAAAAGGATGAGCAAAGTAGATCTATTGTTTTAAAGCTGTATTGAAGCATGATAGAATAATTATTTTATCATACAGCAGTAGACCAGATTGTATACTCATTATGTGCCCTTGTGCAAGACTTCAATCTAACTCTAATGATTCATAATCTGAATTTTGATAGAAACAACTGTTTAAGATAAGTTGATTAAAACTTAGCTAGCATGTCTTATTAATAATTATCTTAAGCAAATAAAATCTAAACTAAATCATTTTTGAGAAATTGATTTGACCTTGATAAAACTTCCTATTGCCTCACATACTTGTCCTTGAACCATCTTGGTTAATGAAACTATCTCTTTAGTTCAAGTGATATGTGCTTGCTTATATTTAGGCAATCTCTGGCGTAAAGTGACTCAATATTCAACTATTGTCATATCTTATATTGAGTCATCTAGTTAAAAAAAAATATGTTGGATGAATGTTTTGTATCTTGAAGAAACCAATGACTTTCTTTCAAGAAAGAAAAGGAGTTTGTTAATAATGCAGGATCCTTGAGCAAGAAAATGAGAGATCTCAACTTGAAGGATATCTCCATGTAAGATACAATAAACATTCACTTGCAAACAAGAGAGAGGACCTTCTTCAGCCAAAGGTTCATACATAAGAAATCTAGTAGGTATTTGACTGAAGAATGCAGAATGGATTGGTAATTCTAGATACTTCTTGAGCAAAGTCAACAACTTAAGTCTTATTATGGCATGATTAAGTTCTTTAATTATTAACTTTTGATATCATGGCTCTATACATATTGATTGACTTATGCTCTTAGAAATTGTTTCATGGTTTGCCTAAACTAAATGATTTCTTTGCCTATATCATAACCATGAAATACACAAGTATATGCTTAAAAGTTTGATGTAAAATAACTTGTGAGAAGTTATGAATCCATGAGCATAATAAAAATGTTGTTTGCATGATATACATATATATGATACACAAGATTAATTCTTTATTCTGCTCTTTCATGTAAATTACTTGAGAATAACAAAAAGAGAGAGAGATAAAGAAAAGAAAATGAATATTATTCAAGAGGTGTAGAATCTAAGCAAAGGCAAATACTCCAATCTTAAGAAAAAGTAAAACAAGCATAATATATTTGGCACATTTGGAAGGGATAAAATCCATAATTAATTACACTTAAACAGAGAGAATTCGAAGCAAACATTTTAATCCTTCTATATTGCTCATCATAGGGATGGTGCCAATGGGGAGGCTAGTGGTAGTACCCGGCACTATTTGACCCAACTATTCGGTGTAGGGCATATTAGGGACGGCACAAGAGGGAGGCTAGTGGTAGTACCTCGTGCCCCTTCCCAACTCCACCGGATAGGGAGCAAATAGAATATAAAGCATAAGAAAGTTGAAAATGAAAGACAAAGTAAATGAAAATATATAAGAAGAATCAAGTCTAATTATTAGTCACTTGGAAACACACCATAAGGATGAAGTCAATGCAAGATGATATTTAAATAGGGGGAGTGTATTTGAAAAGAATTGACTTTGATCCTTGACATGCTTGTTATTATTATTTTAATGCATGACTTAACACTTAATATATTTTGCATATAGTATGATGTCTTGATTTATGGGTTCTCAATATTTTGTAATGTTTCATGCTTGGACAATTTGATTGAATGCATGAATTGCTACATAACATCTTTTGTTTAGTTTTATTGAAAAGAAATTTCAGATTTGTCATTCACAATCATTGTTAAAATCTGAAAGCTAAATAAAATTGTAGGAAGGAAAAGAGAAGAATATCTCTATTTAGGGAAAATAAATTGATTTTGATCTATCTTTCTACTCGTCTAACTTTGATACATAATGTCCTAATACTTGTTAAAATATCCTTTATTTTGTATCGAAACTCAAAATTAAACACAAAGATTCTGAAAGTGCTTTAATGGTATTGAAATATGTATTTTTCAATCATAATAATTTAAGATGAGCCACAATATGAAAGATACATATCTCAAATTATGACTTAAAAGGCCTCTATTGAAAATCTTTATGAAATTCAGAATTTGATTTTGAATAAAAGTTTAAACTCCATATGATTACTAAATAAAATGTTAATGTAAGAAAAACAGAATTTATTTTGATTGCTCCGATACGCATCCGAAACATATCATTTCTTACCTTCAAAGTATAATAATTTTGATTCAAATGATGTGTCTTACGATGATCTTGATTGCAAGTAAATATTTTTAAAATATATGACTTTATTTTAATATTTAAAAAAATTTATTGAGCTTCATGTATACATTGCTGAAGAACTGTGATTAAGAAATTGAGTTCTATAAATACACATACCTCAATGATCATCTATATGTTTTTCTCTCCTACATTCTTAGAAACTATTATCAGAATATATATATATAGAGTGAATACTATAAATTTTGAATAATTCTAGATCACTCTACATTCTCGATAACATAGAATTTCAGTTTTATTCACGTTTATTATTAAATTCTGAAATTCAACCAAAGAAAAGAATGATTAAAGAAGAATGCATCTTTTGAGGGGGAGCTTTAGATATTCAGTATCTTATCCTAAAGAAACTTTAATTTTATGGATTGATTTTGATGAACCTCCTTATATTGCAAGACATGCTTTATTCTATAAAGGCTGTCTTATCTCAAACCTTGAGTCTTATGAAAATGAGCTGAAACTTATAGAAAATATATTTTTGAGATTGACAATTTTATTGAACATTATCTTCAAATTCTAAACTCTTAAATGGAATGATCAATAGAGGGGGAGAAAGAAAATTTCAGAAGGAGAGGTCTCACGGAACTTAATTACATAAATCTATAGGAGAGGGAAAGAATACTAAATGAAAAGTGATCCTAATACTCTCCAATATGTATCATCTGAAATTTAAATATGAAAATCTTTATGATACACCTTGAGGCATGTTATTTGGTTAATATATCTTCTGCACAAATCATGAACCAAATTGCAATTCAAATAGTTGATCTTAAGAGCCTCTAATTTAATGAAAAAAGGGGAGAATAATGTGTTAAATTTTCTTGAGTATCTCGTAGAAAATCTATTTTGGAATTCACTAATGAGTCCTAATTGGCTTGCTCTTTAGAACTTCAATATTGTGCCAATTCATATCTTTATATATGTATCAAATCGTGCTTATTTTCTAAAGGAATAAAAGAAAGTCCTTAAAAGAGCTCTAAGATATATCATAAATTGCATGAATTCATATTTTGGTATTTGTGCCCCAATGCTCTTATTATCATAAAAAGAACTTTGAAGTCATGATCCAACATGATGATATGTTTTTCAAGTATATAAGTTTTGATCTTTTACTCTGAAAATCAATTAAATTGCTCTCATGTTGATAAAATACTTAATAGATTGGGCAAAAGTTCTTCAATGAACAAGCTTTCATACTTATTATTAAAGAGAGGTTAGATTTCCACTCATGTTTTTGGTTATTAATTGTGGTACTTCTTGAATTAACCTAAGGAAGATTCCACCTACACTTGATTAGAAAACTATCTGTGGTATCAAATTAGAAAATCTCTTGAATTCACACTCGATGTGTTCTGCTCTGATCTTTGTACTTAATGTTTCACTATCTTTTTGATGTTGTCAAAAAGGGGGAGAAATATCTAAGTATATGCTTATAATGCTTTGTGATAATCAGCTTGAACTGAAATATATTGATTGTGTTAAGCTGATTAAATCTAAAGCATTATCATGAAGTATGTTTTGTTTTAAATATACATGTTGTCTACTTCATGCAACTTTGCTATGTATTACTTCTAGAAAACAATATCTTTTATATTGCATATACTCCAAGTTTTGTCATCATCAAAAAGGGGGAGATTGATGACCCAAAGATTGATTCATAGATTGATTTTGATGATCACAACACCTTGAAGTATAGATACTAATGTTTATGTTGCAAGGAGAAATATATTTATTTTGCAAGGAACATAGCAAGTTGGAAGAACACAAGAAGGCCTCCAAAAGCACTCAAGAAAAGTTAGAAGAAAGCTACAATTCATTGGCCCAACTTTAAAGTTCAAAAGATTCAAATTGGAGGAGCAAATTCAAAGGAAAATTCAAAAGAATAGTCTTCGAGTCGACTCCTGAGGAATTCGAGTCGACTCCAATGGTTGCCGAGTCGACTCCAAAGAAAGCGAGAGTCGACTCTCAGTGGTACACAAGGGAAAACTCAGAGAAGCAGTTTTTGGACACTGAGATTCGAGTCGACTCCCACAAAGTCCGAGTCGACTCCAAAGACAGAACAACCCCAAGACAGAAGACGGTATTTTCGTCTCTGAGAGGCGAGTCGACTCCAAGACAAGTCGAGTCGACTCCAAGGCAGCGCGGCTCCAAAATACAGAGGATCAGTTTTCCGACTCTGAGATTCGAGTCGACTCCCAGACAGCTCGAGTCGACTCCAAGGCAGCGCTACACTAAGATGGCAGAAGACCAACTTTCGGAAACTGAGAGCCGAGTCGACTCCAAGGAAGTTCGAGTCGACTCCAAGACTGGATGAGCCAAAAGACAGAGAATCGGGAGTTCGGGCTCTGAGATTCGAGTCGACTCCCAGGACAGTCGAGTCGACTCGAGTGGACAAAATTCAAATTTGGATCCACGGACTACAGAGGATGAGCCGACTCCAAAATTGCCAGGTCAGCGCCAGAAGTTGGCGAGTCGACTCCGGGTTAAGTCGAGTCGACTCCCAGTCAAGACGGCAACTTTAATTCAAACTTGGAACAGTTGCCGAGTCGACTCCGGAAAAGCTCGAGTCGACTCCTGCTACAGCCGAGCCGACTCCTGATCGCGCGAGTCGACTCCAAACCCAACGGTCATATTGTCAGGAGCTGCAGACTGGTTCCAACGGCTCTATTTTTGGCTCTAACGGCTATATTCTTGTTTCCACGTTATCAAAAGCTATAAAAACAAGAAGAGAGCTAGGAGAGAAGGGATGGAAGTAGGAGAACACATTTAGGGAAGAGATTCCAAGGGAAATCTCCCATAAGCACAATAAGGGCCATTCAAAGTGAAATAGAGAGAAGAAGAGCTTCCAAGTGTATTCCAAAGCTTCCTCACCATCCGTGTGCTGCCGCGGTGATCCTCTACTTCGTGCCAAATCAGAAGAGGGTCAAGTAAAGAAGAAGTCGAGCTCCTCCATCTTCAAAACTCGTTTGAGGGCTTCTCTTTACTATATTTGTTTACATTGTTATATTTGCTTGTTTAAGAAGCTTTGATTTGTTTTTATTCTTTGTTTTAATATCTTGTAACTTGATTCAATCAAGGGATTGAATCAAGGGGTTAAAGGTTTGTTGGTAAGCCAAAGGAAAAACCAACGGGGTTTAAGGTTTGTTGGTGAGCCAAGGGGAAAACCAACGGGGTTTAGGTTTGTTGGTGAGCCGAGGGTAAAACCAACGTGTAAGGGTTTGATTGTGAGCCCGGGAAAACAATCGGAGTGGTTCTAGTCGGTGAGCCTGGGAAAACCGACCGAGTTCGTTGTGCGCTCGTAAAACAACAAGTTGGGTTGTGAGCTTGTAAAACAACCGGCTGTAATCTGTAGGATTATAGTGGAATTCCCAAGAGGTCTTGGGGAGTGGATGTAGGTGCTGGGATGCACCGAACCACTATATTTTTGTTGTGTTTGTGATGCTCTTTGTTGACTGACCTCCTCACTCACTTACTTAGATATTAAGCTTGCTTAACTCTTCTTCGTGCATCCTTTAGTTGCAAGCATAATCAATTTACTCAATCATTAAATTGAATAGCATACTAGGGCAAAATTAGACTAATCTTTTATTGAACCCACTGCTTAATAGTTGATTAGATTAGAATCATACTCTTGCTAAGGTTAAGCTTCACTAAGCATCCATACAACTTAGCATAATTAATCTAAAAGATTAGAAGTAGTTTAAAAGTTTTAAAAGACCCAATTCACCCCCCCCCCTCTTGGGTTGTCACCTTGGGCAACACAAGTCAAACCCCTTCGTCTGTCATATGTCAAGATTTATTCGACTTAAGTTCGAGAGCGGAGAACTCTTTCTCCACTATGCAATCTGCCCCGACCGAGGTCTTACGAACTCAGTCTTATAAATCATATAGAATCTCTTCTTATCTATCAAGGTCAATAGATTCCTTATAGGTGCATACCCTACTCCTACAGTGAACCTACTGCAGCAAATCTACACTGCATGGACCCATATAACTAGAGACCATGTATATGTACATTCAAACTACAATAACCTCACTGTGAGTAGCCGAAGCATCGCAGGTCAAAGGACCAGTCACACTACTGCAACATCAAGCAAGTCACTGACGAGTGGATAGACATCCAAGTGACTTCTTGTCTTGGTCTTGCTCAGTACCCTTGTTCTTAACAAGCACATGCACTATTACTTCAGTGTCGCCACACTGTGGACTCGAGTCTCGTCCATCCATAGGAAAAGCAATGTGTGCACTGATCGGATCGATCACCGTCCTTGTGATGATCCATTGATCAGGAGCATTCAGAAATTAATCACCAATGACGCATGGCTCAAATTCTTAACTCTTAAGAATACGCATCATCATCTTATTAATTCTTGGACGATTCATAGATACATAAACAATATGAATAAAAAGATGCCTTTTATTTATTCAATAACAAATAGTCAAGTACAAAATTATGTCCCTAGTTTTAACAATGTGTCAGCCAGATTGGCTTCTAGGGCATACGTCTAACAAGAGAATCATCTTTTGACATGTAAGTAAGACTTCATAAGATTTCTCTTTGTAGGTCAATTCAGTGAACTCATTCCTCTAATGAGCACCCACATCTTTGTATTAGTGTCTCCGCACAAGTGATTGTGAGATCAATCACCCTCTATATCGAGCATACACAAGATATGCCAGTCTTTTCGGTAAACATTGATCCCCGATTCAATATACCAATGACTGGAAATATTTAAGATTAGAATTTTAGGATTTTAGGTCTCACTAGTATGATCTCAACATAGCCTCAAAACCAATGCCCTAATCTAAGAGGTTTATCACAAATATAATCAACAGCAAATGATAAAACACAATGCCTTTATTCATAATTAAATATCATGTACGTAATTTGGAAAATCAAAAGAAAACCCTTCACAATACATATTGCGATTGGCTTGTAGGGCATCTACTCTTTCATGAGATACCTCCAATCTCCCCTCGCATTCCATTAAGAAGATGAAATAAGAGAAATACAAGGAAGTGAAAGGGAAAATAAAATGAGAAAGAAAGCAAAAACAAAGAGAATGGAACAAGGGAGGGGCAAACAGCAAGGCCCAAAGGCTGGCCAAGACAAATAGCAAGATCTCCAACCCACCCTCACAACAGAAAGAGATACATGCTCCCTTCTTATTCACTCAAAATAATCAAACAAATAACACATTCATGTTAGATGTATGCCCTAGAAGCCAATTTGGCTGACACATTGTTAATTCTAGGACATAATTTTGTACTTGACTATTTATTATTGAATAAATAAAAGGCATCTTTTTCATTCATATTGTTTATGTGTCTATGAATCGTCCAAGAATTAATAAGATGATGATGCATATTCTTAAGAGTTAAGAATTTGAGCCATGCATCATTGATGATTAATTTCTGAATGCTCCTGATTAATGGATCATCATGAGGACGGTGATCGATCCGATGAGATCAGTGCACATATTGCTTTCTTTGTGGATGGACGAGACTCAAGTCCACGGCGTGGCGACACAGAAGTAATAGTGTAGGTGCTTGTTAAAGAACAAGGGTACTGAGCATGACCAAGACAAGAAGTCACTTGGATGTCTATCCACTCGTCAGTGACTTGCTTGATGTTGCAGTAGTGTGACTGGTCCTTTGACCTGCGGTGCTTCGGCTACTCACAGTGAGGTTATTGTAGTTTGACTGTATGTATACATGGTCTCTAGACGTATGGGTCCATGCAATGTAGATTGGCTGCAATAGGTGAAAGGGAATCCTAGGTTCTTCGGTGTTAAGCATGTTGTTTTTTTTAAAAAAAAATCATGGATGAACCTGATTGAGTTGCCTACGTACCCCTTCATAAGGGGGATCAAGCCATACGTAGTTCTTTTTAAGTTTTAAAATGCAGCGAAAAAACCGAATCAAACAATTTAATTCATGCATGCTTACAAGATCAAATCTAGAAATCAGCACATTAAGAACACATAGGATTATGCCGGAATCATTTAAACAATTATGCTAAAACTTTCATGCATGATTAACTATCAGATCTAAAACTTAAGAACTCTATTCCGATTAATCTCCGAATATCCATCGAATGGATTCTGGAGATAACTCCGTGAGGAGCCCCAAAGGAGGGTAAAACCTTGGAGAATCAGACCTAGACCCTGACTCCAAAATAAAATATTGATGTGGGATTAATACCTTTTATGATGGAATAAACATATTGATGTAGAGCATTCCGGAATTGGTCACGTTCAGTAAAATGTACTCCTACACTTCACCTGTATGGCATACCAGTGTCTCCACACTCCTTGGTTAAGAGGACAACCAACGTATATGTCACACAACGACCTAATCTCGATAATGTTGTCGTCCTAGTAACAACATATCATTTGGTTGCGAGCAAGTTTAAGGACTCAAAGATAAATCCTCCTTTATCATAACATAAGTCCTAAGGACTTCATCATATAAGAGTTCATTTGAAGATGAAATGATGAATAATGCCAAATAATACTTTATTAATTTGTCAATTTATTTACAAAATTCAATCATCAATATGCTGACGATTGACATTTAGGATACAATTCCCAACAACTCCCACTTAGCCTAAAGCCAATCGGCACAGTATCTAATACCCATCTTCGACTTGTATTCGTTGAACTCTTTGATGCCGAGGACTTTGGTAAATGGGTCAGCCATATTTTCTTTTGTTTCAATTTTCTGTAGAATCCGCCACTGTGTGCTGCTTGGAACTCTTCCAGCAGATAGCACCACCCTTAAGAGTGAAGATATATCCGACACGCTCTTGCTATCATCTTGATCTGACTGAAAACTTGAATCAGTATATCTCTCAAGTTTTAAGTCAGAATCACTGTAGACAAGCCACTGATTTTTAGTATTTCTCAAATACTTAAGGATGATTTTTACAACCTTCCAGTAGTTGCTACCTGGATCAGACTGGTATCTACTCACTACTCCTAGTGAGTATGCCACGTCTGGTCTAGTACATATCATGGCATACATTATAGATCTCACTGTCGAAGCATATGAAATTTTATCCATACTCTCTCTTTCTTGAGGGGTTGTTGGACAATCCCTTTTAGAGAGATTAATTCCATGGCCCATCGGAAGATAGCCTTTCTTAGAATTAATCATACTGAACCTCTTCAGTATAGTATCAATGTATGTGGATTGGGATAATCCAAGTAATCTTCTAGATCTATCTCTATAGATCTTCATCCCTAGGATGTAAGATGCTTCTCCCAAATCCTTCATGGCAAATTGAGATGATAGCCAAACCTTTATTCCTTGTAATACAGGAATGTCATTCCTGATTAAAAGAATGTCATCCACATACAAAACAAGAAATATGATAACTGAACCATTTGCCCATTTATAAATGCAAGGTTCCTCTTCATTCTTAATGAAGCCATATGATTTGATCACTTTATCAAATCGTATGTTCCAACTCCGTGAAGCTTGCTTTAATCCATAAATAGATTTTTGAAGCTTGCACACTTTAGACTCATCTGCAGATGTAAAACTTTCAGGTTGTATCATATACACTTCCTCTTCTAAATCTTCATTTAGAAAAGCGGTTTTAACATCCATCTGCCAGATCTCATAATCTAAGTGTGCTGCTATTGCAAGCATAATCCGAATGGACTTGAGCATTGCCACAGGAGAAAATATCTCGTCATAGTCAATACCATAACGTTGACGATATCCCTTGGCAACCAGACGGGCTTTATAGGTCTCTACCTTTCCGTCTGCACCCCATTTTCTTTTGAATATCCACTTACATCCTATGGGTTTAATCCCTTCGGGTGGGTCAACTAATGTCCATACATCATTGACCTTCATGGATTCCATTTCGGATTGCATGGCTCCAAGCCATTTATCAGAGTCATACCTCTGCATTGCATCCATATATGTGATCGGATCCTCATCGTTTTCATCAAGTTCGATAGAATCCCCATCCCGAACCAAAAAACCATAGTATCTGTCTGGCTGACGTGGTACTCTACCTGATTGCCTTAATGGTGCATCTAATATGGGTTCTGGATCTAATCTAATCAAATCTGACTCAATTGGTTTAGTGGATGGTGTCGGATCTTCTATATGTTGAACTTTCCTAAGCTCAACGTTAGAGCTTTTAGTTCCTTCACTAAGGAATTCGTTCTCTAAGAAAATAGCTCTATTGCTTACGAACAATTTTTATTCTTCAGCAAAGTAGAAGTAATATCCTTTAGTTTCTTTAGGATAACCAACAAAGAAACATCTATCAGACTTGGGTTCAAGTTTGTCTGTTTTCAAATATTTGACGTACGCTGGACACCCCCAGACCCTAAGGTGAGAGAGCATCGGCTTACGTCCAGTCCACATCTCATGTGGTGTTTTATTTACAGACTTACTTGGAACTTTATTTAGAATGTAGCAGGCTAACTCAAGTGCATATCCCCAAAAGGATATGAGCAGACTCGCTAACCCCATCATGGATTGAACCATGTCTAACAGAGTTCGATTTCTTCTTTCTGATACACCGTTATACTGTGGTGTACCAGGAGGAGTCCATTGGAAGAGAATCTCATTCTCTCCTAAATATGTCAAAAACTCATTGGAAAGGTATTTGCCTCCTCGATCTGATCGAAGAGTTTTAATACTCTTTCCAGTTTGTTTTTTTTACTTCATAACGATATAATTTGAACATTTCAAATGATTCAGATTTATGTCTTATTAAATAGACATAACCATACCTAGAAAGATCGTCTGTAAACGTAATGAAATATGAATACCCACCTCTAGCATTTGTGCTCATTGGCCCACATACATCAGAATGTACAAGGGTCAATAAATCACTGGCTCGTTCACCTTTTCCGGTAAAAGATGATTTGGTCATCTTACCAAGAAGACATGACTCACAGGTTGTCAATGATTCACAATCATTAACATTGAGGATTCCCTCTTTACTTAATCTGTTCATCCTGTTCTTGTTAATATGACCTAGCCTATGATGCCAAAGGTAGACATCCGTAACATTATCTATTCTAGGATGCTTACTTGACGTGTACATTACATTAACAGGTTGTGATAACAAGTAGATGCCATTGCTCAATTGTCCATTCATTACAGTAACACCATTCATAATGATATCACAAGAACATTTCTTTATTGAAATTTCATAACCATTCATGGCCAAAAGGCCTACGGAAATTACATTCAATAAGAATGTAGGACAATAGTGACAATCACTCAAGACAACTACATGAGAATTGAAAACAAGTTTGAGATTTCCTAAAGCTAGAACTGGAACAGATCTTTCATCTCCAACATTCAGGAATCTCTCGCTGTTTTCAAATCTCTCATTGACCTGAAGTCCTTGCAACGAATTGCATATATTAAACAGACTTCCAGTATCTAATACCTAGGTCGAATTATCACATATAGAGAAATTACAAGGTGTTATCATATAAATACCTTGATCAGCAACTGATTGCCCTTTTCTCTTGCTTGGCCTGTTCGGATCAAGAGATGCAATGTAAAGGGGACAGTTCCTCTTCCAATGTCCTTGCTTCTTGCAGAAGAAGCACTCCGTCTTGCTCTGATCAGCCTTTTTATTCTTTTTCTGACTAGGCTGAGCATGGTGCACTTATTTCTTTTGGATTTTATTTTTCTTTTTCCCTTTCTTAAAGGGGCGACCCTTGGATGAACCTCCCACAAAGTTCACCGTCTTGTTAAGAAGTTGGTGATCATTCTCAAACATCTGTAGTAACCCCAACAATTGGTGATAATTCACTATAGGTTTCGTCATACGAAAATGAGTGAGAAAAGGACGGTATGATCCAGGCAATGAGTTTAGTATGGCATCCTTCCCCAATTGATCATGAAGGGGAAAACCAAGAGAGCTTAGATGCTCGATCAACTCAATCATGTACAGTACATGATCAGTTACCGAGGTTCCATCTTTCATTCGGGCGCTGAAGATGGCACAACCAGTTTTGTGCCTCTCAACGTCGTCAGGAACACCGAATGATTCATTCAACACTTGAATAATATCTTCCGGCTGCGTATTCTCAAAATGCCTACTAAACTCATCACTCATTGCTGCTAACATGATGCATCGAACAGTGATCTGGTCACTAAGCCACTTCTGATAAGTGTCTCTGGCCGATCTTGATGCATTAGCAGCGGGCTGCTCAGGTGCTGGATCCGTTATCACATAAAGGATCCTTTCATGCTCTAGCATTATTTTCAGTTTCCTATGCCAATTATTAAAATTTAGACCAGTCAACTTATCATTGTCCAACAATGAGCGAAGTGACAAATTAGTGGCCATTTCTGCATAAAAAAAATTTGGCTATTAGTATATGAATTGACTAAACACATTAGACTTGGACTTTAGTCTAAAGGTACTCCCACTATTTTGTAGAAATTGGTAGCCTCTACCTCCAATTCGAAAAATTACTCCTAATTCTTTAGTGGGCACTAGAACCCAATAGATCGCATATAGGCCCGAGTGTGGCTCGGCTAACCCATATGCACCTATTGGTAGGTTCTAAACCAGTTGCTTCACCAAGCAACTTCTAGTGATAATTTTGTCCTAGGTTCTTCGGCAGGCGTGTGGCACCTCCACCGAATACCCTAGTCAGGTCCAACCATTAAATGATAGGGTTAAGTCTAATCAACTAATAGACGACCAAGCCCGAGTGTGGCTCAGCTCACTTGACCGCCTATTGAAGGTACACTTAACTCATCATATATTGAATGACAATTCCAATGCTTGATAAGTACCAGGCGTGTCGCGCCTCCAATAATTATCAAAGCATTGGACCCATTATCACCCAACTTAATGGGAGGCTATGACCTAGTTATCCCCATAACCATTTCATTTTAAGGACCTAATAATTTTAGAGAATTTCTTAATTAGGATAGATAAGAAGATCCGGTTAGTCTAATTTCTCCCACTGACTTCACCAAATCAGATTAGACTCAAACCGGTTAAGGAGGCACCTAAATCAGTCAAACTGATTTTCCTTATAGGCATGTGCTAACTCGAATCATTAAGTGATCCAATCAAAATGTGATTGACCATGTCGGCCAGGTAAGTGAGATCGGTGGAAGGGATATGCCATTAACTCGCAAAGACGAATCAGTGCGAGTAGCTCCCAATTAAAAACCACCGGTCAAAACTGCCAAACTTATCTTAGGCACCGACTGGTTAATCAATTTCGATTTGATTACTCAAATGACTCGGGCTACACCTCTGAGCCTAAATCAAGTTCCATCTTGGTCTAATCAAAGATATGGACTTGATCCATCTACAACTATTGTAAATTGATCTAGAATTTTTTTGACCTAATCTAGTTACTACTTAATTAGATTTGATCAATTAATTCTATTTGTCCATGTATGATTCTAACCTTAGGTCTAACCCAATCCTAGGAACTTGATTCAAGCTAACCCATATGCCCAAATAATTATGCAATGTCAATTAATTGAGTTACAATTCTATTTCATAACACTTAATTCTCAATTAAGTTTAGACTTATGAAAGTTTTGATCATTGCATATTCCTTTTTAAATTACATATTAATTACAATCTTTTGTTGGGAACCCGCCCATGCCGCTGATATTTCAAAAATTAAATCAGGTGGCAGCGGAAGAGGCATGTGCGGGATCGACGTTCATCGCATGAACGTTGTTTCGAGACCTTTCGTAATTAGGTAAGAATTAAAACCTTTAAAACTATTAGGAAGATCAGATCTTCACCTTGCGTGGGTAGTTGATCACTGCAAATCTGAATTCGTGGTTTTTGAAAGAGGGTTCGCTTGAAGCCGTTCAAATGTCCGGCCTCTACGGGTATCCACTCGAAGCAGGATCCGATCCAAGCTCTCTATCTCACCGGGGTGCTAGCTCCCTTGCAGAGATAGCTTTGATGGCTGATGTCCTCTCTTTCAATCAACTCTTGATTGCACTTGAGAGGAGAAAGAAGAAGGATGAAGATGGGAAGAAGATCAAAAGCCCCTGCAGCCTTCTTCTCTTTTCATGCGTTGGAGCCAAGGAAGAAGACCAAGAGGAGGGAGACGCCTCCTCTTCTTTTCCCTTTGCTGATGGCGGCTGAACCAAGGGAGGAGAGGGAGAGGGTGGCCACGTGATGGAGAGGAGGGGGATTCATCTATCAATTAGGTCAGCCCCCAAGAGTCCTCCTTTTATAACATCTAGGGCTCCTACAAGTTAGGAGCCCTTGATGTATTACCAAGAGGGGCGCCGGCCCCTCTTGTTGCCGCACCAAGAGATCCAAGGAGGAGGGGCGTGAGCCCCTCCCTCTCATGTTGCCCTAATCCTCATCTAATGAGGATTGGGAGGCCCTAATGTGGTTTAGCCTTAATCCAATTAGGCTTAGCCCAAGGGTGAACCAATTTGGATCCAATCTAGGCTAGTCCGAATCCAATTAGGACCTGAATGAACCATGACTCAATTGAACTCTTCAATCCTAATCCAATTAGGAGTCATGTTGATTCATTAGATTAATAATTAATTTAGACTTAAGGAATCCTAATCCAATTAGGATGTATTTAATTTTAGTCCTAATCCAATTAGGACTTTATTTGAATCCGAAGTCCTAATCCAATTAGAATTTCTAGGAATCCTACTCCAAGTAGGAATCCAATTTTAATTCAAAATTTCTAATCTCATTAGGATTGTAGGAATCCTATTCTAAGTAGGAATCCCAGTCCTACTCCAACTAGGATTCCCAGTCCTAATCCAATTAGGACTCTAGGAATCCTACCCGAAGTAGGATTTGTGTTTAAGTCCAATTAATTAATTCCCTTTGTTCCTTCTTCAACTTCTTATCAATCAAATTGATTACTTGTGATTCCTAATCACGATTTCAACCATCGGATCGATCAATACTTCTAGTGTGTGTGACCCCATAGGTTCTATTCTGACTGGTAGTGAGATATATTGTGATCTCTATCTCAATATCATTGAAAACTCCTTTCAATGGGTTGGAACGATTCCAACTCAACTCGTTAGGGTTTATCGATCATCAAGATAATCCCTATGAGTCCCACCATCCACCAGTGACACCTAGCAGCATGTAGTGGCTACCCAGCAGAATGGAATGATGAACCTCTAGGTGCAGTTAACGTGTGATACAGTCCTACTATCGTGGATCCCTACAGGGCGGAGGTCATGGACAACTCGTCAAACCCCATCGTCTGTCATATGTCAAGATTTATTCGACTTGAGTTCGCTAATGGAAAACTCTTTTTCCACTTTATATTACTGCCCTGGCCAAGGTCTTAGAACTCAGTCTAACAAATCACATAGGATCACTCCTCTTCTATCAAGGTCGATAGATTCCTTATAGGTGCATACCCTACTCCTACAGTGAACTTACTGCAGCCAATCTACACTGCATGGACCCATATGGCTAGAGACCATGTATGTGTGCAGTCAAACTACAATAACCTCACTGTGAGTAGCCGAAGCACCGCAGGTCAAAGGACCAGTCACACTACTGCAACATCAAGCAAGTCACTGACGAGTGGATAGACATCCAAGTGACTTCTTGTCTTGGTCACGCTCAGTACCCTTGTTCTCTAACAAGCACCTGCACTATCACTTCAGTGTCCCTACACTGTGGACTCAAGTCTCGTCCATCCAGAAGAAAAGTGATCTGTGCACTGATCGGATCGATCACCGTCCTCGTGATGATCCATTGATCAGGAGCATTTAGAAATTAATCACCAATGATACATGCCTTAAATTCTCAACTCTTGAGAATATGTATCATCATCTTATTAATTCCTTGGACGATTCATAGACACATAAATAATATGAATGAAAAGATGCCTTTTATTTATTCAATAATAAATAGTCAAGTACAAAATTATGTCCCTAGAATCAACAATGTGTCAGCCAAATTGGCTTCTAGGGCATACATCTAACAATCTCCCACTTGCACTAAAGCCAATTGGTCATATATCTTAGGCCCATCTTCTCAAGGTGGGCTTCAGTCTTTTGCTGACTCAGCTGCTTAGTGAACGGGTCTGCCACGTTATCCGCGGAGTCTACTCTCTGCACCTCTACATCATAGTCGCGTATGAAATGGAAGCGCCGCTCTATGTGCTTGGACTTCTGATGAGACCATGGCTCCATAGCTAGTGCTATGGTGCCAATGTTATCGCAGTAAAGTGTTATGGCATCTAATGACATTACACCTAACTCTGCAATTAACTTTTAATCAGAAGGTTTCCACTGCACCCTTAGATACGGCTTAACATTCAGCTTCTAAGGTAGAATCTATAATGATCGGTTGTTTGGAACTCTTCCAATTTACTGAACCACAATTGCACATATTCTAATGTAGACTTTCTATCATCAATATGTGTGCATCCTTCTACCTTCAACTTTGATCTTCTTCCAAAGACCAAGAACATGTCCTTAGTTCTTCTCAAGTACTTAAGACTGTTCTTCACAGCTATCCAGTGCTTCTTGCCTGGATCCGACTGATATCTGCTTGTGACACTCACAGTAAGAGCTATATCAGGTCGTGTACACAGCATGGCATACATGAGGCTTCCTATTGCCGATGCATAGGGAATCTTGCTCATGCGTTGAATCTCTTCAGATGTGTTGGGGCACATCTTCTTGGAGAGATGAATTCCATGTCTTAGGGGTAAGAGACCCCTCTTGGAGTTTTCCATGCTGAACCTCTTCAGCACCTCCTCTATGTACATTTTCTGTGAAAGGCCAAGCATCCTTTTAGATCTATCTCTATAGACCTTTATTCCCAAAATATAGGATGCTTCCCCAAGGTCTTTCATGGAGAATTCTTTTGACAACCAGACCTTGACCGAGGTTAGCATGGAAATATCATTCCCAATCAGGAGAATGTCATCTACGTACAACACGAGAAAAACGACAGAACTCCCACTAACCTTTTTGTAAACACACGGTTCCTCTTCGTTTTCGATGAAATCAAACGTTTTGATTGCATCATCGAACCGAGTGTTCCAACTCCGAGATGCTTGTTTTAGTCCATAGATGGACCTTTGCAGCTTGCAAACCTTGTGATCTCCATCACTGGAAGTGAAACCCAAAGGCTGTTCCATATAGATATCTTCATCAAGATATCCATTCAGGAAAGCAGTTTTCACATCCATCTGCCAGATTTCATAATCATGAAATGCTGCAATGGCAAGCAATGTTCGGATGGATTTTAGCATGGCTACAGGTGAAAAGGTCTCCTGATAGTCAATGCCTTCGCGCTGACTATACCCTTTCGCCACAAGCCTTGCCTTATAGGTCTCTACCTCTCCATCCGAATCTATCTTCCTTTTGTAGATCCATTTGCATCCAATAGGTACAATACCTTCTGGTGGGTCTACTAAGGTCCAGACTTGGTTGGAATGCATGGAGTCTAACTCTGACTTCATAGCTTCCAGACTTTCTCGGAATCGATATCAGATATCGCCTCGTTGTAGGTTTTGGGATCCTGTATGTGATCCCTATCTCCCACTAGGAACATTTCCTCGGTATCCTCTTCTAGTATACCTAAGTATCTATCGGGAGGATGGGAGACCCTACTTGATCTACGAGGTGGTTGAGGGACATCGTGTACTGGCTCTTTATGAATGGGTTCTATAGGATCCATGACTCGTTGCTTTTCAGAGACTTTCTCTTCAAGCTCAATTTTCCTCCCACTGCCTCTATCAAGGATAAACTGTTTTTCCAAGAAGATGGCATGACGGGTCACAAACACATTGTGATCCTCTGAGACGTAAAAATTGTATCCTAATGACTCTTTAGGATATCATATAAAACGAGCACTTATGATCCTAGCCTCTAGCTTGTCCGCCTGTAGTCTCTTGACGTGGGCCGGACATCCCCAAATCTTGAGATGACCCAGACTTGGTTTCTTACCATGCCATATCTCATACGGTGTGGTAGGAACGGATTTAGAGGGAACTCTATTCAATAAATAAATCGCTGAAAATAGGGCATCTATCTAAAGAGACAAGGGTAAATCAGTGAAGCTCATCATGGATCGGACCATATCCAATAGAGTCCGATTCCTCCTCTCCGACACTCTGTTGAACTGAGGTGTACCAGGAGGAGTCCATTATAAAACTATACCATTCTCCTTGAGATAATCACAGAACTCTCAACTAAGGTATTTACCTCTTCGATCTGATCGAAGAACCTTAGTGAGTTTTTCTATATGTTTTTCTACTTCATATTTAAACTCTTTGAACCTTTCAAAAGTTTCATATTTGTGTCTCATACACATATCCATACCGTGAATAATCATCGGTAAAATGAAGTAAAAAATTACAACCCCTAGCCTGCACATCGAATGGGCCACACACATCAGTGTGTACTAGGGTAAGTATTTCAGTGGACCTCCCTGTGTCCTACAAAGGATAATTTGGCCATCTTTCCTTGAAGGCAGAATTCACAAATCAAATATGACTCGAAAGTCAATGAGCCCAAAAGCTCATGTTTCTCCAATTTGTTTATTCTGTCTTCTCCTATATGGCCAAGCCTGAGGTGCCTTAAATACTTTAGATTTATCTCACTTTTGGATCTATTAGATCCTATGGTATTCACTGTTTGCTCAGATATATTCACAGATACATCCATATGTATGTGATAGAGACTGTCAATCTTAAAACCATGTTAAATCAATTTAATTTTTCAAATAAATAAAAATCTTTCTATGCTAAATAAAATACAGAAATCAAATTTCTGCTAGCAATAGGTCACAGTCCCTAAGTATCCTGAGCATATCTGAAAAACCTTCTGAAGGTCTGTCACCCTTCATGTACTTTATGCTTCCCATGTATGTAGGACAGTTCCTCTTCCAATGGCCGTCCATGATGCAATGGAAACACTTTTCCTTGCAATTGGCTTTTTTCTTGGAACTTCCTTACTTGGTGTTTTCTTAGTCTTCTGCTTCTTCGCAGGCTTCTTCTTCTTCCAAATAGACTCTCTCTTGAAAGTAGAAACCAACTTGACAGCGAAAACGATGCCCCTTGAACTTCTTCAAGGTTCCTAAGGTAGTTACCAATTTATTTAACAATTCTATTTTAGTGCATACAACCTTGTTCATATGGTAGTTTACTATAAACTATTCATATGAAGCTGGAAGGGATTGCGAGATCAAATCCGTTTGCAATTCCTTGTGCATGGTCATGCCAAGCTTCTCAAGCTTCTCTAAGTCCTTTATCATGGTCAAACCATGATCATGGACAGACTGCCCATCGTTCATCTTGGCTTTGAAGAGCCTCTTGGACACTTCAAACCGAGCTGCGTGACTCTAATCACCATACAACTTTTGCAGGTGATTTAATATGTCCCTAGCAATCTTTATGTTCTCATGCTGGCATTGTAATGCATTGGACATGGATGCCTTTGTGCAGCACCTAACTTTATTGTTATTGTTCATCCACTTAACAAGCGTCTTACGCTGATCAGTGATCGGACGGATTGGTAACATGGGGATTCCATGGTCTAGCATATACCCAAATTTCTCACAATTCAAAACTATTTTTGAAATTTGCTGAGCCAATCTTTATAATTGGGTTTGGTCAAACGGTTGTTCTATAGGATATGAGTTAAGAGTCTAGAAGCTGACTTTATAATCCTCAGAGAGTAAAGATTCTAGTTAGACTTTTGTACTTGATCCTAATCTGTTCTAAGGTCTTTTAGAACAAATGTAACTCCCACTATTTTCTCGAATCCCTCACACTCCTCTGGTAGGAAAACGGAAATCCCACACGACTAGGGTTTCTAGTGGGTACTGCGGTCCCACCGATTTACATGCCACCTCACCTAACAGTTATTGGTGACACATAGATGGATGAGTGTACAACTCTTGTACAATGCTTCTCAAGCATGTAGCAGTGTAACTTGGTCTCTAAGCCATGAAAACCTCACCTAACAGTTATTGGTCCCATTTCTTAGTTAAGTCAGACCCACCGTATAACCGTAGGAATAAAGTCGTCATTGGGTCCTCACCTAACAGTTATTGGTGCCCAACCCCACCTTTACCCTACAACATCTCATGTCTATAGAGAGGTCCAGCCTCCCGATGCAACTTGACCACTGTGTCCAGCCGAGACAAATCAACATCAGAAAGGCCTTAGCAGCTCTACTACAGTGGAAGACCTATTGACTTAATATTGGTTAATCAGGTCTTAGTGTTTGCAACTTGAGCCCTTCATAAGAGGTAATCGAACAATTGGCCAGGTAAGCAGGTGGGAGGCTCCCCTTACTCAGAGAGTAAGGTCCTAATTAAGTAACCACCTTTCATGCTTTCCTAGACACCAATTAGATCAATTAATCTAATATGACTTGCTCATGTCGGTTCACTCTCGACTTGATTGAGGAGGTTTTGATTTAGGTCTCAATTGGGTTTGCTACATCACATGTAAACCTATCTACCCGACTCGCATTCACATCACATGCAAACGGTACATCACAGGCAGTTATAATCGCAGCATCAAATTAAAGTTAAACTTTAAATAGGTGATGATCATGGATTCTAATTAGGTCGTATTACAAGCACATGCACATCAATCGATCAAGTGGTCTTCAACTCTTGAATTGGTTCCAAGCCTCCTTGATTCGATCCTTGATCAACCCTTGATCCCATCGCCATCAACCGCTTGGATCACCTTTCATCTCATGCCTTTGCTTCAACTTGATCGTTGATGAACATCACATCACAGAAATACAACCAGATGTAAAATAAAAATAAAAATAAATTACATCTCCTTTTAGGAGGCACGCAGGCCTCTCAAAACATCAAATAAGATGCATGCAAGCATCTGAAAAATTACATGACATCGCAGATCACATCGCAGGTCATTACATTTGATACCAAAAGGGTTTGAATCCTATGATCATCACCGTATGCAACAATTATGATTTTCAGATCTGAAAACTAACTGATTATATCATGACATAGGTCGCTGATCATGCTAATCATGATTCTAAACTTTGTAATCCCATTAACAATGCAATTAGAATCATCTTTTTATCACATAAAAATCAGCATGTAAAAAATCAGCACCCCTGAAAAATCTGCATGCAGAATTTTTCAGCATGCATGATCATTCAATTTTCAGATCTAATAAGCCTTTAGATATTTAATTCTTACCTTAATCTACGAAGCCTAGGCTCTGATACCACTGTTGGGAACCCGCCCATGCCGCTGATATTTCAAAAATTAAATCAGGTGGCAGCGGAAGAGGCATGTGCGGGATCGACGTTCATCGCATGAACGTTGTTTCGAGACCTTTCGTAATTAGGTAAGAATTAAAACCTTTAAAACTATTAGGAAGATCAGATCTTCACCTTGCGCGGGTAGATGATCACCGCAAATCTGAATTCGTGGTTTTTGGAAGAGGGTTCGCTTGAAGCCGTTCAAATGTCCGGCCTCTACGGGTATCCACACGAAGCAGGATCCGATCCAAGCTCTCTATCTCACCGGGGTGCTAGCTCCCTTGCAGAGATAGCTTTGATGGCTGATGTCCTCTCTTTCAATCAACTCTTGATTGCACTTGAGAGGAGAAAGAAGAAGGATGAAGATGGGAAGAAGATCAAAAGCCCCTGCAGCCTTCTTCTCTTTTCATGCGTTGGAGCCAAGGAAGAAGACCAAGAGGAGGGAGACGCCTCCTCTTCTTTTCCCTTTGCTGATGGCGGCTGAACCAAGGGAGGAGAGGGAGAGGGTGGCCACGTGATGGAGAGGAGGGGGATTCATCTATCAATTAGGTCAGCCCCCAAGAGTCCTCCTTTTATAACATCTAGGGCTCCTACAAGTTAGGAGCCCTTGATGTATTACCAAGATGGGCGCCGGCCCCTCTTGTTGCCGCACCAAGAGATCCAAGGAGGAGGGGCGTGAGCCCCTCCCTCTCATGTTGCCCTAATCCTCATCTAATGAGGATTGGGAGGCCCTAATGTGGTTTAGCCTTAATCCAATTAGGCTTAGCCCAAGGGTGAACCAATTTGGATCCAATCTAGGCTAGTCCTAATCCAATTAGGACTTGAATGAACCATGACTCAATTGAACTCTTCAATCCTAATCCAATTAGGAGTCATGTTGATTCATTAGATTAATAATTAATTTAGACTTAAGGAATCCTAATCCAATTAGGATGTATTTAATTTTAGTCCTAATCCAATTAGGACTTTATTTGAATCCGAAGTCCTAATCCAATTAGAATTTCTAGGAATCCTACTCCAAGTAGGAATCCAATTTTAATTCAAAACTTCTAATCTCATTAGGATTGTAGGAATCCTATTCTAAGTAGGAATCCTAGTCCTACTCCAACTAGGATTCCCAGTCCTAATCCAATTAGGACTCTAGGAATCCTACCCGAAGTAGGATTTGTGTTTAAGTCCAATTAATTAATTTCCTTTGTTCCTTCTTCAACTTCTTATCAATCAAATTGATTACTTGTGATTCCTAATCACGATTTCAACCATCGGATCGATCAATACTTCTAGTGTGTGTGACCCCATAGGTTCTATTCTGACTGGTAGTGAGATATATTGTGATCTCTATCTCAATATCATTGAAAACTCCTTTCAATGGGTTGGAACGATTCCAACTCAACTCGTTAGGGTTTATCGATCATCAAGATAATCCCTATGAGTCCCACCATCCACCAGTGACACCTAGCAGCATGTAGTGGCTACCCAGCAGAATGGAATGATGAACCTCTAGGTGCAGTTAACGTGTGATACAGTCCTACTATCGTGGATCCCTACAGGGCGGAGGTCATGGACAACTCGTCAAACTCCATCGTCTGTCATATGTCAAGATTTATTCGACTTGAGTTCGCTAATGGAAAATTTTTTTTCCACTTTATATTACTGCCCTGGCCAAGGTCTTAGAACTCAGTCTAACAAATCACATAGGATCACTCCTCTTCTATCAAGGTCGATAGATTCCTTATAGGTGCATACCCTACTCCTACAGTGAACTTACTGCAGCCAATCTACACTGCATGGACCCATATGGCTAGAGACCATGTATGTGTGCAGTCAAACTACAATAACCTCACTGTGAGTAGCCGAAGCACCGCAGGTCAAAGGACCAGTCACACTACTGCAACATCAAGCAAGTCACTGACGAGTGGATAGACATCCAAGTGACTTCTTGTCTTGGTCACGCTCAGTACCCTTGTCTCTAACAAGCACCTGCACTATCACTTCAGTGTCCCTACACTGTGGACTCAAGTCTCGTCCATCCAGAAGAAAAGTGATCTGTGCACTGATCGGATCGATCACCGTCCTCGTGATGATCCATTGATCAGGAGCATTTAGAAATTAATCACCAATGATACATGCCTTAAATTCTCAACTCTTGAGAATATGTATCATCATCTTATTAATTCCTTGGACGATTCATAGACACATAAATAATATGAATGAAAAGATGCCTTTTATTTATTCAATAATAAATAGTCAAGTACAAAATTATGTCCCTAGAATCAACAATGTGTCAGCCAAATTGGCTTCTAGGGCATACATCTAACATCTTTCAGTTCTTAAAACATATTTTCAGATCTGAATTTTTGTAATTAATCACATGTAATCAGATTTAGTTCATATTTAAGTCATTATGTTTTATGTTCATGCATCACATATACACAACAACATGAATTAATTCAAACAACATACATCTTATGTATTTATTTTTTCACTTTTATTTTAAGATCTGATTTGTTCATTAAAATTAGAGATCATATAAATCATAAACTTTATTTAGATCTAATCTAAATAATATTATAATTTCAGATTTATTTATGTTACTAATCCTAACACAAACATGCATCATATGCATCCAAAATTTCAGATCTACTTAATCATGCATAATCAGCAATTAAATCAATCATAAAAAATACTTTAGATCTAATCTAAATATGTTAATGATTTCAGATTTAATTACAAGAATTAAAACATAAAAGTTTAAACATGAACCTGGCTCTGATACTACTGAAAGGGAATCCTAGGTTCTTCGGTGTTAAGCATGTTGTTTTTTTTTAAAAAAAACCATGGCTGAACCTGATTGAGTTGCCTACGTACCCCTTCATAAGTGGGATCAAGCCATACGTAGTTCTTTTTAAGTTTTAAAATGCAGCGGAAAAACTGAATCAAACAATTTAATTCATGCATGCTTACAAGATCAAATCTAGAAATCAGCACCTTAAGAACACATAGGATTATGCCGGAATCGTTTAAACAATTATGCTAAAACTTTTATGCATGATTAACTATCAGATCTAAAACTTAAGAACTCTATTCTGATTAATCTCCAAATATCCATCGAATGGATTCTGGAGATAACTCCGTGAGGAGCCCCAAAGGAAGGTAAAACCTCGGAGAATCAGACCTAGACCCTGACTCCAAAATAAAATATTGATGTGGGATTAATACTTTTTATGATGGAAGAAACTTATGGATCTGATCCTTGACTTCGCAGCCACGCACATGAATGGCCTCTATGAGAAGTACACGCGAAGCCCTAGGTAGATCGTCTTCCGCGGGAGTGCTAGCTCGCGCAGGAACGCAGCAATGGCTGAAGCTTTCTCCTTCTAAATACTCAACCTTTGATTATTCTTCAAGGAGATGGAGGATAGACGTGAGGAAGAAGGAGAAGAAGGGATGGAGGCCCTCAGGAAATTTTTTCAGAATTTTTTGAAACCTCTAAATATGGTATATCTTGAACCCAAGGCATGGGGGTCTTTTATAGCCAAAAGATCCCCCCACGTATCACACCTAATTTAGCCAACTAATTTGGCTGATAAAATTCCCAAAAAATTCTGGTGGTTTGACAGCTAAGAGGAGATAAACATATCCAAATTTTGTGCATTTTGGATTCCTAAAAGATAGGAATTCATGCATCCAAAGTTCAGCCGCAGACCACCCTATTTCATGCACCATGCAATCCCTACAAATTAGGAAATTCATCTAAATCTTTCTAGAAAGATTTAAGGCGCCATTTTTATAGAAATTATAGCCCCACGCCTCCTCTCTTATCACGCCAATTTTTGGCAAAAAATAGAGAGGATAGGCATAGAAAATATTGGGAATAAATTAAGGTGTCATTCTTCTCCAAGAAGATAAGGATGGGTTCCTAAAATTTAGGGATTCTTCTCCTTATCCAATTCTGATTATTTGGACTCATAATCCTCACCAAATAAGGTCTTCTAATTGATTTTGATCAAGCCCAATCCAATTGGATCAAGTTCTATCAATTGGGTCAAGCTCAATCTACTTGGGTTGAACCCAATCCAATTAGGTCAAACCCTGATGCAGCCCAAATTGAATCCTATTCAATTTGGCTCAACCTAAGCCCAATTACTCAATCAAATTGAGTTCATTAGCAATCTAATTGCTAATTAATCCTTCAATAATTCAATAATTATTTTAATACAATTTTTGCTTTGGATAATTTGTCAATCGAATTGACCAAATTACCCCTGAATGATTCTTAATCATCAATCAGCCATTTGATCAACCTAAAAACTTCTATGCGTGTGACCTCATAGGTTCGAACCTAAGCCGGTAGTATAGGAACATCTTTCTATACTAATCGATGTGACCATCTAGCAATGGTACCCGACGTCCGGATAGGCCGAATATATGCGAAGCAAATATTCTGGAACCCTGGACTATGGTTACTGTATAATTCAATCCCTTTGACTCCTAATGCCAGGATGACTTAGAGCTCACTGTCAACCCTATAATTAGTACATCCATTATGTGATTAACTTTAGATATCCCGTGACTCCTCACTGGGATTACCCTGGCCAAGATTTTGCTAAATTAATCACAAGACATTATCTCCTATTTGCAGGAGGAGTCAATTCCATCTCGACTCGCAACTGACTACGCAAGTACTTGACTGCACCCAGTGACCTTCCGTCACTGAATTAAAAATTCAGGTAGTCCGGTACCAAAGTACAGTGAGTTGCTTGCTAGTCATAGGTTGCGATCTCAGGTCAGAGGGCCAAACTTATACCCATATCCACTCGGAACATCTCTTGACAGTAGAGCATTCCGGAATTGGTCACGTTCAGTGAAATGTACTCCTACACTTCACCTGTATGGCATACCAGTGTCTCCACACTTCTTGGTTAAGAGGACAACCAACGTATATGTCACACAACGACCTAATCTCGATAATGTTGTCGTCCTAGTAACAACATATCATTTGGTTGCGAGCAAGTTTAAGGACTCAAAGATAAATTCTCCTTTATCATAACATAAGTCCTAAGGACTTCATCATATAAGAGTTCATTTGAAGATGAAATGATGAATAATGCCAAATAATACTTTATTAATTTGTCAATTTATTTACAAAATTCAATCATCAATATGCTGACGATTGACATTTAGGATACAATTCCCAACAATAGGTTCATTGTAGGAGTAGGGTATGCACCTATATGGAATCTATCGACCTTGGTAGATAAGGAAAGATCGTATGTGATTTATAAGACTGAGTTCGTAAGATCTCGGCCGGGGCAGTAAAAATAGTGGAGAAAGAGTTTTCCACTCTCGAACTTAAGTCAAATAAATCTTGACATATGATAGATGATGGGGTTTGACGAGTTGTCCATGACCTCCATCCTATAGGGATCCATGATAGTAGGACTGTATCATATGATAACTGCACCTAGAGGTTCATCATTCCATTCTGCTGGATAGCCATTACATGCTGCTAGGTGTCACTGGTGGATGGTGAGACTCGCAGGAAATATCTTGATGATCGATAAACCCTGATGAGTTGAGTTGGAACTGTTCCAACCTATTGAAAAGAGTTTTCAATGATATTGTGATAGAGATCGAAATATATCTCACTACCAGACAGAATAGAACCTATAGGGTCACACACACTAGAGGTATTGACCGATCCGATAGTTGAAAAGTGATTATGTATCATGAGTAATTAATTCGATTGATAATCAGTAGAAGAAGGAACAATGGAAATTAATTAATTGGACTTAAACACAAATCCTACTTGGAGTAGGATTTCTGGAGTCCTAATTGGATTAGTACTCGGAGTCCTACTTGGAGTAGGATTCCTACAATCTTATTTGAATTAGGATTTTGAATTCAATTTGGATTCCTACTTAGAATAGGATTCCTAGAAGTCCTAATTGAATTAGGATTTCGGATTCAAATTAGAGTCCTAATTGGATTAGGACTAAAATTGAATAAATCCTAATTGGATTAGGATTTCTTACGTCCTAATTAATTATTAATCTAATGAATTAACAAGACTCCTAATTGGATTAGGATTGAAGAGTTCAATTGAGTCATAATTGATTTGAGTTCTAATTGGATTATGACTTACCTAGATTAAACCCAATTGGTTCACCCTTGGTCTAAGCCTAATTGGATTAAGGCTTAACCATATTAGGGCCTCCTAATCCTCCTTAGAGGAGGACTAGGGCTAACCAAGAGGGAGCGGCGTACGCCCCTCCCCTCATTCTTCCTTGGTGCGGGAAACAAGAGGGGCCGGCGCCCCTCTTGGAATATTATCAAGGAGCTCCTAAAAGTTAGGAGCTCCACTTGCTTTATAAAGGGATATGGGATGGCACCCTAGGGTTAATTGAAGTCCTCTTCTCCCTTGTGCCGTGGCCCCCTTCTTCCCTCGGTCTTCAGCCGCAAGCAAGGAAGAAAAGAAAGAAGGCTTGGCGGCACTCCTCTCCTCCCTTCCTTCTTCCAACGCAAGGGAAACAAAAGGGCTGCAATCAGGCTTTTGGTTCTTCTTCAAGATCCCTTCTTCTTCTTCCTCCTCTCAAGCATAATCAAGGGTTGATTCAAAGGAAGGAAATCAGCCATCCAAAGTTATCTCTGCAAGGGAGCTAGCACTTCGGGGAGACAAGGAAGCTTAGATCGGTTTTCTACTTCGTGTGGATACCCGTAGAGCCCGGATGCGTGTGCGGCTTCAAGCAAACCTTCATCCTAAACCATGAACTTCAGTTTGCAGTGATCATCTACCCGCACAAGGTGAAGATCTGATCTTCCTAATGTTTTTAAAAGTTTTTAATCCTCATCTATCTACGAACGGTTTTTGAAATACGTTTATGTGATGAACGTCGATCCCGCGCATGCCTCTTCCGCTGCCATCTAAAATTTTTGAATTTCTGCGGCATGGGCGGGTTCCCAACAGTGGTATCAAAGCGTAGACTTCGTAGATTAAGGTAAGGATTAATTATTAAAAGGCATGTTAGATCTGAAATTTAAAAGGTTATGCATGCTGAAAATTTTCTGCATGCAGATTTTTCAGGGTTGCTGATTTTTGCATGCTGAATTTTTATGTGATAAATTGATGATTCTATTGCATTTTTAATGATATTACAAAGATTTAGAATCATGTCTAGCATGATCAGTGATGCAAAAATAAAACTGCTCTCTCAAGTGCAGGAGAATCGCACAAGTAGTAAAACTCGGAAATCCGAGGTCGAATCCTCAGGAAACGATCTATGGATTATTAGCGTAATTTTAGATTTAATTAATTCAATAAACTTGTGGATTAAGATGATGTTTTGCAAATAAAAAATAAATCAGTCAATAGAGAATCGAAGTTAGGATAGATTAAGATGGTGTAGGGATCCAGAATCTCCTTTGATAATATCAAATTCATGCGATAAATTCTATGATTCTTTTATTTTCTTTAAGAATTATAAGCAGATAAAATTTAATTATGGAGTATGTTCTTGATAACATGAATTCTTTTTTTAAGCATTCAACGTGCCTTATAACGTCAACGATGAATCAAATAATCGAGGAAGACATGTATCAATAAGCATAAATCATAAAAGAATTTTCAACATATAAGAATCATGACATAATCAAAAGATAAATCATCTAAAGCAAAGGATTAGAATTTACATCATGAACTTGGTACACCAAATGATCTCCCTTCACCCATCACCTAGGATATTTAGCTCATCATCTTCCTCTCTCTTTCTCACTCTTTTTTTTTTTTCTTTTTATAACAGAAACAGGGCATCCCATGTTTCTCTCTACACTTCTTTTTTTTTCCACTGCAGCAGCCCGGCTCCACTCTTCTTCCTTCCCTGTTTTTGTGTGTACCCCCAGACGAGAACTCCTTCTCCCTTTATATAGATCACCCCCACCCCGGCGATGGATTCCCTGATTCTGCGTGGAGAGGAGGAGGAATGGGTGCCTGGGATTGTGCGCGGGAGACTGAGAAGGCGGAAGAGGCGGACACGGAGGGGAGCTGAGAATGCATCGCGTGATCACTGGGATTGGATCTTCGAACGGCCGCGTGCTGCTGGGCAGATCACGGAGGAGGGGGTCGGTGGCTCCTTGATGGCGAGAAACGGGAGAGGATGATGCGGCGGGATGCTCACGATCGTTGGAACGGAGGAGAAAGCTGGGATGAGATGCGGAGGAGCTGGTAGAAGGGGGATCTCGGGAGGTTGCACGGACACGGGATTGCTGAAGAAGATTGCTGCGGGATGCTGGGAGGATGCTTGAAACGGGTTGCTGGGATGTGAGAAATCAGTGGAGGAGGCAAATGGCGTTGATCGCGGGCAGATGAAGAGGAAGCAGACGGGTTGCTGGGAGGTGATGAAACACGTGGAATGTGAGGAAGACGCACGGATGGTGCTGAGATTTGGGATGAGTGAGATTTGGAAAATCCACACACGGAAGAAGAAAATGGGTTGCATGAGGGCTCTATGGGGATGAGATGCATAGGCTGCTGGCTGCTGGGATTTGGTTGCAGTGAACTGGACGACTGAACCTAGCCTCTTTCTAGTGTGCAGCTAGGTTGACTCATACGGTTGGCTGGTCATCCGTGGTGATGCATCTTTTTGGACCTAATATGTATTTTTTTCTTTGATTTACGATCACCTGCACCCCACAAAAATATAATATTAATGCAACACTTTTATCATTATTTATTAGCAATAATATTAATTTAAGCTGCGTGTAGATCGCACTTTTGTGCTCTTATCAATCAGCAACCCATGTCATAATGTAATCAATTAAATTTCAGATCTGAAAATTAAAAATGCTGCATGTGGTGATGATCATTGGATTCAAACCCTTTTGGTATCAAATGTAAAGACCTGCGATGTGATCTGTAATGTCATGTAATTTTTCATATGCTTGCATGCATCTTATTTGATATTTTGAGAGGCCTGCGTGCCTCCTAAAAGGGATGTAATTTATTATTATATATCTGGTTGTATTTCTGTGATGTAATGTACGTCAACGATCAAGTCGAAGACAGTACATGAGATGAACGGCGATCTGAGCGGTTGATGGCAATTGGATAAAGAGTTAATCAGGGATCGAATCAAGGAGGCTCGAGACCAATTCAAGAGTTGAAGACCAACTGATCGATTGACGTGCATGTGCTTGTAATATGACTAATTAGAATCCATGATCATCACCTATTTAAAGTTCAGCTTTTATTTATTGCTGCAATTATAACTGCCTGCGATGTGCCATTTGCATATGATGCGAATGAGAGTGGGGTAGATAGTTTTACATGTGATGCAAACTAATTGAGCAATCCAAATGAGACCTAAACTAAAATCTCCTCAATCAAGTCGAGAGTGAACCAACATGAGAAAGTCATATTAGATTAATTGATCTAATTGGTGTTTAGGAAAGCATGAAAGGTGGTTACTTAATTAGGACCTTACTCTCTGAGTAAGGGGAGCCTCCCACCTGCTTACCTGGCCTATTGTTCGATTACCTCTTATGAAGAGCTCAAGTTGCAAATATTAAGACATGATTAACCAATATTAAGTCCATAGGTCTTCCACCGTAGTAGAGCTGCTAAGGTCTTTCTGGTATTGACTTGTCTCAGCTAGACACAATGGGCAAGTTGCATCGGGGGGCTGGACCTCTCTATAGACATGTGATGTTGTAGGGATAAAGATGAGGTTGGGCACCAATAACTATTAGGTGAGGACCCAATGACAACTTTATTTCTACGGTTATACGGTGGGTCTGACTTAACTAAGGAATGGGACCAATAACTGTTAGGTGAGGTTTACATGACTTAGAGATCAAGAAGCACTGCAACATGCTTGAGAAGCATTGAACAAGAATTCTACACTCATCTATTTATGTGTCACCAATAACTGTTAGGTGAGGTAGCATGTAAATCGGTAGAACCGCAGCACCCACTAGAAACCCTAGTCGTGTAGGATTTTCATTTTCCTACCAGGGAAGTGTGAGGAATTTGAAAAAAAATAGTGGAAGGTACGTTTGTTCTAAAAGACCCAAGAACAAATTAGGATCAAGTACAAAAATCTAACTAGAATCTTTAGTCTCTGTAGATCACAATGTCAGCCTCAAACCTTTTGACCCGTATTCTTGAGACCAACCGACTGATCGGTACCAATTACAGAGACTGGCTTAGAAATCTCAAAATTATTTTGAGTTACGAGAAAATAGTCTATGTGCTTGAAAATGATATCCCCACATTACCAGCACGTCCGATCGCTAATCAACGTGCGACGCATGAAAAGTGGACAGACGATGACATTAGTGTCAAGTGCTACATCATGGCATCTGTTACGGGGGAACTTAGCCACCATGCCCCACGTGACCGGCACGCGCGCCCAGGAAGACTACGGCTGCCCCTTGATCCAGCAATCCGACCTCGGGTCGGATATCTTCGGCTCCGCAGCCCGACCCCGAGTCGGCTGCCCCTTGGTCCAGCAATCCGACCTCGGGTCGGATATCTTCGGCTCCGCAGCCCGACCCCGAGTCGGGTGCCCCTTGATCCAGCAATCCGACCTCGGGTCAGATATCTTCGGCTCCGCAGCCCGACCCCGAGTCGGGTGCCCCTTGATCCAGCAATCCGACCCCAAGTCGGCAATCTCTTAACAACAACAGACTGTTCCCCTGAGGCACGCCGCGGCCCCCTGCTCCACTACTCCCTGCAACGGCCGTATCGGGCGCTGCCCCACGATCCCCTGTAACAGCCGTACAAAGCGGAGCTCCACTACGTCTTGCCATGGCCGTACCCAGCGCTGCCCCACGACGCCCTGTAACGACCATGTTAGTGGCAACCCCATCGTGCCACACGATGACCAATCCCCAGAAAAACCCCCCAGCCTGATATATATGCGGCTGGGGGGGAAGGGGAGGGTAAGCAAGATTTTCCAGAGTATTATCTTACCTGCTACCTCTTCCTTCGATCTCCCCTAACTTGATCGTCGGAGGGCCCCCACTACCCCGGTGGTGGTGCGAGGCTTGCTTGCAGGTTTTCCGGCGGAAGGTGGAGCGCAACCGAAGTAATTCCAAGGGAACCCCGTTCATACCGCTGTGCCAATCGTTCTCGGTTTGGACCCCCAGCAACAGTTGGCGCTAGAGGAAGGGACCGGATCTCAGAGCGATCGTAATGGCACGGCGAGGTGGTCGTGGAGCTTCCAATGCTTCCGGTCGCGGGGCCTCTCGCGCCTCTGGCCGGAGGGCCGCTGCATCTCCAACACACTCTCAGCAACACTCCACCTCCCCACCGCCCGTTCAGACGGTCGAAGCCGCCCAGTTCGACCAGCTAACCCAGCAGGTTCGCACCCTCGCGGAGGCAGTGCAGAATCTGCAGGGTGCGATGTTCCGGGCGCCGCAGCGGGTTCAGGAGCCGCCGCTGCCTGAGCATTCGCCTGTCCTCCTCAACCCGCGCTCCTTCCTCTTCTATGGGGAGGAGCGCCGGCGCGAGGAGGATTCTCGAGCACGCTCCATTCTGCCGGGACCTTCCCGCCGGAGCTGCGCGGGGTCCGAGAGGCGGGCCCGGGCGCGTTCCCAGACCCCCCAGTCCTCGAGGAACCCGCGCTCCAGTCGGTCCCCCTCTCGCCGCTCCTTGTCTCCCACCCACCGGTCGCGCTCCCTAGACCGGCGGGTGGACGATCTCCACCGACAACTCCAGGTCCTGAAGGGCCATTCCAAAGATCCCTTCGCCGACTTAGAGATCTCCTCCCAACCGGCGCTCGCCTCGAGGATCCTGCGGACCCCGAATCCGCCGGGGTTCAAAATGCCGGCGATCGAGCCCTATGACGGGGCGGCGGACCCGCGGGATCACGTCGAGAGTTTCAGGACCCTTATGCTCCTCCACGGAGCATCAGATCCTCTTCTCTGCAAGGCTTTCCCGGCAACCCTCCGTGGCCCGGCGAGGGCGTGGTTCGCCGGGCTGGAGGCTGACTCAATCCGGTCGTTCGACCAGTTCACTCGCCTCTTCGTCACTCATTTCGCTGTCAGTAGCCGGCGGCGACTGGTCTCCGACTTCCTCTTCGATGTCCGGCAAAACGAGGGAGAAAGCCTGCGGGATTATCTTACCCGCTTCAACAGGGCTACGCTGGAGGTCCGGAACCTGAGTCAGGAAGTAGCTCTTTCAGCCCTGAAGCGTGGCTTCCGGAAGGGCAGACTCACCTTCTCCCTGGACAAACGCCTGCCGCGGAGCTTCCCAGAGCTGTTGTCCGGGGCGAACCAGTATGCGGACGCCGAGGAGGCGGCCGCCCACCGGAGCAAGGAGGCCGCCGAGATCCCTCCAAAGCTTGGGAAGAAAAGGCGGAAAGAGGCACGCCAGAGGAGGAGCCCGACGCCCCAGCATCAGTGCAGAAGCTCATCGCCGGCGAAGAACCACGGCGCCCCACGCCCTCGTTCTCCGCCCCGACGTTTCAACCGGTACACCCCTCTCCTGACTCCCCGGGCCCAGATCCTTATGGAGATCAAGGGGCGGGAGGACCTCCCGGCCCCTAGACAGATGCGGAAGATCCCTAGGAAGAGGCCCTCCCGGGCGTACTGTGAGTACCACCGAGACCACGGCCACGACACAGAAGACTGCTTCCAGCTTCGGGACGAGATCGAGGCTCTCATCCGCCGGGGGCGTCTCGGTCGATATGTGAGCGACCGACGTCCCCCCGCAGACCCGCGTCCAGCCGACCCGGCTCCTCCGGAGCCTCGGGAGCAGAATCGACCCGTTGCGGGCGTGATCCACACTATCACTGGGGGCTGCCCCCGGCCCGTGAGGAACGCAGGGGGCTCGACGGAGGCGTCAGGTGCGGCCGTCGCAAAGAGGCAGAGGGTCGGCAATGTAATCACCTTTTGTGATGAGGACGTAAAGGGGGTTCAGACCCCCCACGATGACGCCATGGTGATCTCCCTCACTATGGCAAACTATGATGTAAGGCGTGTTCTTGTGGATAGTGGAAGCTCAGCTGATATCTTGTTTTACGAGGCCTTCCAAAAGCTGGGCTTGTCCAGACAATTGTTGCACAAAATATCCACCCCCCTCATAGGATTCACCGGTGACGCTGTCCCGGTGGAAGGTGTCGTTGAGCTGCCTGTGACTGCGGGCGTCGCACCCGCAGAAGCCACGGTGCGACTCGGGTTCTTGGTCGTCTGTGTTCCCTCGGCCTACAACGCTATCCTCGGACAACCCGGGCTGAACGCCCTTCGCGCGGTGGTCTCCACGTACCACTTGCTCATGCGGTTCCCCACGACGGTCGGGATCGGGGAGGTCCGAGGTGACCAACCGACCGCACGGCAATGTTTCTTAGCGACCCTCAAAGGGAAGAAGCCCGCAGAAGCCCTCAACGTCGAGTCCCTTGATGCCAGAGACGAGGTGGCCTTGCGGCAGGGGGAGCCGGCCGAGGGTGTGGTCGAAGTTCCCCTCGAGGAAGGCCGCCGGGACCAGGCGGTCCGGGTCGGCGCCAATCTCGACCCGGGAGCTCGGGCCCGGTTGGTGGAATTCCTCCGAGCCAATGCCGATGTATTTGCCTGGTCGGCGGCCGATGTACCTGGGATCGACCCGGAGGTCATTTCTCACGCCCTCAACGTCGACCCGACCCACCGGCCAGTGAAGCAGAAGAAGAGACACTGTGCCCCGGATCGGATCCGGGTGGTCGACCAGGAGGTAGACAAGCTCTTGGAGGCAGGATTCATAAGGGAGGTGAGTTACCCCGAGTGGCTGGCAAATGTCGTACTTGTCCGGAAGGCGAGCGGGAAGTGGAGGATGTGCGTCGACTATACCGACCTGAACAAGGCATGCCCTAAGGATAGCTTTCTGCTTCCGCGGATAGACCAACTGGTCGACGCGACTTCCGGATATCAGCTGCTGTCTTTCATGGACGCCTTCTCCGGTTACAACCAGATAATGATGGCCCCACAGGACGAGGAGAAAACTGCCTTTATAACAGACCGGGGGCTGTACTGCTACAAGGTAATGCCCTTCGGTCTGAAGAATGCTGGCGCCACTTACCAGCGCCTCGTCAACAAAATCTTCAAAGAGCAAATCGGCCGGAACATGGAGGTGTACGTGGACGATATGCTGGTGAAGAGCCGCCAGGCAGACCAGCACATCGTGGATCTGGAGGAGACTTTCACCACCTTGCGGAAGTTTCGCATGAAGCTGAACCCAGCGAAGTGCGCCTTTGGCGCTTCGGCCGGGAGGTTCCTCGGTTTCATTGTCAACCAGCGGGGTATCGAAGCCAACCCGGATAAAATCAAGGCCATCCAAGGTATGTCCCCTCCGACCAAAGTGAAGGAGGTTCAGGAGCTCGCTGGAAGGGTCGCCGCGCTCGGACGATTTGTGGCAAAATCGGCCGAACGCTGCCAACCATTCTTCAAAGTGTTAAAACGCCCGAAAGACTTTCTCTGGACGGCCGAATGTCAAGCAGCATTCGACCAGCTCAAGGAATACCTGGCGTCTCCTCCCCTGCTGTCCAAGCCGCAAGAAGGGGAGATGCTCTACCTCTATCTGGCGGTCTCCCCAACCGCGGTCAGTGTGGTGCTGGTTCGGGAAGAGGCAAAGCTCCAGAAGCCCGTGTACTACATCAGCCGGGTCCTACGGGATGCCGAGACGCGGTATACGAAGGCCGAAAAGAT
Source organism: Phoenix dactylifera (assembly GCF_051530095.1). NCBI lineage: Eukaryota > Viridiplantae > Streptophyta > Magnoliopsida > Arecales > Arecaceae > Phoenix > Phoenix dactylifera. The sequence continues at coordinate 5,586,698 of NC_143207.1, read as the reverse complement.
CGCCTTCGCGCTGCTGACCGCGACTAGGAGGCTCCGCCCCTATTTCCAGGCCCATTCTGTCACCCTCTTAACTGATCAACCACTACGACAGATCCTCAGCAACCCCGAGAATGCGGGACGGCTGGTGAAGTGGGCAGTAGAACTCGGTGAGTTCGACATCCGCTACCAGCCTCGACCCGCCATCAAGGCCCAGGTGCTCGCGGACTTCCTCGCTGAGTGCACGGTGCAGGAGGCGGAGCCTAGACCGTCGGAAACGCCCAGCCTCGACCTCCCGACCTGGACGCTTCACATCGATGGGTCGTCGAACCCCGAGGGTGGAGGAGCCGGGCTGGTCCTTACCAGTCCTGATGGAGTGATAGCCGAGTATGCCTTGAGGTTTGGATTTCCAGTGACCAACAACGAGGCGGAGTACGAGGCCCTAGTCGCGGGACTCAAACTCACCGGGGAGCTCGGCATCCGGCGTTTGAAGGTTTTCACCGACTCCCAGCTGGTGGTCGGGCAGGTCCGTGGGGAGTTCGAGGCCCGGAGCCCGACCATGCAGAACTACGTCCGGAAGGTGCAAGCACTCATTTCCGACCTCGGCAGCGTCGACCTCCAGCAGGTCCCCAGAAGCGAAAATGCCAGGGCCGACAGGTTGTCCCGCTTGGTGGGCGCAGAGGCGCACAACTTGTCGAGGGCAATCTACCTGGAGACCCTGGATGCCCCGAGCATCGGCGAGGCTGGAGCGGTGATGGCGATTGATCCGGAGCCGTCTTGGATGGACCCGCTCGTCGCGTACCTCGCCGAAGGGATCCTCCCTGAAGACGAAGATCAAGCTCGGCGACTTGTCAGGAAGTCCGCCCACTACGTACTCTATGAAGGGAGGCTGTATCGGACCTCATTTACCGCCCCCCTCTTAAGGTGCCTCCGCCCCTCGGAGGCGGCCTACGTCCTCGGCGAAGTCCACGAGGGCGTCTGCGGATCGCACTCGGGGGCTAGGTCCTTGGCGCACAAGATCATGAGGCAAGGCTATTATTGGCCTACTGTTAGGAACCCGCCCATGCCGCTGATATTTCAAAAATTTTTCAGATGGCAGCGGAATCGGCATGCACGGGATCGACGTTCATCGCATGAACGTTGTTTCGAGACCTTTCGTAATTAGGTAAAAATTAAAACTTTTAAAACTATTAGGAAGATCAAATCTTCACCTTGCGCGGGTAGATGATCACCGCAAATCTGAATTCGTAGTTTTGGAAGAGGGTTCGCTTGAAGCCGTTCAAACGTCCGGCCTCTACGGGTATCCACACGAAGCAGGATCCGATCCAAGCTCTCTATCTCACCGGGGTGCTAGCTCCCTTGCAGAGATAGCTTTGATGGCTGATGTCCTCCTTCTCAATCAACTCTTGATTGTGCTTAGAAAGAGGAAGAAGAAGGATGAAGAAGAGGAAGAAGATGATCCCCTACGCAGCCTTCTTTTGTTCCTTGCGTTGGATGAAGGAAGGGAAGGGAAGGAGGCCGCCAACACTTGGAGATCTTTTCCCTTGCTTGCGGCTGAAAACACCAAGGAAAAGAGAGGGCCACGGCTTGGAGGAAGAGAGGTTTCAATCCATAAGGGGGGCCGGCCCTAGTCCTCCTTTTAAAGGGAGTGGAGCTCCTAACAATTAGGAGCTCCATGACAACTTACCAAAGAAGAGGGCGCCGACCCTAGCTCTTCATGTCGCCCTAGCCAAGTGAGAGGGGCTGATGTCCCTCTTACTTGGTTAACCTAATCCTCTTCCAAAGAGGATTAGGTGCCTCTCTCATGGTTTAATCCCAATCCAATTAGGATTAGCCAATTGGGTTCAATCTATGCTAGTCCTAATCCAATTAGGACTTGAATGAACCATGACTCAATTGAACTCTTCAATCTTAATCCAATTAGGAGTCATGTTGATTCATTAGATTATTAATTAATTTAGACTTAAGGAATCCTAATCTAATTAGGATGTATTTAATTTCAGTCCTAATCCAATTAGGACTCTATTTGAATCCAAAGTCCTAATCCAATTAGGATTTCTAGGAATCCTACTCCAAGTAGGAATCCAATTTTGATTCAAATCTCCTAATCTCATTAGAATTGAGGAATCCTATTCCAAATAGGAATCCCAGTCCTACTCCAACTAGGATTCCCAGTCCTAATCCAATTGGGACTCTAGGAATCCTATCCGAAGTAGGACTCTTGTTTTAAGTCCAATTAATTAATTCCCTTTGTTCCTTCTTCAACTTCTTATCAATCAAATTGATTACTCGTGATTCCTAATTACGATTTCAACCATCGGATCGGTCAATACTTCTAGTGTGTGTGACCCCATAGGTTCTATTCTGACTGGTAGTGAGATATATTGTGATCTCTATCACTATATCATTGAAAACTCCTTTCAATGGGTTGGAACGGTTCCAACTCAACTCATTAGGATTTATCGATCATCGAGATAATCCCTATGAGTCCCACCATCCACCAGTGACACCTAGCAGCATGTAGTAGCTACCCAGCAGAATGGAATGATGAACCTCTAGGTGCAGTTAACGTGTGATACAGTCCTACTATCGTGGATCCCTACAGAACGGAGGTCATGGACAACTCGTCAAACCCCATCGTCTGTCATATGTTAAGATTTATTCGACTTGAGTTCGATAGTGGAAAACTCTTTTTCCACTTTATATTACTGCCCTGGCCAAGGTCTTAGAACTCAGTCTAACAAATCACATAGGATCACTCCTCTTCTATCAAGGTCGATAGATTCCTTATAGGTGCATACCCTACTCCTACAGTGAACTTACTGCAGCTAATCTACACTGCATGGACCCATATGGCTAGAGACCATGTATTTGTGCAGTCAAACTACAATAACCTCACTGTGAGTAGCCGAAGCACCGCAGGTCAAAGGACCAGTCACACTACTGCAACATCAAGCAAGTCACTGACGAGTGGATAGACATCCAAGTGACTTCTTGTCTTGGTCACGCTCAGTACCCTTGTTCTCTAACAAGCACCTGCACTATCACTTCAGTGTCCCTACACTGTGGACTCAAGTCTCGTCCATCCAGAAGAAAAGTGATCTGTGCACTGATCGGATCGATCACCGTCCTCGTGATGATCCATTGATCAGGAGCATTTAGAAATTAATCACCAATGATACATGGCTCAAATTCTCAACTCTTGAGAATATGTATCATCATCTTATTAATTCCTTGGACGATTCATAGACACATAAACAATATGAATGAAAAGATGCCTTTTATTTATTCAATAATAAATAGTCAAGTACAAAATTATGTCCCTAGAATTAATAATGTGTCAGCCAGATTGGCTTCTAGGGCATACATCTAACAATCTCCAACTTGCACTAAAGCCAATTGGTCATATATCTTAGGCCCATCTTCTCAAGGTGGACTTCAGTCTTTTGCTGACTCAGCTGCTTAGTGAACGGGTCTGCCACGTTATCCGCGGAGTCTACTCTCTGCACCTCTACATCATAGTCGCGTATGAAATGGAAGCGCCGCTCTATGTGCTTGGACTTCTGATGAGACCATGGCTCCATAGCTAGTGCTATGGTGCCAATGTTATCGCAGTAAAGTGTTATGGCATCTAATGACATTACACCTAACTCTGCAATTAACTTTTAATCAGAAGGTTTCCACTGCACCCTTAGATACGGCTTAACATTCAGCTTCTAAGGTAGAATCTATAATGATCGGTTGTTTGGAACTCTTCCAATTTACTGAACCACAATTACACATATTCTGATGTAGACTTTCTATCATCAATATGTGTGCATCTTTCTACCTTCAACTCTGATCTTCTCCCAAAGACCAAGAACATGTCCTTAGTTCTTCTCAAGTACTTAAGACTGTTCTTCATAGCTATCCAGTGCTTCTTGCCTGGATCCGACTGATATCTGCTTGTGACTCTCACAGCAAGAGCTATATCAGGTTGTGCACACAGCATGGCATACATGAGGCTTCCTATTGCCGATGCATAGGGAATCTTGCTCATGTGTTGAATCTCTTCAGATGTGTTGGGGCACATCTTCTTGGAGAGATGAATTCCATGTCTTAGGGGTAAGAGACCCCTCTTGGAGTTTTCCATGCTGAACCTCTTCAGCACCTCCTCTATGTACATCTTCTGTGAAAGGCCAAGCATCCTTTTAGATCTATCTCTATAGACCTTTATTCCCAAAATATAGGATGCTTCCCCAAGGTCTTTCATGGAGAATTCTTTTTGACAACCAGACCTTGACCGAGGTTAGCATGGGAATATCATTCCCAATCAGGAGAATGTCATCTACGTACAGTACGAGAAAAACGACAGCACTCCCACTAACCTTTTTGTAAACACACGGTTCCTCTTCGTTTTTGATGAAATCAAACGTTTTGATTGCATCATCGAAACGAGTGTTCCAACTCCGAGATGCTTGCTTTAGTCCATAGATGGACCTTTGCAGCTTGCAGACCTTGTGATCTCCATCACTGGAAGTGAAACTCAAAGGCTGTTCCATATAGATATCTTCATCAAGATATCTATTCAGGAAAGCAGTTTTCACATCCATCTGCCAGATTTCATAATCATGAAATGCTGCAATGGCAAGCAATGTTCGGATGGATTTTAGCATGGCTACAGGTGAAAAGGTCTCCTGATAGTCAATGCCTTCGCGTTGACTATACCCTTTCGCCACAAGCCTTGTCTTATAGGTCTCTACCTCTCCATCCGAACCTATCTTTCTTTTGTAGATCCATTTGCATCCAATAGGTACAATACCTTCTGGTGGATCTACTAAGGTCCAGACTTGGTTGGAATGCATGGAGTCTAACTCTGACTTCATAGCTTCCAGCCATTTCTCGGAATCGATATCAGATATCGCCTCGTTGTAGGTTTTGGGATCCTGTATGTGATCCCTATCTCCCACTAGGAACATTTCCTCGGTATCCTCTTCTAGTATACCTAAGTATCTATCGGGAGGATGGGAGACCCTACTAGATCTACGAGGTGGTTGAGGGACATCGTGTACTGGCTCTTTATGAATGGGTTCTATAGGATCCATGACTCGTTGCTTTTCAGAGACTTTCTCTTCAAGCTCAATTTTCCTCCCACTGCCTCTATCAAGGATAAACTGATTTTCCAAGAAGATGGCATGACGGCTCACAAACACATTGTGATCCTCTGAGACATAAAAATTGTATCCTAATGACTCTTTAGGATATCCTATAAAACGAGCACTTATAGTCCTAGCCTCTAGTTTGTCCGCCTGTAGTCTCTTGACGTGGGCCGGACATCCCCAAATCTTGAGATGACCCAGACTTGGTTTCTTACCATGCCATATCTCATACGGTATGGTAGGAACGGATTTAGAGGGAACTCTATTCAATAAATAAATCGCTGTGAGTAAGGCATCTCCCCAAAGGAACATAGGTAAATCAGTGAAGCTCATCATGGACCTGACCATGTCCAACAGGGTCCGATTCCTCCTCTCTGACACCCCGTTGAGTTGAGGTGTACCCGGAGGTGTCCATTGTGAGACTATGCCGTTTTCTTTGAGATAGTCCCGGAATTCCCCACTAAGGTATTCTCCTCCTCGATCTGATCGAAGAGGCTTAAGAGGTTTTCCAGTTTGTTTTTCTACTTTATTCTTGAACTCTTTGAACTTTTCAAAAGACTCAGACTTGTGTCTCATAAGATACACATACCCATACCGTGAATAATCATCGGTAAAGATAATGAAGTAAGAATAACGTCCCCTGGCTAGCACATCGAATGGGCCACATACATCTGTATGTACTAGGGTAAGTATTTCAGTGGTCCTCTCCCCATGTCCTACAAAGGGCAGTCTAGCCATTTTTCCTTGAAGACAGGACTCGCAAACTGGATATGACTCGGAAGTCAATGAGCCGAGAAGCCCATCTTTATCCATTTTGTTCATCCTATCCTCTCCAATATGGCCAAGTTAGAGGTGCCACAAATATCTTTGGTTTATCTCATCTCTGGATCTTTTGGATCCTTTGGCACTCACATATTGCTCGGTAACATTCACAGATACATCCATATGTAAATGATAGAGACTGTCAATCATGAAACCACGTGCGACTATTTTATTTCTCAAATAAATAGAACAGCAGTCTTTGTCAAATGTAAAAACATGACCTTCCTGTGCTAGACATGAAACAGAAATCAAATTTCTGCTAGCAACAGGTACATAATAGCAGTCTCTAAGTATTAAACTAAATCCAGACGGTAGTCGCAGATGGTAGGTGCCCACAGCCACAGCAGCAACTTTTGCCCCGTTGCCAACCCGAAGGGTTACCGCACCTTCCGCCAGCCTTCTACTTTCCTTTAGACCCTGCATGGTAGTGCACAGATAAGCACTAGAACCAGAATCTATAACCCAACTAGAAGTAGAAGAAACCGCTAGATTAGTTTCAATTATGAGCAAGTCTATACCTTCTGAAGGTGTGTCACCTTTCTTGTTCTTCAGGCTCTCGAGGTATGAAGGACAGTTCCTCTTCCAGTGGCCTTCGACATTGCAGTGGAAACATTTTCCTTTGTCGTTAGCCTTTTTCTTTTGAACTTCCTTCTTTGGCTTCTTGTCTTTCTTCTGCTTCTTAGCAGGCTTCTTTTTCTTCCAAGTAGACTTTCTCTTGGAACCAGAAGTCAACTCAGCAGCAAGGACATTGCCCCTTGAACCTTTCAAGGCTCCCTCAGCAGTTACCAACATGTTGATTAGTTCAGTCTTAGTGCATTCAATCTTATTCATGTGGTAGTTTACTATAAACTGACCAAATGAATCAGGAAGTGACTGTAGGATCAAATCCACTTGTAATTCCTTGTGCATGTCCATACCAAGCTTCTCAAGCTCCTCTAGATCCTTGATCATAGTCAGACCGTGATCATGGACAGACTGCCCTTCGCGCATCTTCGTCTTGAAGAGCCTCTTGGACACTTCAAAACGAGCTGTGCGACTCTGCTCACCATACAACTCTTGCAGGTGTGCCAGTATGTCCCTAGCAGTCTTTATATTTTCATGCTGGCATTGGAGTTCATTAGACATGGATGCCATCATATAGCATTTTACTCTAATGTCATCATCCAACCACTTTTTATGGATTTCACGCTGAACATCAGTAGGACGTGCTGGTAGTGTGGGGATATCTGAATCGAGTATGTAGCCTATCTTCTCACAGTCCAAAACTATTTTGAGATTTCTAAGCCAGTCTTTGTAATTGGTTCCGGTCAGTCGGTTGGTCTCAAGAATACGGGTCAAAGGGTTTGAAGCTGACATTGTATCTGCAGAGAGTAAAGATTCTAGTTAGACTTTTGTACTTGATCCTAATCTGTTCTAAGGTCTTTTAGAACAAATGTAACTCCCACTATTTTCTCGAATCCCTCACACTCCCCTGGTAGGGAAACGAAAATCCCACACGACTAAGGTTTCTAGTGGGTACTGCGGTCCCACCAATTTACATGCCACCTCACCTAACAGTTATTGGTGACACATAGATGGATGAGTGTACAACTCTTGTACAATACTTCTCAAGCATGTTGTAGTGTAACTTGGTCTCTAAGCCATGAAGACCTCACCTAACAGTTATTGGTCCCATTTCTTAGTTAAGTCAGACCCACCGTATAACCGTAGGAATAAAGTCGTCATTGGGTCCTCACCTAACAGTTATTGGTGCCCAACCCCACCTTTACCCTACAACATCTCATGTCTATAGAGAGGTCCAGCCCTCCGATGCAACTTGACCACTGTGTCCAGCCGAGACAAATCAACATCAGAAAGGCCTTAGCAACTCTACTACAGTGGAAGACCTATTGACTTAATATTGGTTAATCAGGTCTTAGTGTTTGCAACTTGAGCCCTTCATAAGAGGTAATCGAATAATTGGCCAGGTAAGCAGGTGGGAGGCTCCCCTTACTCAGAGAGTAAGGTCCTAATTAAGTACCACCTTTCATGCTTTCCTAGACACCAATTAGATCAATTAATCTAATATGACTTGCTCATGTCGGTTCACTCTCGACTTGATTGAGGAGGTTTTGATTTAGGTCTCAATTGGGTTTGCTACATCACATGTAAACCTATCTACCCGACTCGCATTCACATCACATGCAAATGGTACATCACAGGCAGTTATAATCGCAGCATCAAATTAAAGTTAAACTTTAAATAGGTGATGATCATGGATTCTAATTAGGTCGTATTACAAGCACATGCACATCAATCGATCAAGTGGTCTTCAACTCTTGAATTGGTTCCAAGCCTCCTTGATTCGATCCTTGATCAACCCTTGATCCCATCGCCATCAACCGCTTGGATCACCTTTCATCTCATGTCTTTGCTTCAACTTGATCGTTGATGAACATCACATCACAGAAATACAACCAGATGTAAAATAAAAATAAAAATAAATTACATCTCCTTTTAGGAGGCACGCAGGCCTCTCAAAACATCAAATAAGATGCATGCAAGCATCTGAAAAATTACATGACATCGCAGATCACATCGCAGGTCATTACATTTGATACCAAAAGGGTTTGAATCCTATGATCATCACCGTATGCAACAATTATAATTTTCAGATCTGAAAACTAACTGATTATATCATGACATAGGTCGCTGATCATGCTAATCATGATTCTAAACTTTGTAATCCCATTAACAATGCAATTAGAATCATCTTTTTATCACATAAAAATCAGCATGTAAAAAATCAGCACCCCTGAAAAATCTGCATGCAGAATTTTTCAGCATGCATGATCATTCAATTTTCAGATCTAATAAGCCTTTAGATATTTAATTCTTACCTTAATCTACGAAGCCTGGCTCTGATACCACTGTTAGGAACCCGCCCATGCCGCTGATATTTCAAAAATTTTTCAGATGGCAGCGGAATCGGCATGCACGGGATCGACGTTCATCGCATGAACGTTGTTTCGAGACCTTTCGTAATTAGGTAAAAATTAAAACTTTTAAAACTATTAGGAAGATCAAATCTTCACCTTGCGCGGGTAGATGATCACCGCAAATCTGAATTCGTGGTTTTGGAAGAGGGTTCGCTTGAAGCCGTTCAAACGTCCGGCCTCTACGGGTATCCACACGAAGCAGGATCCGATCCAAGCTCTCTATCTCACCGGGGTGCTAGCTCCCTTGCAGAGATAGCTTTGATGGCTGATGTCCTCCTTCTCAATCAACTCTTGATTGTGCTTAGAAGGAGGAAGAAGAAGGATGAAGAAGAGGAAGAAGATGATCCCCTACGCAGCCTTCTTTTGTTCCTTGCGTTGGATGAAGGAAGGGAAGGGAAGGAGGCCGCCAACACTTGGAGATCTTTTTCCTTGCTTGCGGCTGAAAACACCAAGGAAAAGAGAGGGCCACGGCTTGGAGGAAGAGAGGTTTCAATCCATAAGGGGGGCCGGCCCTAGTCCTCCTTTTAAAGGGAGTGGAGCTCCTAACAATTAGGAGCTCCATGACAACTTACCAAAGAAGAGGGCGCCGACCCTAGCTCTTCATGTCGCCCTAGCCAAGTGAGAGGGGCTGATGTCCCTCTTACTTGGTTTACCTAATCCTCTTCCAAAGAGGATTAGGTGCCTCTCTCATGGTTTAATCCCAATCCAATTAGAATTAGCCAATTGGGTTCAATCTATGCTAGTCCTAATCCAATTAGGACTTGAATGAACCATGACTCAATTGAACTCTTCAATCTTAATCCAATTAGGAGTCATGTTGATTCATTAGATTATTAATTAATTTAGACTTAAGGAATCCTAATCTAATTAGGATGTATTTAATTTCAGTCCTAATCCAATTAGGACTCTATTTGAATCCAAAGTCCTAATCCAATTAGGATTTCTAGGAATCCTACTCCAAGTAGGAATCCAATTTTGATTCAAATCTCCTAATCTCATTAGGATTGAGGAATCCTATTCCAAATAGGAATCCCAGTCCTACTCCAACTAGGATTCCCAGTCCTAATCCAATTGGGACTCTAGGAATCCTATCCGAAGTAGGACTCTTGTTTTAAGTCCAATTAATTAATTCCCTTTGTTCATTCTTCAACTTCTTATCAATCAAATTGATTACTCGTGATTCCTAATTACGATTTCAACCATCGGATCGGTCAATACTTCTAGTGTGTGTGACCCCATAGGTTCTATTCTGACTGGTAGTGAGATATATTGTGATCTCTATCACTATATCATTGAAAACTCCTTTCAATGGGTTGGAACGGTTCCAACTCAACTCATTAGGGTTTATCGATCATCGAGATAATCCCTATGAGTCCCACCATCCACCAGTGACACCTAGCAGCATGTAGTGGCTACCCAGCAGAATGGAATGATGAACCTCTAGGTGCAGTTAACGTGTGATACAGTCCTACTATCATGGATCCCTACAGAACGGAGGTCATGGACAACTCGTCAAACCCCATCGTCTGTCATATGTTAAGATTTATTCGACTTGAGTTCGATAGTGGAAAACTCTTTTTCCACTTTATATTACTGCCCTGGCCAAGGTCTTAGAACTCAGTCTAACAAATCACATAGGATCACTCCTCTTCTATCAAGGTCGATAGATTCCTTATAGGTGCATACCCTACTCCTACAGTGAACTTACTGCAGCCAATCTACACTGCATGGACCCATATGGCTAGAGACCATGTATTTGTGCAGTTAAACTACAATAACCTCACTGTGAGTAGCCGAAGCACCGCAGGTCAAAGGACCAGTCACACTACTGCAACATCAAGCAAGTCACTGACGAGTGGATAGACATCCAAGTGACTTCTTGTCTTGGTCACGCTCAGTACCCTTGTTCTCTAACAAGCACCTGCACTATCACTTCAGTGTCCCTACACTGTGGACTCAAGTCTCGTCCATCCAGAAGAAAAGTGATCTATGCACTGATCGGATCGATCACCGTCCTCGTGATGATCCATTGATCAGGAGCATTTAGAAATTAATCACCAATGATACATGGCTCAAATTCTCAACTCTTGAGAATATGTATCATCATCTTATTAATTCCTTGGACGATTCATAGACACATAAACAATATGAATGAAAAGATGCCTTTTATTTATTCAATAATAAATAGTCAAGTACAAAATTATGTCCCTAGAATTAATAATGTGTCAGCCAGATTGGCTTCTAGGGCATACATCTAACACCTACCTTGTTGGAGGACTCAAAGGATCACGTACGGAAATGCGACGCCTGCCAGCGCCACGCCAACGTCCAGAGAGTCCCTTCTGTCCCCTTGGCACCAATCACCGCACCCTGGCCCTTCGCACAGTGGGGAATGGATATCCTCGGACCATTCCCCGTCGCTTCCGCCCAGCGGAAATTCTTGATTGTTGCAATCGACTACTTCACCAAGTGGGTGGAGGCAGAGCCGCTGGCCACTATCACGGAGGCGCAAGTCCGGAAGTTCGTGAAGAAAAACATCATTGTCCGATTTGGGGTACCCCGGGTCTTCATCTCGGATAATGGTCGACAGTTCGACAACAAGCATTTCCGTGACTTCTGCGAGGAGTTCGGGATCGAGCATCGGTTCACATCTGTGTCGCATCCCCAAACCAACGGTGAGGCTGAGGTGACAAATCGGACAATCCTCCAAGGAATTAAGGCGCGAATTGGTCGGACGGGGCAAGCTTGGGTCGAAGAACTCGAGAACGTCCTTTGGGCGTATCGGACCACGCCTCGGACCCCTACCGGGGAGACGCCTTTCAGCCTAACCTATGGCACGGAAGCGGTTGTCCCCGTGGAGCTCGGACTCCCCTCGCCCCGGGTGGCCGCGCACCGACCCGAGGCCAATTCGGAGCAACTCCGAGGGAACCTGGACCTCTTGGAAGAAGCGAGGGAAATGGCGCAGGTCCGGATGGCGATGTATCAGCGGAGGGTGGCCCGATATTATAACTCCAAGGTCCGACCAAAACTTTTCAGAATCGGAGATCTGGTGCTAAGGCGAGCCAAAGCATCTCAACCCGCGGAAGGTGGAAAGCTGGCGCCAAATTGGGAAGGCCCGTATAGGGTTCGCTGGGTAAACCGACCTGGCTCCTACCAGTTGGAGGCCCTAGATGGTCGAGAAATTCCAAGGAGCTGGAATTCCGCTAATCTGCGGGTGTATTACCAGTAGAAAGACAAAGCCAGAAAGACAGTTCGACAAAATATATAGTTCTTTTCATTTCAATAATTTCTGGTTACAATGGAGTGTTCGTGTGATCACAAAGAATTCCCAGAGGGGGATTGGGGAGTAAAGAAAGTAAGGAAGAGGTGGGAACTCCGTGGAGCTGAAGATCTGGGATCCCGAACCCTCCGCCCGAAGCAGCTACAATCTCACTGGCCGTGGGTGCTTCCCCCCGGAGGCGCCATCGACGCCTCACGCAAAAGACGAAGAGCCGGCGCGGACGAAGAAGAAGTTCACACTGCTTCTAGAGGAACGCCACCTCCAAGGGATATTCCGGTCTTCCCCAGGAGAAGGGGAGGAAAGGAATACAAGGGAGAAGAGCGCGAGGAGGCGCGATCCCGGATGAAGCGTCTAGCGCAGAGCTCAATCGGGAGGTGGGACTGAAAAGAGGGGGGATGTGATCCCGGATGAAACGCCTAGAGCGGAGTTCCACCGGGGAGAATCTTCCCGTTGATCCCAAATGAAACGGCTAGTTGGCGGAAGTCGCGAGGGGCGCGCCTCCCGTTCCTCCGGCAAGGATTTCCCAGCCACGCGCCGGAGAGGAGGTCCACGACCCATGGCAGCCTGAACAGCTCCGGCTTGGCAGGCTCCACCGCACCTACGCTTATATTTATAGCCAAACTGTGGCCCCCCGGTCGTTCCGATGTGGGTGGCTCCAATAAATGCGGGCACATCGAATCCGGAGCCGTTCCGGCTCTCGAGGCTTATCCCCCCACGATCTCCTAAGCGTCGTTCTCCTTAATTGTATTCTTCATGCAGGACACTCCGGGCGGCGTGTATCCCGCGGCCCCCGTATCTCCGCATGCGCCCAGGCCGCATCCGCCTCGAAGAACGCGCGTATCGCGGCCGCTTAACTGGCACTCCTCGCAAGCAGCAACTGGCCGGTTCGATTTCCCAGGTAACGCCTCAATTAGCATTTAATGGCCTTCTGGTGTTCCCCAGGTGACACTTCGAGAGGAGGAGAAACACGATCGCAGCTGGCCACGGAGAAACCCCGTCGAGCGGCAAGTGATAGGCGCGCGACCAACGAGCGGAATTCCCCGAGGCTCGGCCCTCGGATGCCAGGCTAACCCGATGATCATCCCGGGAGCAGACTAGCCTGAAGCCCCGACCGGTCGCCTCGGCTTGCGCCAGCCTTGGCCGATCAACGAGCGGAATTCTCCGAGGCTCGGCCCTCGGATGCCAGGCTAACCCGATGATCATCCCGGGAGCAGACTAGCCTGAAGCCCCGACCGGTCGCCTCGGCTTGCGCCAGCCTTGGCCGACCAACGAGCGGAATTTCCCGAGGCTCGGCCCTCGGATGCCAGGCTAACCCGATGATCATCCCGGGAGCAGACTAGCCTGAAGCCCCGACTGGTCGCCTCGGCTTGCGCCAGCCTTGGCCGACCAACGAGCGGAATTCCCCGAGGCTCGGCCCTCGGATGCCAGGCTAACCCGATGATCATCCCGAGAGCAGACTAGCCTGAAGCCCCGACCGGTCGCCTCGGCTTGCGCCAGCCTTGGCCGACCAACGAGCGGAATTCCCCGAGGCTCGGCCCTCGGATGCCAGGCTAACCCGATGATCATCCCGGGAGCAGACTAGCCTGAAGCCCCGACCGGTCGCCTCGGCTTGCGCCAGCCTTGGCCGACCAACGAGCGGAATTCCCCGAGGCTCGGCCCTCGGATGCCAGGCTAATCCGATGATCATCCCGGGAGCAGACTAGCCTGAAGCCCCGACCGGTCGCCTCGGCTTGCGCCAGCCTTGGCCGACCAGCGGAAGAATTTTCTGAGGCCTAACCCTCGGATGCCTGGCCTAGCGCCGGAAGAATTTTCTGAGGCCTAACCCTCGGATGCCTGGCCTAGCGCCGGAAGAATTTCCTGAGGCCTAACCCTCGGATGCCTGGCCTAGCGCCGGAAGAATTTCCTGAGGCCTAACCCTCGGATGCCTGGCCTAGCGTCGGAAGAATTTTCTGAGGCCTAACCCTCGGATGCCTGGCCTAGCGCCGGAAGAATTTCCTGAGGCCTAACCCTCGGATGCCTGGCCTAGCGCCGGAAGAATTTTCTGAGGCCAAACCCTCGGATGCCTGGCCTAGCGCCGGAAGAATTTCCTGAGGCCTAACCCTCGGATGCCTGGCCAAGCGCCGGAGGAACTTCAAGAGTCAGGAGTCGGCGAGACGCTACTAAGAGTTAAAAAGAGGAAGGACGAAAGTGAAATGAAGAAACACTTTGTTTGCATTAACTTTCGTTGCATCAGGGCCGAGACCCATACAACATGGCAAAACGCCAACATACAAAAAAAGAAGAACAAAGAAAAGTACAGAAAGTCAGCTTGGAGGAACCACTGGGTCGGGAACGGCGAGCACGTCCGCGAAGGGTAGGGAGACGGTTGGAGAATCGGCAGGCAATGGCATCGGAGGGGAGTCGAGGAGGGAGACCCCACTCAGGTCAATTCTGGGGTATTTAGCGGACACCCTTGCCAGGCCTTCATCGAAGCCTAAGGCAAAGGAGTCGGACCCCGCGTCCGACATGTCACGGATGAACTCGGCGGACTGACGATAGGCCTGTACCGCCTGACGCCTGATTTCTGCGCTCTTCTCGGCCAGCGCCGCCTCCGCTCGCTCCGTAATCTGAGCTTTCGCTTCCATGACCTTCACCACAATCCGGTCGTCCGCCTCGGAGGAAACCCTCAGCAGATCGGCCCGAGCCTCCATATGCTTCGCCTCGGCAGCGACGCGAGCAGCCTCAGCCTCCTCCAGGCGCGAATGAAGCTCCTGGTTGCTCGCACGAGTCCCCTCCAAGGCCGACTCCAATTCGACCAGCCTGGCTTCAAGAGATCGGGTTCGGTTGCGGGCATTGTCGGCCGACTGCTGGGCCTTCTCCCACCTCTCCCGGAAGTTGGCAGCCTTCCGGGACTGCTTTTCGGCCCGCTCCTCCGCCTTCCTGATCTCGCCTTCGAGACCCGAGGCAACCTTGAGTTGCTCCTGAGCCTCCAACAGTTGCCTCTCGAGGGCGGCGAAGCCGAGTGCCCTCTCTTCGGCCACCTGGAGCCTCGTCTCGAGGTCCCTGGTCGTCCTCCCCGCCGCAGCCTGGCCTCCCTCCTCTACAGCTTTCAGTCGGCTCTCGGCCCTCGCCAGAAGCCTCGCCTATTCCTCGTGGCCCTCCTCCAGACGGATATGTACTGGGCGAGCTAAGAGATAGGAAAATGAGAGCGTCAGACGGGGATCAATAGAGCCTATAAATGACGAAAGCGACCAAAAGAACACTCACCGACATGAGACAGACGCAGCTGGCAGCTCCGACTTCAGGGATCCTCATCTGCCAGACCTGCCTACGGTCACTCTCCAGCAGCACCGTCTCGACGAGGTTTCGGGCGCCGGCGAAAGTGAAGGCCGACCCCGACTTCGCCCCGGAGCCGGACGGTGGTTCTGCAGCCTTACCCTTACCCATCGCTTGGGGGAGAGTCATGCCGACCGTGCTCGGGGCGGGGGCCGCGCCAGAAATCGACAGGGTCCCGCTCGGCCGGGGCCTCGGCGCGCCCCTCCTTCTCGTATCATCCGAAGCCGACCGAGCCGAAGGCCGGGCTGGGGACCGACCGCGTCCGACCCGGCCATCTCGGGCACGCCCGGATGACACCTCCGGAAAAGCGGTAGTCTCATCACCGGAGGGCTGATACGGCGTCAACTGTCGGTCCGAGCCCGCGGCGTCCCCCTGATCGGTGGGCCCGGACCCATCTGTCGGCGTCGGAGTCGCCTGCTGGCGAGGCTTCTTCGCCAGTGGGACCCCGCTCGGAGGAGTCCGTTTCTTCCTCCGGACCGCTTCCAGTAGGAACGCCCTACTAACAGCCATTGCCTTGTCCGACTGCATGACGTCATCGATTTCTGCAAAAAGGACGAGATGGTTAGAAACTGAGAAACTGATGGAAAGAAGAAACGAAAGAGGAGAAAAGGGCTAAAAAAGAAGAAGTGGTGGCGGGCTCACGGTCGGCGGGGACCGAGCTCAGACCGACGTTCACCAAGGCATCCTCGGAAATAAGGCTAGCCACCGGGGGGAGCCGGCCCTCAGCAACCAACCCCCTCAAGACGGCGACGCCATCGGACTCCTCCCTCGACAACCTCGATAGGCCGATCGGGGACTTCATCGGCGTCTCCCAGGTTGTCCCGATTCTCCAAGAAGGATTTACGTCGATGAAAAAGAAACGCTCCTTCCAGCCATGAATGGAGGAAGGAGCCTCCTTGACGAGGCCGCACCCTCGCCGCGCCGCAAAGCACCACCACCCTCTGTCCCGGGGGTGGCCGTTCAGGCCGTAGCATTCCCAAAAGACGTTCAGGGTGGCGGAAACCTCGTGCATGCGGCAGAGAACCTGGAAGGCCGTCAGGGTACGCCATGAGTTCGGCACCAGTTGCGTCGGCGCCACTCTTAAACCTCGAAGCACCTGCACGACTAAGTCCGAGAGGGGAAAGCGGAACCCAGCCCGAAGGATGTCCTCATTGATGGCGACCTTCCCTGGAGGAGGATGGGACATCCTCTCCTCAGGCCCCGGGAGCGTAACGTTGTAGGCTTCGGGAAGGTGGTACCGGGCCACGAACCTATCTAGGTCTTCGGGGACCAGCTCCGACTGAATGCGGTCTGCTCTTACTTCGTCCATCCCTAACGGCCAGTGAATCTACGGTCAGGACGGGGTCAAGAGGGGAGAAGGGACCGGAACGACTGGGGTACACTAATACGAAGGGAGAAAGTACGGAGAGCCCTAAATTGAAGAGTGGGGCAACTCACCGGAAGGGAAGGAAGAACGGCTCCGAGAGCGTCAAAGGAGGAGCGAACGAACAGTCCGACGGCAACGGCAGCAGCACAAGGGAGAAACTCGAGGATGCCTGTGAAGAGAAAGGCGGACGGGGGAGGGCCCCCGGTCAAATAGGCGGAAAGGCGGGTGACGCCTCGGTGACGCCAGAGGACGCCCGGCTGCCGAAGGATCGTTCACGCCCCAAAGGCGAATCGACGCCATTAAGGAAGGATGTCCGCCGAAATCCGCAGACTGCCAGATCAGCGACAACCGCCATACGCCATAAAGAAGGCGGGGAGCTCGGAGCGCGCGCGCCTTTCCGAGGGATGGCGGCAATCTCGAAGCGTCACTCCCTTCACCCGTTCCCCTCCTGGTTCCAGGCTCGGAAGTGGGGGGCTACTGTTACGGGGGAACTTAGCCACCATGCCCCACGTGACCGGCACGCGCGCCCAGGAAGACTACGGCTGCCCCTTGATCCAGCAATCCGACCTCGGGTCGGATATCTTCGGCTCCGCAGCCCGATCCCGAGTCGGCTGCCCCTTGGTCCAGCAATCCGACCTCGGGTCGGATATCTTCGGCTCCGCAGCCCGACCCCGAGTCGGGTGCCCCTTGATCCAGCAATCCGACCTCGGGTCAGATATCTTCGGCTCCGCAGCCCGACCCCGAGTCGGGTGCCCCTTGATCCAGCAATCCGACCCCAAGTCGGCAATCTCTTGACAACAACAGACTGTTCCCCTGAGGCACGCCGCGGCCCCCTGCTCCACTACTCCCTGCAACGGCCGTATCCGGCGCTGCCCCACGATCTCCTGTAACAGCCGTACAAAGCGGAGCTCCACTACGCCCTGCCATGGCCGTACCCAGCGCTGCCCCACGACGCCCTGTAACGACCATGTCAGTGGCAACCCCATCGTGCCACACGATGACCAATCCCCAGAAAAACCCCCTAGCCTGATATATATGCGGCTGGGGGAGAAGGGGAGGGTAAGCAAGATTTTTCAGAGTATTATCTTACCTGCTACCTCTTCTTCTCCTTCGATCTCTCCTAACTTGATCGTCGGAGGGCCCCCACTACCCCGGTGGTGGTGCGAGGCTTGCTTGCAGGTTTCCCGGCGGAAGGTGGAGCGCAACCGAAGTAATTCCAAGGGAACCCCGTTCATACCGCTGTGCCAATCGTTCTCGGTTTGGACCCCCAGCAACAGCATCCATATCCAATGAACTCCAATGCCAGCATGAGAATATGAAGACTGCTAGGGACATACTGGCACACCTGCAAGAGTTGTATGGTGAGCAGAGTCGCACAGCTCGTTTTGAAGTGTCCAAGAGGCTCTTCAAAGCAAAGATGTGCGAGGGGCAGTCTGTCCGTGATCACGGTCTGACTATGATCAAGGACTTAGAGGAGCTTGAGAAGCTCAGTTTGAACATGCACAAGGAATTGCAAGTAGATTTGATCCTGCAATCCCTTTCTGATTCATTTGGACAGTTTATAGTAAACGACCACATGAATAAGATTGAATGCACTAAGACTGAACTGTTAAACATGTTGGTAACTGCTGAGGGAGCCTTGAAAGGTTCAAGGGGCAATGTCCTTGCTGCTGAGTTGACTTCTGGTTCCAAGAGAAAGTCTACTTGGAAGAAAAAGAAACCTGCAAAGAAGCAGAAGAAAGACAAGAAGCCAAAAAGGGAAGTTCAAAAGAAAAAGGCTAATAACAAAGAAAAATGTTTCCACTACAATATCGATGGCCACTGGAAGAGGAACTGCCCTTCATACCTCGAGAGCCTGAAGAACAAGAAGGCAGACACACCTTCAGAAGGTATGCTAGACTTGCTCGTGATTGAAACTAACCTTATGGTTTTCTCTACTTTGAGTTGGGTTATAGATTCTGGTTCTAGTGCTCACTTGTGCACTACTATGCAGGGTCTAAAGGAAAGTAGAAGGCTGGCGGAAGGTGCGGTAACCCTTCGGGTTGGCAACGGAGCAAAAGTTGCTGCTGTGGCTGTGGACACCTACCCTTTGCGACTACTGTCTGGTTTTAGTTTATTACTTAGAGACTGTTATTTGTTGGGAACCCGCCCATGCCGCTGATATTTCAAAAATTTTTCAGATGGCAGCGGAATCGGCATGCACGGGATCTACGTTCATCGCATGAACGTTGTTTCGAGACCTTTCGTAATTAGGTAAGAATTAAAACTTTTAAAACTAATAGGAAGATCAGATCTTCACCTTGCGCGGGTAGATGATCACCGCAAATCTGAATTCGTGGTTTTGGAAGAAGGTTCGCTTGAAGCCATTCAAACGTCCGGCCTCTACGGGTATCCACACGAAGCAGGATCCGATCCAAGCTTTCTATCTCACCGCGGTGCTAGCTCCCTTACAGAGATAACTTTTGATGGCTGATCTCCTCTCTTTCTTTCAACTCATGAATGTACTTGAGAGGAGAAAGAAGAAGGAAGAAGAAGAGGAAGAAGCAAGGCCCCTGCAGCCTACTTTCTTTTTCCTGCGTTGGAAGGAGGAAAGGAGGAAGAGGAGGGCGCCATGGCTTCTTTTTCCCTTCTTCTTGCTGGCGGCTGAACCAAGGGAGGGAGAGGGTGGCCACGTGATGGAGAGGAGGGGGATTCCTATTTCCATTAGGTCAGCCCCCAAGAGTCCTCCTTTTATAACATCTAGGGCTCCTACAAGTTAGGAGCCCTTGATGTATTACCAAGAGGGGTGCCGGCCCCTCTTGTTGCCGCACCAAGAGATCCAAGGAGGAGGGGCGTGAGCCCCTCCCTCTCATGTTGCCCTAATCCTCATCTAATGAGGATTGGGAGGCCCTAATGTGGTTTAGCCTTAATCCAATTAGGCTTAGCCCAAGGGTGAACCAATTTGGATCCAATCTAGGCTAGTCCTAATCCAATTAGGACTTGAATGAACCATGACTCAATTGAACTCTTCAATCCTAATCCAATTAGGAGTCATGTTGATTCATTAGATTAATAATTAATTTAGACTTAAGGAATCCTAATCCAATTAGGATGTATTTAATTTTAGTCCTAATCCAATTAGGACTCTATTTGAATCCGAAGTCCTAATCCAATTAGGATTTCTAGGAATCCTACTCCAAGTAGGAATCCAATTTTAATTCAAAATTCCTAATCTCATTAGGATTGTAGGAATCCTATTCCAAGTAGGAATCCCAGTCCTACTCCAACTAGGATTCCCAGTCCTAATCCAATTAGGACTCTAGGAATCCTACCCGAAGTAGGACTCTTGTTTCAAGTCCAATTAATTAATTCCCTTTGTTCCTTCTTCAACTTCTTATCAATCAAATTGATTACTTGTGATTCCTAATCACGATTTCAACCATCGGATCGGTCAATACTTCTAGTGTGTGTGACCCCATAGGTTCTATTCTGACTGGTAGTGAGATATATTGTGATCTCTATCTCAATATCATTGAAAACTCCTTTTAATGAGTTGGAACGATTCCAACTCAACTCATTAGGGTTTATCGATCATCAAGATAATCCCTATGAGTCCCACCATCCACCAGTGACACCTAGCAGCATGTAGTGGCTACCCAGCAGAATGGAATGATGAACCTCTAGGTGCAGTTAACGTGTGATACAGTCCTACTATCGTGGATCCCTACAGGGCGGAGGTCACGGACAACTCGTCAAACCCCATCGTCTGTCATATGTCAAGATTTATTCGACTTGAGTTCGCTAATGAAAAACTCTTTTTCCACTTTATATTACTGCCCTGGCCAAGGTCTTAGAACTCAGTCTAACAAATCACATAGGATCACTCCTCTTCTATCAAGATCGATAGATTCCTTATAGGTGCATACCCTACTCCTACAGTGAACTTACTGCAGCCAATCTACACTGCATGGACCCATATGGCTAGAGACCATGTATGTGTGCAGTCAAACTACAATAACCTCACTGTGAGTAGCCGAAGCACCGCAGGTCAAAGGACCAGTCACACTACTGCAACATCAAGCAAGTCACTGACGAGTGGATAGACATCCAAGTGACTTCTTGTCTTGGTCACGCTTAGTACCCTTGTTCTCTAACAAGCACCTACACTATCACTTCAGTGTCCCTACACTGTGGACTCAAGTCTCGTCCATCCAGAAGGAAAGTGATCTGTGCACTGATCGGATCGATCACCGTCCTCGTGATGATCCATTGATCAGGAGCATTTAGAAATTAATCACCAATGATACATGCCTTAAATTCTCAACTCTTGAGAATATGTATCATCATCTTATTAATTTCTTGGACGATTCATAGACACATAAATAATATGAATGAAAAGATGCCTTTTATTTATTCAATAATAAATAGTCAAGTACAAAATTATGTCCCTAGAATCAACAATGTGTCAGCCAAATTGGCTTCTAGGGCATACATCTAACAATCTCCCACTTGCACTAAAGCCAATTGGTCATATATCTTAGGCCCATCTTCTCAAGGTGGGCTTCAGTCTTTTGCTGACTCAGCTGCTTAGTGAACGGGTCTGCCACGTTATCCGCGGAGTCTACTCTCTGCACCTCTACATCATAGTCGCGTATGAAATGGAAGCGCCGCTCTATGTGCTTGGACTTCTGATGAGACCATGGCTCCATAGCTAGTGCTATGGTGCCAATGTTATCGCAGTAAAGTGTTATGGCATCTAATGACATTACACCTAACTCTGCAATTAACTTTTAATCAGAAGGTTTCTACTGCACCCTTAGATACGGTTTAACATTCAGCTTCTAAGGTAGAAACTATAATGATCGGTCGTTTGGAACTCTTCCAATTTACTGAACCACAATTGCACATATTCTGATGTAGACTTTCTATCATCAATATGTGTGCATCCTTCTACCTTCAACTCTGATCTTCTCCCAAAGACCAAGAACATGTCCTTAGTTCTTCTTAAGTACTTAAGACTGTTCTTCACAGCTTTCCAGTGCTTCTTGCCTAGATCCGACTGATATCTGCTTGTGACACTCACAGCAAGGGCTATATCAGGTCATGTACATAGCATGGCATACATGAGGCTTCCTATTGCCGATGCATAAGGAATCTTGCTCATGCGTTGAATCTCTTCAGATGTGTTGGGGCACATCTTCTTGGAGAGATGAATTCCATGCCTTAGGGGTAAGAGACCCCTCTTGGAGTTTTCCATGCTGAACCTCTTCAGCACCTCCTCTATGTACATCTTCTGTGAAAGGCCAAGCATCCTTTTAGATCTATCTCTATAGACCTTTATTCCCAAAATATAGGATGCTTCCCCAAGGTCTTTCATGGAGAATTCTTTTGACAACCAGACCTTGACCGAGGTTAGCATGGGAATATCATTCCCAATCAGGAGAATGTCATCTACGTACAACACGAGAAAAACGACAGAACTCCCACTAACCTTTTTGTAAACACACGGTTCCTCTTCGTTTTCGATGAAATCAAATGTTTTGATTGCGTCATCGAACCGAGTGTTCCAACTCCGAGATGCTTGTTTTAGTCCATAGATGGACCTTTGCAGCTTGCAGACCATGTGATCTCCATCACTGGAAGTGAAACCCAAAGGCTGTTCCGTATAGATATCTTCATCAAGATATCCATTCAGGAAAGCAGTTTTCACATCCATCTGCCAGATTTCATAATCATGAAATGCTGCAATGGCAAGCAATGTTTGGATGGATTTTAGCATGGCTACAGGTGAAAAGGTCTCCTGATAGTCAATGCCTTCGCGCTGATTATACCCTTTCGCCACAAGCCTTGCCTTATAGGTCTCTACCTCTCCATCCGAACCTATCTTCCTTTTGTAGATCCATTTGCATCCAATAGGTACAATACCTTCTGGTGGGTCTACTAAGGTCCAGACTTGGTTGGAATGCATGGAGTCTAACTCTGACTTCATAGCTTCCAGACATTTCTCGGAATCGATATCAGATATCGCCTCGTTGTAGGTTTTGGGATCCTGTATGTGATCCCTATCTCCCACTAGGAACATTTCCTCGGTATCCTCTTCTAGTATACCTAAGTATCTATCGGGAGGATGGGAGACCCTACTTGATCTGCGAGGTGGTTGAGGGACATCGTGTACTGGCTCTGTATTAATGGGTTCGATAGGATCCATGACTCGTTGCTTTTCAGAGACTTTCTCTTCAAGCTCAATTTTCCTCCCACTGCCTCTATCAAGGATAAACTGTTTTTCCAAGAAGATGGCATGACGGGTCACAAACACATTGTGATCCTCTGAGACGTAAAAATTGTATCGTAATGACTCTTTAGGATATCATATAAAACGAGCACTTATGATCCTAGCCTCTAGCTTGTCCGCCTGTAGTCTCTTGACGTGGGCCGGACATCCCCAAATCTTGAGATGACCCAGACTTGGTTTCTTACCATGCCATATCTCATACGGTGTGGTAGGAACGGATTTAGAGGAAACTCTATTCAATAAATAAATCGCTGAAAATAGGGCATCTATCTAAAGAGACAAGGGTAAATCAGTGAAGCTCATCATGGATCGGACCATATCCAATAGAGTCCGATTCCTCCTCTCCGACACTCCGTTGAACTGAGGTGTACCAGGAGGAGTCCATTATAAAACTATACCATTCTCCTTGAGATAATCACGGAACTCTCAACTAAGGTATTTACCTCTTCGATCTGATCGAAGAACCTTAGTGAGTTTTTCTATATGTTTTTCTACTTCATATTTAAACTCTTTGAACCTTTCAAAAGTTTCATATTTGTGTCTCATACACATATCCATACCGTGAATAATCATCAGTAAAATGAAGTAAAAAATTACAACCCCTAGCCTGCACATCGAATGAGCCACACACATCAGTGTGTACTAGGGTAAGTATTTCAGTGGACCTCCCTGTGTCCTACAAAGGATAATTTGGCCATCTTTCCTTGAAGGCAGAATTCACAAATCAAATATGACTCGAAAGTCAATGAGCCCAAAAGCTCATGTTTCTCCAATTTGTTTATTCTGTCTTCTCCTATATGGCCAAGCCTGAGGTGCCTTAAATACTTTAGATTTATCTCATTTTTGGATCTATTAGATCCTATGGTATTCACTGTTTGCTCAGATATATTCACAGATACATCCATATGTATGTGATAGAGACTGTCAATCTTAAAACCATGTTAAATCAATTTAATTTTTCAAATAAATAAAAATCTTTCTATGCTAAATAAAATACAGAAATCAAATTTCTGCTAGCAATAGGTCACAGTCCCTAAGTATCCTGAGCATATCTGAAAAACCTTCTGAAGGTCTGTCACCCTTCATGTACTTTATGCTTCCCATGTATGTAGGACAGTTCCTCTTCCAATGGCCGTCCATGATGCAATGGAAACACTTTTCCTTGCAATTGGCTTTTTTCTTGGAACTTCCTTACTTGGTGTTTTCTTAGTCTTCTGCTTCTTCGCAGGCTTCTTCTTCTTCCAAATAGACTCTCTCTTGAAAGTAGAAACCAACTTGACAGCGAAAACGATGCCCCTTGAACTTCTTCAAGGTTCCTAAGGTAGTTACCAATTTATTTAACAATTCTATTTTAGTGCATACAACCTTGTTCATATGGTAGTTTACTATAAACTATTCATATGAAGCTGGAAGGGATTGCGAGATCAAATCCGTTTGCAATTCCTTGTGCATGGTCATGCCAAGCTTCTCAAGCTTCTCTAAGTCCTTTATCATGGTCAAACCATGATCATGGACAGACTGCCCATCGTTCATCTTGGCTTTGAAGAGCCTCTTGGACACTTCAAACCGAGCTGCGTGACTCTGATCACCATACAACTTTTGCAGGTGATTTAATATGTCCCTGGCAATCTTTAAGTTCTCATGCTGGCATTGTAATGCATTGGACATGGATGCCTTTGTGCAGCACCTAACTTTATTGTTATTATTCGTCCACTTAACAAGCGTCTTACGCTGATCAGTGATCGGACGGATTGGTAACATGGGGATTCCATGGTCTAGCATATACCCAAATTTCTCACAATTCAAAACTATTTTTGAAATTTGCTGAGCCAATCTTTATAATTGGGTTTGGTCAAACGGTTGTTCTATAGGATATGAGTTAAGAGTCTAGAAACTGACTTTATAATCCTCAGAGAGTAAAGATTCTAGTTAGACTTTTGTACTTGATCCTAATCTGTTCTAAGGTCTTTTAGAACAAATGTAACTCCCACTATTTTTTCGAATCCCTTACACTCCCCTGGTAGGGAAACGGATATCCCACACGACTAGGATTTCTAATGGGTACTGCGATCCCACCGATTTACATGCCACCTCACCTAACAGTTATTGGTGACACATAGATGGATGAGTGTACAACTCTTGTACAATGCTTCTC
Organism: Phoenix dactylifera; assembly: GCF_051530095.1. Taxonomy (NCBI): domain Eukaryota; kingdom Viridiplantae; phylum Streptophyta; class Magnoliopsida; order Arecales; family Arecaceae; genus Phoenix; species Phoenix dactylifera. The sequence continues at coordinate 5,561,397 of NC_143207.1, read as the reverse complement.
AAGCATGTTGCAGTGCAACTTGGTCTCTAAGCCATGAAGACCTCACCTAACAGTTATTGGTCCCATTTCTTAGTTAAGTCAGACCCACCGTATAACCGTAGGAATAAAGTCGTCATTGGGTCCTCACCTAACAGCTATTGGTGCCCAACCCCACCTTTACCCTACAACATCTCATGTCTATAGAGAGGTCCAGCCCCCCGATGCAACTTGACCACTGTGTCCAGCCGAGACAAATCAACATCAGAAAGGCCTTAGCAGCTCTACTACAGTGGAAGACCTATTGACTTAATATTGGTTAATCAGGTCTTAGTGTTTGCAACTTGAGCCCTTCATAAGAGGTAATCGAACAATTGGCCAGGTAAGCAGGTGGGAGGCTCCCCTTACTCAGAGAGTAAGATCCTAATTAAGTAACCACCTTTCATGCTTTCCTAGACACCAATTAGATCAATTAATCTAATATGACTTGCTCATGTCGGTTCACTCTCGACTTGATTGAAGAGGTTTTGATTTAGGTCTCAATTGGGTTTGCTACATCATATATAAACCTATCTACCCGACTCGCATTCACATCACATGCAAACGGCTCATCACAGGCAGTTATAATCGCAGCATCAAATTAAAGCTAAACTTTAACTAGGTGATGATCATGGATTCTAATTAGGTCGTATTACAAGCACATGCACATCAATCGATCAAGTGGTCTTCAACTCTTGAATTGGTTCCAAGCCTCCTTGATTCGATCCTTGATCAACCCTTGATCCCATCGCCATCAACCGCTTGGATCACCTTTCATCTCATGCCTTTGCTTCAACTTGATCGTTGATGTACATCACATCACAGAAATACAACCAGATGTAAAATAAAAATAAAAATAAATTACATCTCCTTTTAGGAGGCACGCAGGCCTCTCTGTTGCCCAGATAGACAACCCAAGAGGGAGGGGGGTGAATTGGGTTTTTAAATTAACTTGAATATTTAAAACTTTGTGGATAATTAATTTAAAGCTATAGCAAGTTGTTTAATTAAAGCTAAGTGCTGTGAGTGAAAGAGTAGATGCCCTACAAGCCAATTGCAATATGTATTGCGAAGGGTTTTTCTTTTGATTTGTCCAAATCATGTACATGACATTTAAATATGAATAAAGGCATTATATTTTATCACATGCTGTTGATTATATTTATGATAAACTCTTTAGATTAGGACAATGGTTTTAAGACTATGATGAGATCATACTAGTGAGACTTAAAATCCTAAAATCCTAACCTTAAATATTCCCAGTCATTGGTACATTGAGTCGGGGATCAATGATTACCGGAAAGACTGGCATGTCTTATGTATGCTCGATGCAGAGGATGATTGATCTCACAATCATTTGTGTGGAGACACTAATACAAAGATATGGGTGCTCATTAGAAGAATGAGTTCACTGAATTGACCTACAAAGAGAAATCTTATGAAGTCTTACTTACATGTCAAAAGATGATTCTCTTAGTGGGAGTTGTGCAACTGATCCTTTGACCTGAGATCACCATGGTATCTTGTGCACATGAACCTATGTTTTGGTTTACACTCATTCAGGACAATAAGTTATGTACGAGGTCTTCTGGATATGGTGGATTGTGTACGAAGATTATGAGTAGGCCAACAAGGAATTAATCACTTCTAGTAAGAGAAGATAGCATCCTATTTATTCTAATCATATGATAATTCGGGAAGCCTTTGATCAAAGCAGAATGAAAATTAGAAAGAGTTTCTAATGTTTCATTATTTGAATTATCATTAAAAGATCGAGAAAAATATGAATATGAAATTGAGTTTGACATATATTCATACTCATATACATATTTGGGATGCAGTTTGATTAAAGGATTGAATTGCATGGTAACTTGCCACTGAAGGGTATTTTTGGTATTTCCACCAAATTTCATATTTTCCGGGTAGACATGACACGTTGCTAGACGTCAATCTTGTCTTATAGGTTTGATCGAACTAAAGAGTTTAATTCGATCATCAATTAGAAAGGATTCTAATTGTTAAGTTCGGGTTCGCGCAGTTTGGACTTAAATCGATTAGAAGAGTTCTAATCAAGTTGGGTCAACTCGCACTCACACCTATTGCTGGCTAAGTATGGAACCCAATGGGTCACACATAAGAAAACTTATCAAGGGTCTAATTGGATTAGATCATGTTTGCAAGATAAACATCCTAGCAGGTGTTGCAAACCTTAGCTCCTGATTCGAACTGGATTCGAATCTGATTCGAATTGGATTCGAATCTGATTCTTAATTGATCTAATTTGATTAGATCATATTCTAATATGGGTTAGCCAAGAGTTGGCACCTAAATTGGCTTGATTTGAGTCTAATTGGATTAGATTTGATAAAACATTTAATTTTGACCGTTGGATCAACATTTGGATGAAGAGAAGGATCAAATGGATGGTGCCATGGATTAGAGCCATTGGATCTTCATCATGGGATGATGGGAGATCATGATCTCGTGATGGACTTGTGATATTGCCTTAGTCAACATCAGATGGCGTGAGAAAGAAGGGAATACGGTGAATTTAGAATGGCGCCTCATGAAGAAGTGCCACTTGGATTGGATAAAGATGACACGTCATCATATCCTAACTACTTTCCCTTCAACCGCATCATTCTCTCTCTCCTTCTTTCTTATGGCGCCACCAATAAGGGCCTTTGGATCATCATCTAGCCTTGATCAATGGTTGAGATTGCTCCCTATTTTTCATGCGTGAGAAGAAATGAAGAGAGGCATGAGTACGGTGGATTTCATGAAGAGATGCTTAGGGAATGGATAAGGATGAAGCGCCATATCATAAGCACTTCATCTTATCCTAACTACTTCTGATATGCCCTCTCATCAAATGACACATCACTTGATCTCACGCCCCTCTTCATGCATGAATGGATGGCTACAATGCATCCGTACGCCATCTATAAATAGGGAATGCTCCCGGTGTTTTTTAAATCATCGGAAATCAATCCAACTCTCTCTCTCTCATGTCCCTTCTTTCTTACATTAGTTTCTTTCTTTCTAACATTGCTTCTAGTGTGTCCTAAGCCAAGACAAGGTGGTCTTCATTAGGACAAAAGGATTAGAAGTGATTTTAGAAGGCTAAAGAAAAATAAAAAGGAAGGAAAGCAAGCCGTTAGAGTTCTTTAGAAGAATTCTGCATTAAGGATCAAAAGTCTTTGGAGCTAAAGTCTTGATCAAGTTTTCGTGTGGATCACCATTGGAGGGCGGACACTTGGACGCCTCGTAGAGATTGTACACTTTGGATTAGCATTTGAGGTATTCTACTAATTCTGCATTTATTTTATATTATTTGATTGTAATCATTAAGGTGATCTAGGCTTAAAAGGGTTTCATGCATAGGGACTTTATTAAGAAAATTTTAAAATCCCTAGCTTCCGCTGCCCATTATGACATGCTAGAACCCTTCAGTGGTATTAGAGCTATCCTTAATTGGTTCAATCAAATAATAATGCATGATGTATGATTATTAATTTACTATGAGATAGTAATGTCATATGCTTAATGAAATGCTGAAATATATGATTCATATATGATATGATATGTAATAAAATGTCATGATATGAAATTTTCCATATGAAAATATATTGAAGCATGTTAATTAGTTGCTTATAATTTATACATGCTATGAGATAGCTATGATGCATGATAGCTTATTTTAGATATGTTAAATATATGTTACAATTAAAGAATGTGCTAGAGACTAGTAAGCCCTCAATAAAAATTATATTAAGTCATAGTGTTAAAAAAATTTTAAGCTAACCCATTCTAGAACAATTAATCTAATTGGTGTCTAAGGAAAGCACTAAAGGTGGTTACTTAATTAGGACCTTACTCTTTGAGTAAGGGGAGCCTCCCACCTGCTTACCTGGCCAATTGTTTGATTGTCTATTATGGATAAGCTTAATATTGATATAATACTATTGATAGCCTTCCTTCATGCCTCGATATTATTATGTCAAGATCCATGCTAGTTTGTTGTGCTAACACAAAACTTGCAATGGGGACTGATGTTATACTGTCTTGGTGCATTAAGATGCTTATGGCATATTTTAATATATTGCCTTGTTGTGCAACCACAAGGGCAATATTATTCGAATATGACTATATGGAAATGAAGGGTTTGACTTAACTAAAATATTATTGTTTGTTGTGCTAACACAAGGCAATAAGTATTTTAAGAGGACAAGATAAAGTTGCGAATTGCATGAGATGCAATCGGAAAGAGTTTCCTACCTTTGAACTCATAAAGGTTTGTTGTGTAACCACAAGGCTTTTTATGATGAATTAGGATCTCAACCCTACTAAGAAAAATTATATTTTCACATTTATCATAGGAGAGGGCTATGATATTCGATAAAAATAGTAGGAGACAAATTAGATTAAAGTCCTTATCTAGTTGCAAACATGTCATCATGATTGGTCTGCTTATATTAGTTATGTTCTTGCATATGTAGAATTATTAAATGGCTTCTTCACTTTCACTAAGAGGCATCTTAGATGCCAACAAGTTGACCGGACCAAACTATGTGGACTGGTTGAGGAATTTAAAGATAGTACTCACTCAGGAGAAAATTTCCTATATACTTGAAACCCCTGATCTTGGAGATCTAGGGGATGATGCTACAGAAGAGGAGGTTGCCACACATAAGATGTGGAAAAATGACAGTTTGACTATCAAATGTATCATACTTGCCTCTATGAGCAATGAATTACAGAGGCAACATGAAGGCATGGACACTCAATCCATACTTCTCAATTTAAAAGAGTTGTATGGAGAACAAAGCAGGACTGCTAGGTATGAGATATCTAAGCAGTTGTTCCGTGCTAGAATGAATGAAGGAACTCCAGTGCAAAACCATGTTCTTATGGTTATAGACTTAATCACTAGATTAAGTCAATTAGGTTTTTGTTGCCCAGTAGATACAACCCAAGAGGGGGGGTGAATTGGGTCTTTTAAAACTTTTATGCTACTTCTAAAACTTTTTGATTAACTATGCTAAGTTGTATAGATGCACAGTGAAAGTTAAACTTAGCAAGGGTTTGATGTATAGACTGCGACTTGATTAAATATGCTTGCAACTAAAGGATGTGCGGATAAGAATTAAGCAAGCAATTTATCTAAGTAAGTAAGTGTGTTAGTTAGACAATAACTAGAGGCATTACAAACACAAAGGACATATAGTGGTTCGGTGCACCCCAGCACCTACATCCACTCCCCAAGACCTCTTGGGAATTTCACTATAATCCTACCGATTACAGCCGGTTGTTTTACAAGCTCACAACCCAACTTGTTGTTTTACGAGCGCACAACGAACTCGGTCGGTTTTCCCAGGCTCACCGACTAGAACCTCCCCGATTGTTTTCTCGGGATCACAATCAAACCCTTACACGTTGGTTTTACCCTCGGCTCACCAACAAACCTATCACCGTTGGTTTTCCCTTTGGCTCACCAACAAACCTTAACACCGTTGGTTTTTCTTTGGCTCACCAACAAACCTTAACCCCTTGATTCAATCCCTTGATTGAATCAAGTTACAAGATATTAAAACAAAGTATAAAACAAAACAAAGCTTCTTAAACAAGCAAATATGACAATATAAACAAATAGAGTAAAGAGAAGCCCTCAAACGAGTTTTGAATATGGAGGAGCTCGGCTTCTTCTTTACTTGATCCTCCTCTGATTTGGCATGAAGTAGAGGATCCCCGAGGCAGCACACGGATGGAGAGGAAGCTTTCGGATTCACTTGGATGCTCTTCTTCTCTCTATTTCGTTTTGGATGGCCCTTTTGTGCTTATGGGAGATTTCCTTTGTAATCTCTTTGAGATCTCTTTCCTAGATGATCTCTCCCACTTCCATAAGTTCTCTCCTAGCTCTCTTCTTGTTTTTATAGCTTTTGATAACGTGGAAACAAGAATATAGCCGTTAGAGACAAAAATAGAGCCGTTGGAACCAGTCTGCACCTCCTGACAATATGACCGTTGGGATCGGAGTCGACTCGCGCGATCAGGAGTCGGCTCGCCTGTTGCAGGAGTCGGCTCGTGTTTTACCGGAGACGACTCGGCCACTGTTCCAAATTTGAATTAATGTGCTTGCCTCGACTGGGAGTCGACTCGTCTTAACCTGGAGTCGACTCGCCAACTTCTGGAGCTGACTTGGCAATTTCGGAGTCGGCTCATCCACTGAAGTCCGTGGATCCAATTTTGAATTTTGTCCTCTCGAGTCGACTCGACTGTCCTGGGAGTCGACTCGAATCTCAGAGCCCGAACTCCCGATCCTCTGTCTTTTGGCTCGTCCAGTCTTGGAGTCGACTCGAACTTCCTTAGAGTCGACTCGGCTCTCAGTTTGCGAAACACAGCCTTCTGCCATCTTGGTGTAGCGCTGCCTTGGAGTCGACTCGAGCTGTCTGGGAGTCGACTCGAATCTCAGAGGCAGTAACTTGGTTTTTCTGTCTGTTGATGGTCGCGGAGTCTCGGAGTCGACTCGTGCAATGCGGGAGTCGACTCGAATCTCAGAGTCCCAAAAATGCTCTCTGACTTTTTCTTTGTGTTCCGCTGAGAGTCGACTCTTGCTTTCTTTGGAGTCGACCTACCAACCATCGGAGTCGACTCGCGTTCCACTGGAGTCGACTCGAATCTCAGACCCGAAAACTGCTCTCTGACTTTTCTGTCTGTGACTCCTAGGAGTCGACTCATACTTCCCCGGAGTCGACTCGGTAAACATTGGAGTCGACTCGAATTCCTCAGGAGTCGACTCGAAGACTATTCTTTCGAATTTTTCCTTTGATTTTACTCCTCCAATTTGAACCTTTTGAACTTTAAACTTGGGCCAATGAATTGTAGCTTTCTTCTAACTTTTCTTGAGAGCTTTTGGAGGCCTTCTTGTGTTCTTCCAACTTGCTATGTTCCTTGCAAAATAAATATCTTTCTCCTTGCAACATAAACATTAGTATCCATACTTCAAGGTTTTGTGATCATCAAAATCAATCTATGAATCAATCTTTGGGTCATCAATCTCCCCCTTTTTGATGATGACAAAACTTGGAGTATATGCAATATAAAAGATATTGTTTTCTAGAAGTAATACATAGCTAAGTTGCATGAAGTAGAAAACATATATATTTAAAAAAACATACTTCATGATAATGCTTTAGATTTAATCAGCTTAACACAATCAACATATTTCAATTTAAGCTGATTTGTATTCAATTCAAAGCATAAAGGCATTATGAGCATATACTTAGATATTTCTCCCCCTTTTTGACAACATCAAAAGATAGTGAAACATTAAGCACAAAGATCAGAATGCTCATATATTTCTTTTCCTTATTGTACTCTGATTTGCAAGTCAAATTATTGCAAGGATATGAATCATATAACTCAAGGCAATAATATTAGAATCAGATTAATGAGCATAGATCAGAGCCAATTAAGATAATTTCAGAGCAGAACACATCGAATGTGATACCACAGATAGTTTTCTAAGCAAGTGTAGGTGGAATCTTTCTTAAGTTAATTCAAGAAGTACCACACGAATGGAAATCTAACCTCTCTTCAATAATAAGTATGAAAGCTTGTTCATTTAGGACCTTTTGCCCAATCTATTAAGTATTTTATCAACCATGAGAGCAAATTAATTAATTCTCTTAATGACTTCAAAGTTCTTTTATGATAATAGGAGCATTGGGGCACAAATATCAAAATATACATTCATGCAATTTTTGATACATCTTAGAGCTCTTTTAAAGACTTTCTTTTATTTCTTTAGAAAATAAGCACAATTTGATACATAAAATAATGAATTTGCACAAAATTGAAGTTCCAAAAAGCAAGCCAATTAGAGCTCATTAGTGAAGTTTAAAAAAAATAGATTTTCTAAGAGATACTCAAGAAAATTTAACACATTATTCTCCTCCTTTTTTCATTAAATTAGAGGCTCTTAAGATTTGCAATTTGGTTCAAGAGTGATGCATGAGATATACTAACCAAATAACACGCCTCAAGGTGTATCATAAAGATTTTCAGATTTAAATTTCAGATGATACATATTGGAGAGTATTAGAATCACTTTTCATTTAGTATTCTTTCTCTCTCCTTTAGTTATAGATTTATGCGATTAAGTTCCATAAGACCTCTCCTTCTGAAATTTTCTTTCTCCCCCTCAATTGATCATTCCATTTAAGAGTTTAGAATCCTAAGATAATGTTCAATAAAATTGTCAATCTCAAAAATTTATTTTCTATAAGTTTCAGCTTATTTTCATAAGACTCAAGGTTTGAGATAAGACAACCTTTATAGAACTCATCTCAAGGTAATTTAAAGCATGTCTTGCAATATAAGGAAGTTCATAAAAATCAATCCATAAGATTTAAGGTATACATCAAATTGAAGTAACTTTAGGATAAGATACTGAATATCTAAAGCTCCCCCTCAAAAGATGCGTACTTCTTTAATCATTCTTTTCTTTTGTTGAATTTCAGATTTTAATGACAAACGTGAATAGAACTGAAATTCTATGATATCGAGAATGGAGAGTGATCAAGAATTATTCAAAATTTATAGCAATCACCCTTTTTAATCTATCAAGAACAAGTTATACTTCCTCTTAATCTTTGAGAAAATGTACTGAAATATTAATCAGAAAATGATTCATTTGACGCTCAGTTTCTTTCAACAGCATTTACATTTTCTTTCTTTTAGAGTCATTTGAGTGAGGTGAAATATTTCTAGCTTTTAGATCATTCACTCTATTGATGGAAGTCTTTAATAATATAGGAGAGAAAAATATATAGATGATCATTGAGGTATATATATTTATAGAACTCAATTTCTTAATCATAGTTTTTCAGCAATGTATACATGAAGCACAATAAATATTTTTTTTAATATCAAAATAGAATCATAAAAAAAATTGCTTGTAATCAAGATCATTGAAAGACACATCATTTAGACCAATATTAGTACATTTTAACGATAAGAAAAGATATGTTTCGGATGCGTACCGGAGCAACCAACCAAGGCATCAAAATTAATTCTGTTTTTCTTAAATTAAGATTTTATTTAGAAATCATATTGAATTTAAGCTTTTATACAAAATCAGATTCTGAATTTCATAAAGATTTTCAATAGAGGCTTTCAAAGTCATAATTTGAGATATGGATCTTCCACATTGTAGCTCATCTTAAATCATTATGATTGAAGACACATATTTCACACATATAAGAGGATATTCAGAATATTTGTATTTATGTTTAGCACATTATATACCAAAGTTAAGAAAGTTGAAGGATAGAACAAACTCAGTTCATTTTGCCTAAATAGAAATATCCTTCTCTTCTCCTTTTTACAAATTTATTCACCTTTCAGATTTTAACGATGATTGTGAATGACAAATCTGAAATTTCTTTTTAATAAAAAAAAATTTTATATAGTATTCCAAATATTCAATCAAATTATCCAAGCATGAAGCATTGTAAAACATTGAGAACCCATAATTTAAAACATCATGCCACATGCAAAATATATTATGTGTTAAGTCATGCATTAAAATATTAAGAACAAGCATGTCAAGGATCAAAATCAATTCTTTTCAAATAAACTCCCCTTATTTAAACATTATCTTGCACTGATTTCATCCTTAAAGTGTGTTTTCAAGTGATTAAAAATTTGACTTGATTATTCTTATATATTTTCATTTACTTTGTCTTTCATTTTTATTTTCTTATGCTCTATACTCTATTTGCTCCCTATCCGGTGGAGTTGGGAAGGGGCACGAGGTACTACCACTAGCCTCCCTCTTGTGCCGTCCCTAATATGCCCTACACCGAATAGTTGGGTCAAATAGTGCCGGGTACTACCACTAGCCTCCCCATTGGCACCATCCCTATGATGAGCAATATAGAAAGGTTAAAATGTTCACTTCTAACTTTCCCTGTTTGAGTGTAATTAGTTACAGATTTTATCTCTTCCAAACGTCTCACAAATGTTCCGAGTATACTATGTTTGTTTTGCTTTTCCTTAAGATTGGAGTATTTGCCTTTACTCAGATTTTTCATCTCTTGAACAATGTCCATTTTCTTTTCTTTATCTCTCTCCCTTTTTGTCATTCTCAAGTAATTTACATGAAAGAGTAGAATAAAGAGATAATCTTATGTATCATATAGATGTATATTATGCTAACAACATTTTCATTGTGCTCAAGGATTCATAACTTCTCACAAGTTATTTTACATCAAAATTTTAAGCATATACTTGTGTATTTCATGGTTATGACATAGGCAAAGATATATTTTAGTTTGGGCAAACCATGAAATAATTTCTAAAAGTATAAGTCAGTCAATACACATATAGACATGATATCAAAAATTAATAATTAAAGACCTTAATCATGCCATAATAAGATTTAAGTTATTGACTTTGCTCAATTAATTTGTGAGAAAGGTGTCTAAAATTACCTATTCATTATATGTTCTTCAAGCCAAACTAGATTTCTTATGTGTGAACTTTTGGCTGAAGAAGATCCTCTCTCTTGTTTGCATGTGAATGTTTAGTGTATCTTACATGAAGATATCCTTCAAGTTGAAATTTCTCATTTTTCTTTCTTGAAGGAAGGTCATTAGTTTCTTTAAGATACAAAGCATTCATCCAACATATATATTTTTTTTTTAACTAGATGACTCAATATAAGATATGACAATAGTTGCATGTTGAGTCACTTTACTCAAGAGATTCCCTAAATATAAGCAAGCACATATCACTTGAACTAAAGAGATAGTTTCATTAAATCAGATGGTTCAAGGACAAGCATGTGAGGCAATAGGTAGATTTATCAAGGTCAAATCAATTTCTTATTTTCAAAATCAATTTAGTTTAGATTTTATTCAATAAGGCACGCTAGCTAAGTTTTAATCAACTTATCTTAAACAGTTGTTTCTATCACAATTCAGATTATGATTTATTTGTTTATCAATAAAATATGATTCATTAAAGTTAGATTGATGTCTTGCACAAGGTCACATAATGAGCATACAACCTGGTCTACTAGCTGTATGATAAAATAATTATTCTATCATGCTTCAATACAGCTTTAAACAATAGATCTATTTTGCTCATTCTTTTCAAATTCTACAAGATGGGGTCATAGACATACCTTCTTCATGCCAATCTTCTATGAGAGTTTTCTTGTGGACTAACATTGGTCAATGAAGATCCCCTTTCCTGTTTGTCTTAATTTGGAGTTTGAGAGAAGATGTTAATTCATTCATCATACATATTTCAAACTCACCTTGCAATATAACTCTTCATTAGTAGAACCAGAAATGATGTCATTAATGTACACTTTGAGCAAGTGAGGTGTCACACATTTTTTGATGCAAAGAATTATCACTATTACCTTCTATCAAAAAGGTTATTTAAGCTTTTATATCATGCTCTTGATGCTTGTATCAAATCATATATTGCTTTATCATATTTGTAATGAGTGTTTTCAAATATGGTGGTTATTTAACATATATCTTTTTTAATAAAGTAAGCACATAGGAGTCCATTCTACACACTCATTTGATGGACTATAAAGCTCATAAAGCAAGCAAATGATGATGGTGATCTTTACTTCTAATCATGCAAAAATTTCATCAAGATCTATTTCATCTTTTCTTGATTTAGTCTTTTAGTAGTCATCACTTTTTCTTCATTAAGAGCATATCTGAAAAATCCAAGTTGGCTCTAATTATTAACAAGTTTTTCAGATTGTTATATGTAAAAGATTAACCATATACATACATAATTTAATTTTAGTATCTTGATAATAAATCATTAGTCTCATAAAGAATAAAATACCTTGATATTTTTGTAACTAAAAACTTTTCATTGAATACTCTATATGCATTGCTTGATGAATGATATCCAAGGATAGACATATCTCTATCAGATTTGGCATTATTTTCATAAGAGCATATCAAGCATAACATGTACGACTGAAAAATATGAAAGATATGCAATGGTTCATTTTTCATTTTTTCAGAAGATCAAAATTTTCATCAGAAATAGATCTAATAGAAATCATATGTATGACAAGCAGTGATGATAGTCTTTTAAAAATTATTTAAGTAGATGACTATCATACATAATTGTCTTTTTCATTTCTTCAAGAATTCTATTAACCCCTTTTTACTTATGATGTCCATGGAGCTGAAATAATTGAATTTAATACTATTTTCTGTATAACCTTAATCTGGATTTTGGTTTTCAACACTGTGCCATGATCTTCACAGTTTGGAAACCTTTTTCATTTGAAACGCTTCTACAAGATTTAGTAAATACAGAAAAATACTTCAGTTTTATTCTCCAAGAACAAGTCCAATGTAAGCTTTTGAAGACTTAGAGATGGAAACAACATCTTTAGATTTAGAAATGATTTTTGTTTGTTTCCTTAGTTAGCATGCATAGCAAAACTTTGACCTTTAAGTAGATAATCTAAGCAAGCCTATGGCAAGGTCTTTTGAGATTAAGTACATACTAGCATGAGTTGATTCTATGTGCCAAGGATGGTTTCTTTAATCTTGGTATTCAAAAGCATACCAAGTACACATTATCATATTGATGATCAATAAAAATAATGCCATGGACAAAAATTCTTAATCAAGCATATAGAGGGTTCATAGAGTTATTTTTAATGAATTAATTAATCATTTAGCAACTTATCCAATAGTGAGTGGAGCATACAAAAAAAAATGAAGTGATTTGAATATATTTTCTTTTCATACCCAAAAAGACAAATATCACTTATATCACAAAAATGATTAATACTTTCAAGTTATGTTTTAATCAACTAATAAAGTAATTTCAATACGAGAAGATGTAAGAATTACTTATTTCATCCTTTCTTTTATTTAAATCATTCTTTTTAATTACATTTTAAATTCAATTCTTTAACACATGTCTAGAGCACCCATTGTTTAGATAACATCTTTCATTAGAACCTTGGATAGCTAGACATGCTTGCTGAAAGAATAATCATATTTTCAACTTAGGAACCCAAGCTCTTTTGGGTCCTTGTAGGTTAGCTATAATTGTTCCTTTTGGAACCCATATTTTCTTAATAGCTATTTTGTCCATGAATTTACAGATTTTAGGATTACAAGGGATGTATTTCTGTATCCTCTTGTTGAATTTAACAAACTTAGATCGAACATGAGTAGTAGGAAAACTTTTAATGTTCTGTTTCTCCCTTTTTGGTTCATCAAATTTGTAATGTATAGATTTAGGAACAACAGAAGAGATTTTACTTAGCTTTTGTTTATGAGAATCTGTTTTAGAGTAATTAAAAACTGTTTTAACAAACATATTCTTAAAAGGTTTTTGGGTGTACCAAGGTTGATATCCTAATGTAACTTTATCAAATTCAGCTCCTTGATCATTTATCATTAGGTTCAATTTTTCAGAGCTGAGGGTAAATCTTTCAACAACAGGTTTTAATCTGTCAACTTCTTTAGTTAATCTTCTGTTATCTTCTGAAAGTGACTCATTGTTTTTCTTAAGTTTATCATGACTTTCAGTGAGAAGTTGATCTCTTTGATTTAGTTCTTGATTTTCTTTAATTAAGATTTCAGTTTTACTGGTTAGTTTCAGTTTTTCATCTATTAGAATTTGATTTTCAATCTTCAAGTTTTTGTTCTTACAAATAAGTTTCTTATATTCTAAATACAAATCAGAAAAGGCATCATGGAGTTCATCAAATGTAAAATTGCTTTCAGTTTCAGCATGTACCTCTTGTGCCACCAAGCATGGATTTTCAATATGATACTGCTCTCCTTCTACACATGATGTTTCAGATTTGTTAGTGCATTCATATTTGTCTTCAAGCATATTCCATATTTCTTTAGCAGTCATGCAAGAAGATATGCAATTAAACTCATTCCTATCTAATGCACAATATAAAAGGTTCATGGCATCAGCATTCAATTGTGCTAAATCCTTTTCATTAAAAGTTTGAGAGAGTGTGTGAAGATCATTTATTATGATTTTCCATAAATAATAGTTTTGTGATTGAATAAAGATGCGCATGCGTATTTTCCAATGTGTATAGTTTATGCCATTAAATAGTGGTGGTGTATCAATTGATTGTCCTTCTCCTAGAAAACTATCTATTTGAGTTGTCATGATCTTTGGCTCTAGTCGGTTAAGACTACAAATAATATTTGAGCACCTGCTCTGATACCACTTGTTGCCCAGTAGATACAACCCAAGAGGGGGGGTGAATTGGGTCTTTTAAAACTTTTATGCTACTTCTAAAACTTTTTGATTAACTATGCTAAGTTGTATAGATGCACAGTGAAAGTTAAACTTAGCAAGGGTTTGATGTATAGACTGCGACTTGATTAAATATGCTTGCAACTAAAGGATGTGCGGATAAGAATTAAGCAAGCAATTTATCTAAGTAAGTAAGTGTGTTAGTTAGACAATAACTAGAGGCATTACAAACACAAAGGACATATAGTGGTTCGGTGCACCCCAGCACCTACATCCACTCCCCAAGACCTCTTGGGAATTTCACTATAATCCTACCGATTACAGCCGGTTGTTTTACAAGCTCACAACCCAACTTGTTGTTTTACGAGCGCACAACGAACTCGGTCGGTTTTCCCAGGCTCACCGACTAGAACCTCCCCGATTGTTTTCTCGGGATCACAATCAAACCCTTACACGTTGGTTTTACCCTCGGCTCACCAACAAACCTATCACCGTTGGTTTTCCCTTTGGCTCACCAACAAACCTTAACACCGTTGGTTTTTCTTTGGCTCACCAACAAACCTTAACCCCTTGATTCAATCCCTTGATTGAATCAAGTTACAAGATATTAAAACAAAGTATAAAACAAAACAAAGCTTCTTAAACAAGCAAATATGACAATATAAACAAATAGAGTAAAGAGAAGCCCTCAAACGAGTTTTGAATATGGAGGAGCTCGGCTTCTTCTTTACTTGATCCTCCTCTGATTTGGCATGAAGTAGAGGATCCCCGAGGCAGCACACGGATGGAGAGGAAGCTTTCGGATTCACTTGGATGCTCTTCTTCTCTCTATTTCGTTTTGGATGGCCCTTTTGTGCTTATGGGAGATTTCCTTTGTAATCTCTTTGAGATCTCTTTCCTAGATGATCTCTCCCACTTCCATAAGTTCTCTCCTAGCTCTCTTCTTGTTTTTATAGCTTTTGATAACGTGGAAACAAGAATATAGCCGTTAGAGACAAAAATAGAGCCGTTGGAACCAGTCTGCACCTCCTGACAATATGACCGTTGGGATCGGAGTCGACTCGCGCGATCAGGAGTCGGCTCGCCTGTTGCAGGAGTCGGCTCGTGTTTTACCGGAGACGACTCGGCCACTGTTCCAAATTTGAATTAATGTGCTTGCCTCGACTGGGAGTCGACTCGTCTTAACCTGGAGTCGACTCGCCAACTTCTGGAGCTGACTTGGCAATTTCGGAGTCGGCTCATCCACTGAAGTCCGTGGATCCAATTTTGAATTTTGTCCTCTCGAGTCGACTCGACTGTCCTGGGAGTCGACTCGAATCTCAGAGCCCGAACTCCCGATCCTCTGTCTTTTGGCTCGTCCAGTCTTGGAGTCGACTCGAACTTCCTTAGAGTCGACTCGGCTCTCAGTTTGCGAAACACAGCCTTCTGCCATCTTGGTGTAGCGCTGCCTTGGAGTCGACTCGAGCTGTCTGGGAGTCGACTCGAATCTCAGAGGCAGTAACTTGGTTTTTCTGTCTGTTGATGGTCGCGGAGTCTCGGAGTCGACTCGTGCAATGCGGGAGTCGACTCGAATCTCAGAGTCCCAAAAATGCTCTCTGACTTTTTCTTTGTGTTCCGCTGAGAGTCGACTCTTGCTTTCTTTGGAGTCGACCTACCAACCATCGGAGTCGACTCGCGTTCCACTGGAGTCGACTCGAATCTCAGACCCGAAAACTGCTCTCTGACTTTTCTGTCTGTGACTCCTAGGAGTCGACTCATACTTCCCCGGAGTCGACTCGGTAAACATTGGAGTCGACTCGAATTCCTCAGGAGTCGACTCGAAGACTATTCTTTCGAATTTTTCCTTTGATTTTACTCCTCCAATTTGAACCTTTTGAACTTTAAACTTGGGCCAATGAATTGTAGCTTTCTTCTAACTTTTCTTGAGAGCTTTTGGAGGCCTTCTTGTGTTCTTCCAACTTGCTATGTTCCTTGCAAAATAAATATCTTTCTCCTTGCAACATAAACATTAGTATCCATACTTCAAGGTTTTGTGATCATCAAAATCAATCTATGAATCAATCTTTGGGTCATCAGTTTTGCTATGGATAGTGAACTCAGTCAGGATTTGATCCTGCAATCACTGCCTGATTCATTCTCTCAGTTTGTTGTGAACTTTCACATGAACAAGCTGAACACCTCCCTGCCCGAGCTGTTAAATATGCTCAAAACAGCTGAAGGCCATATTAAGAAGGATAAAGGTCCACTCCTTCTTATAGATGGCACTTCTAAAAGGAAATCGGGAAATAAGGGTTCTAAGAAACGATTGAACCCCAAGAGTAGGATCAAAAAGAAAAAAGGAAAGAAAAGCTCCGGATCAAGTACCTGTTTTCATTGCGGCAAAGCTGGCCACTGGAAAAGGAATTGCAAGAGTTTTCTTGCAAGTATGAAGACCGATGCAAGAGTTGCATCAAAAGGTATGTTTATGTTACATGCCAACTTGTCATTAAGTTCTTCAAATTCAAATTCATGGGTATTGGATACCGGCTGTGGTTTTCACATTTGCAAATCTTTGCATGGACTACAGAAAATTAAAATTTTGAAGAAAGGTGACTTCGAGCTGTATGGCGCTGGAGGAGAGTCCATCCAGGCTGAAGCTGTTGGAACCTACAACTTGGAGTTACCTTCGGGAGAGCTCCTACAATTAGAAGATTGTTATTATATGCCCAAAATTATTAGAAATGTAATTTCCATTCCTTTGTTGTTAAAGAAAGAATTTGAAATTAATGGAAAGGGCAATGGTTGCTCTATTTATTTTTCTAATAAGCATCTTTGCAATGGCATTATGGAAAATGGTCTTCTTGTTTTATTACTTAATGACAATGTCTTTCATATTAATAAAAGCAATAAAAGAAAGAGAGAGGAAGTAAATAACACCCTTCTTTGGCATTGCCGACTTGGTCACATAAGTGAATCAAGAATCAACAAGTTATACAAAGAAGAGTTCTTTGATCCTTATGATTATGAATCATTAGGAACTTGTGAATCTTGTCTTATGGGTAAAATGACTAAGTCTCCATTCACTGGACATGGAAAAAGGGCAAGTGAGTTATTAGGACTTATACACACAGATGTATGTGGTCCTATGACAACTCCAGCTAGAGGTGGATACTCTTACTTCATCACATTCACTGATGATTTATCAAGGTTCGGATATGTGTATCTTATGAAACATAAATCCGAAGCTTTTGATAAGTTTAAAGAGTATCAAAGTATGGTTGAAAAACAAACCGGAAAGTGTATTAAAATCCTTCGATCTGATCGAGGAGGTGAATACCTTTCTAGTGAGTTTTTAAATCATCTTAAAGAAAAGGGCATTCTCTCTGAATGGACACCTCCGTATACGCCACAATTAAATGGTGTAGCTGAACGAAGGAATCGTACTTTATTAGATATGGTACGGTCCATGATGTGCTTTACTGATCTTCCTATTTCCTTCTGGGGTTTTGCCCTAGAGACTGCTGCACTAATATTAAACAGGGTACCTTCTAAGTCTGTACCTAGCACTCCATATGAGATATGGAGAGGAAAGAAGCCTAATCTTAAGTATCTTAAGATATGGGGTTGTCAAGCTTATGTCAAAAGAAATGTTGGACACAAGCTAAGTGCTAGATCAGATAAATATATTTTTGTAGGTTATCCTAAAGATAGTATAGGATACATCTTCTATCATCCTACCGAACAAAAAGTTTTTGTAGGTAGGCATGCCATTTTCTTAGAAAAAGAGTTTATCTTAGAAAAGGGCAAGGATAGAAAAATAGAACTTGAAGAAGTTCAAGACCTACAAATAGAAACACAAGAAATTCTTCAACCAGATGTACCTATTGATGAGGTACAACCACAACACATATCTCCTCTCCGAAGGTCAGATAGAGTGCGAAGAGCACCTGAGAGGTATGGGTTCATCATTGAGAATGATGAAGCCCACATTGTTCAGAATAATGATCCTCTGACCTATTCGGAAGCTGTCATGAGTAATGACTCCGACAAATGGCTAGAAGCTATGAAATCCGAAATAGATTCTATGTATACCAACCAAGTATGGACTTTGGTTGATGCACCAGAGGGTGTAAACCCTATAGGTTGCAAATGGGTCTATAAGAAAAAGATTGGAGCAGATGGCCAAGTAGAAACCTACAAGGCTAGATTGGTGGCAAAAGGTTTCAGGCAAAAGCAAGGAATTGACTATGATGAAACTTTTTCGCCAGTAGCTATGCTCAAATCTATTCGGATTTTGCTTGCAATAGCTGCATACTATGATTATGAAATCTGGCAGATGGATGTCAAAACCGCCTTCCTTAATGGTTATCTTGAGGAAGAGGTTTACATGACACAGCCAGAAGGATTTGTCTCAAGTAAGAGAGCAAATCAAGTATGCAAGCTTAAGAGATCCATTTATGGATTAAAGCAAGCATCGAGGAGTTGGAACATCCGTTTTGATACAACAGTCAAAGAGTTTGGTTTTATCAAAAATGTGGATGAACCATGTGTGTACAAGAAGACTAGTGGGAGTGCCATTGTCTTCTTAATATTGTATGTAGATGACATACTGATCATTGGAAATGATATTCCAATGTTACAATCGGTCAAGACTTGGCTGTCAAAAAGCTTTTCCATGAAAGACTTGGAAGAAGCATCCTATATACTTGGTATAAAGATCTATAGGGATAGATCTAAAAGGATGCTAGGCTTGTCCCAGTCTAGGTACATAGATAATGTGCTGAAAAGATTCAGCATGGAAGAAAGTAAAAGAGGTTATTTGCCTATGAGTCATGGCATACGTCTCTCTAAGAAGATGTCTCCTAAGACATCTGAAGAGAGGAATAGAATGAATTCTATTCCCTATGCTTCGGCAGTAGGATCGATTATGTATGCTATGCTATGTACTAGGCCTGATGTTGCTTATGCCTTAGGCATAACAAGTAGATTTCAGGCTGATCCAGGAGAGGATCATTGGATAGCTGTGAAAAATATTCTTAAGTACTTGAGAAGGACTAAAGATATTTTTCTAGTTTATGGAGGATCTGAGTTGAAACTAGAAGGATTTTCTGATTCTAGTTTTCAATCAGATCCAGATGATAGCAAGTCCACTTCAGGGTATGTCTTTACCCTAAATGGTGGTGCAGTGAGCTGGAAGAGTTCCAAACAGTAAACTGTAGCTGACTCAACTACTGAGGCAGAATACATTGCTGTAAGTGAAGCCGCTAAGGAAGCTGTCTGGATGAAGAAGTTCATCTCTGAGTTAGGAGTAGTTCCCGAGATTGCTGGACCAGTCCCAGTTTATTGTGATAACACTGGAGCTGTTGCTCAAGCGAAGGAACCAAGGTCTCATCACAAATCCAAGCACATTCTAAGACGCTTCCATCTTGTTCGAGAGATTGTCGAGAGACAAGACATAGTCATTGAACGAGTAGACACCAAGAACAACCTAGCAGACCCATTCACTAAAGCTCTACCACAACAGCAGTTCGATCGCCACCTCGATTGTATGGGGATAAAATATAAGAGCGATTGGCTTTAGTGCAAGTGGGAGATTGAAAGAGTAGATGCCCTACAAGCCAATTGCAATATGTATTGCGAAGAGTTTTTCTTTTGATTTGTCCAAATCATGTACATGACATTTAAATATGAATAAAGGCATTATATTTTATCACATGCTGTTGATTATATTTATGATAAACTCCTTAGATTAGGACAATGGTTTTAAGACTATGATGAGATCATACTAGTGAGACTTAAAATCCTAAAATCCTAATCTTAAATATTCCCAGTCATTGGTACATTGAGTCGGGGATCAATGATTACCGGAAAGACTGGCATGTCTTATGTATGCTCGATGCAGAGGATGATTGATCTCACAATCATTTGTGTGGAGACACTAATACAAAGATATGGGTGCTCATTAGAAGAATGAGTTCACTGAATTGACCTACAAAGAGAAATCTTATGAAGTCTTACTCACATGTCAAAAGATGATTCTCTTAGTGGGAGTTGTGCAACTGATCCTTTGACCTGAGATCACCATGGTATCTTGTGCACATGAACCTATGTTTTGGTTTACACTCATTCATGTCAATAAGTTATGTACGAGGTCTTCTGGATATGGTGGATTGTGTACGAAGATTATGAGTAGGTCAACAAGGAATTAATCACTTCTAGTAAGAGAAGATAGCATCCTATTTATTCTAATCATATGATAATTCAGGAAGCCTTTGATCAAAGCAGAATGAAAATTAGAAAGAGTTTCTAATGTTTCATTATTTGAATTATCATTAAAAGATTGAGAAAAATATGAATATGAAATTGAGTTTGACATATATTCATACTCATATACATATTTGGGATGCAGTTTGATTAAAGGATTGAATTGCATGGTAACTTGCCACTGAAGGATATTTTTGGTATTTCCACCAAATTCCATATTTTCCGGGTAGACATGACATGTTGCTAGACGTCAATCTTGTCTTATAGGTTTGATCGAACTAAAGAGTTTAATTCGATCATCAATTAGAAAGGATTCTAATTGTTAAGTTCGGGTTCGCGCAGTTTGGACTTAAATCGATTAGAAGAGTTCTAATCAAGTTGGGTCAACTCGCACTCACACCTATTGCTGGCTAAGTATGGAACCCAATGGGTCACACACAAGAAAACTTATCAAGGGTCTAATTGGATTAGATCATGTTTGCAAGATAAACATCCTAGCAGGTGTTGCAAACCTTAGCTCCTGATTCGAACTGGATTCGAATCTGATTCGAATTGGATTCGAATCTGATTCTTAATTGATCTAATTTGATTAGATCATATTCTAATATGGGTTAGCCAAGAGTTGGCACCTAAATTGGCTTGATTTGAGTCTAATTGGATTAGATTTGATAAAACATTTAATTTTGACCGTTGGATCAACATTTGGATGAAGAGAAGGATCAAATGGATGGCGCCATGGATTAGAGCCATTGGATCTTCATCATGGGATGATGGGAGATCATGATCTCGTGATGGACTTGTGATATTGACTTAGTCAACATCAGATGGCGTGAGAAAGAAGGGAATACGGTGAATTTAGAATGGCGCCTCATGAAGAAGTGCCACTTGGATTGGATAAAGATGACACGTCATCATATCCTAACTACTTTCCCTTCAACCGCATCATTCTCTCTCTCCTTCTTTCTTATGGCGCCACCAATAAGGGCCTTTGGATCATCATCTAGCCTTGATCAATGGTTGAGATTGCTCCCTATTTTTCATGCGTGAGAAGAAATGAAGAGAGGCATGAGTACGGTGGATTTCATGAAGAGATGCTTAGGGAATGGATAAGGATGAAGCGCCATATCATAAGCACTTCATCTTATCCTAACTACTTCTGATATGCCCTCTCATCAAATGACACATCACTTGATCTCACGCCCCTCTTCATGCATGAATGGATGGCTACAATGCATCCGTACGCCATCTATAAATAGGGAATGCTCCCGGTGTTTTTTAAATCATCGAAAATCAATCCAACTCTCTCTCTCTCTCATGTCCCTTCTTTCTTACATTAGTTTCTTTCTTTCTAACATTGCTTCTAGTGTGTCCTAAGCCAAGACAAGGTGGTCTTCATTAGGACAAAAGGATTAGAAGTGATTTTAGAAGGCTAAAGAAAAATAGAAAGGAAGGAAAGCAAGCCGTTAGAGTTCTTTAGAAGAATTCTGCATTAAGGATCAAAAGTCTTTGGAGCTAAAGTCTTGATCAAGTTTTCGTGTGGATCACCATTGGAGGGCGGACACTTGGACGCCTCGTAGAGATTGTACACTTTGGATTAGCATTTGAGGTATTCTACTAATTCTGCATTTATTTTATATTATTTGATTGTAATCATTAAGGTGATCTAGGCTTAAAAGGGTTTCATGCATAGGGACTTTATTAAGAAAATTTTAAAATCCCTAGCTTCCGCTGCCCATTATGACATGCTAGAACCCTTCAGTGAGTAGTGTCCGGGGAAGAAGATGAGAGACAATGCACTACAAACACAAAGTTTTATAGTGGTTCGGAGCTAACCCTTGCTCCTACGTCCACTTCCCAAGTCTCACTTGGGAATTTCACTATAACCCCCTTGGATTACAGCCGGTTGTTTTGCAAGCTCACAACCAAACTTGTTGTTTTACGAGCTCACAACGAACTCGGTCGGTTTTCCCAGGCTCACCGACTAGAACCAAACCCCGATTGTTTTCCCGGGCTCACAATCAAACCCCTACACACGTTGGTTTTAACTTGGCTCACCAACCAACCTTAAACCCCTTGATTCAATCCCCCGATTGAATCAAGTAAATACAAGAGATAGAAGAAAACAGAAAATAGCTTCTCAAAAAGCAGATTTAAAACAATATAATCGTAAAGGAGTTAGAAGCCCTCAAACGCTTTTAAGCTGGTGAAGAGGTATGGCTTCTGGAACTCCGGTCTCCTCTTGAAAGAGTGGTCGACTTGAATGCAGGAGGAGGAAGCTTTGATTGTTGGGAAGAAGTTGTTGGAGCAGTAAATGCAGATCTCCCCTTTTTCGTTTAAGAGCACTTGGAGAGCTTGAAAGCTTGAATGCTTGGAGTGGAATGTCTATTCTCTACCTTGCTACAGTCCTCTGTGGCTATTTAAGCCAACCCCCCACGGAAACTAGCCGTTACTCTGCTTTTTCTGGCCGTTCTGCACACTCTGCGCAGCCTGACAATATGACCGTTGGTGGGTTGGAGTCGACTCGCGCGATCAGGAGTCGACTCGGCTGTGCATTGATTAATGATTCTGCTGTGTAATTAATATGATTACAATTATTTAGAATCATCCCTTACATGATCAGCGACTCATGAAATGAGGTAATTAATTTATTTTCAGATCTGTAAATTATATTTATGCATGTGATGCGTACGGTGATGATCATGGATGACCCTTTGTGAATGTGTTGAAATGTTCTATGATGTAATCTGTGATGTTATGTGATAACATGTAAATCATTTTTCAGGAACCTGCGAGCATCTTAAATTCATGTATTAGAGACATGCGTGTCTCATCAAAAAGGGGTTGTAATTATTCTTTTATTTTTGAATTTTTTCTAGGATGTAATCTGTGATGTATGATGCACGTCGATGGTTGATCGATGCACGCCTCCTACAAGTAAGCTTTGCACGGATCAAGATCATAGGTTGATTGAAGATGGATCAAGGAGTTGATTACAATTGAACCTAAGGGATCAAGATCGAGTCAAGAGTTGAAGACGATCAAACCAATTGACGTGCATGTGCTTGTACTATGACCCATCCTGGATCCATGATCATCACCAGTTACATTTACTTTCTTATATATATGCCTGGATGTTTAATGTTTATACCTATGCATAGCGGGTAGATGGATGTGTGCATGAGATGCGAATAGTCAATCGACAGAGACCTAAACTAAAACCTCCTCAATCAAGTCGACAGTGAACCAACATAAGCTAGTCATATTAGATTAATTGATCTAATTGGTGTCTAGGAAAGTATGAAAGGTGGTTACTTAATTAGGACCTTACTCTCTGAGTAAGGGGAGTCTCCCACCTGCTTACCTGGCCAATTGTTCGATTACCTCTTATGAAGAGCTCAAGTTGCAAATACTAAGACATGATTAACCAATATTAAGTTCATAGGTCTTCTACCATAGTAGAGCTGCTAAGATTTTTCTGGTATTGATTTGTCTCGACTGGACACAGTGGGCAAGTTGCATCGGAGGGCTGGACGTCTCTATAGACATAAGATGTTGTAGGGGTAAAGGTGGGGTTGGGCACCAATAACTGTTAGGTGAGGACCCAATGACGACTTTATTTCTATGGTTATACGGTGGGTCTGACATAACTAAGGAATGGGACCAATAACTGTTAGGTGAGGTCTTCATGACTTAGAGACCAAGCAGCACTGCAACATGCTTGAAAAGTATTGTACAAGAGTTCTACACTCATCCATTTATGTGTCACCAATAACTATTAGGTGAGTTGGCATGTAAATCGGTAGGACCGCAGTACCCACTAGAAACCTTAGTCGTGTAGGATTTTCGTTTTCCTTCCAGAGGAGTGTGAGGAATTCGAGAAAATAGTGGGAGGTATATTTGTTCTAAAAAGATCCTAGAACAAATTAGGATCAAATACAAAATTCTAACTAGAATCTTTACTCTCTGAGGATTATAAAGTCAGCTTCTAGACTTTTAATTCATATCCTATAGAACAACCGT
Source organism: Phoenix dactylifera (assembly GCF_051530095.1). Lineage (NCBI taxonomy): Eukaryota > Viridiplantae > Streptophyta > Magnoliopsida > Arecales > Arecaceae > Phoenix > Phoenix dactylifera. The sequence goes on along the minus strand of NC_143207.1, from coordinate 5,536,827 downwards.
TTGACCAAACCCAATTCTAAAGACTGGCTCAGCAAATTTCAAAATAGTTTTGAATTATGAAAAATTAGGGTATGTGCTAGACCATGAAATCCCCGTGTTACTAATCTGTCCGATCACTGATCAGCGTAAGACGCATTCTAAGTGGACGAACAATGACAATAAAGTTAGGTGCTGCACAATGGCATCCATGTCTAATGAATTACAATGCCAGCATGAGAACATGAGACTGCCAGGGACATATTAAATCACCTGCAAGAGTTGTATAGTGATCAGAGTTGCGCAGCATATTTTGAAGTGTCCAAGAGGCTCTTCAAGGCAAAGATGCGTTAGGGGCAGTCTTTCCACGATCACTATTTGACCATGATCAAGGACCTAGAGGAGCTTGAGAAGCTCGGTATGACCATGCATAAGGAATTGCAAATAGATCTGATCCTGCAATCCCTTCTAGATTCATATGAACAGCTTATAATAGACTACCATATGAACAAGATTGTATGCACCAAAAACAAAATTGTTAAATAAATTGGTAACTACCTTAGGGACCTTGAAGAGTTCAAGGGGCATCGTTCTCGCTGTCGAGTTGGTTTCTACTTCCAAGAGAGAGTATATCTGGAAGAAGAAGAAGCCTGCCAAGAAGCAGAAGACCGAGAAAATGCCAAGTAAGAAAGTTCCAAGAAAAAGGCCAATTGAAAGGAAAAGTATTTCCATTGCATAATGGACGGCCATTGGAAGAGGAACTGTCTTACATACATGGAAAGCATAAAGAACATGAAGGGTGACAGACCTTCAGAAGGTATGTCAGATATGCTCAGGATACTTAGGGACTGTTACCTATTGCTAGCAGAAATTTGATTTATGTATCTTGTTTAGCACAGAAAGATTTTTATAAGACTACTGTTACATTTATTTGAGAAATAAATTGGTTCATCGTAGTTTTATGATTGACAGCCTCTATCACATAAATATGGATGTATCTGTAGATGTATCTGAGCAAACAGTGAGTACCATAGGATCAAATAGATCCAGAAATGAGATAAATCTAAAGTATTTGTGGCACCTCAGGCTTGGCCATATGGAAGAAGATAGAATAAACAAATTAGAGAAACATGAGCTTTTGGGCTCATTGACTTTCGATTCATATTCGATTTGTGAATTCTGCCTTCAAGGAAAGATGGCCAAATTATCCTTTGTAGGACACAGGAAGGTCCAATAAAATATTTACCCTAGTACACACTGATATGTGTGGCCCATTCGATGTGCAGGCTAGGGGTTATAATTTTACTTCATTTACCGATGATTACTTACGGTATGGATATGTGTATGATACACAAATCTAAAACTTTTGAAAGGTTCAAAGAGTTGAGATATGAAGTAGAAAAATAAACAGAAAAACTCATTAAGGTTCTTCGATCAGATTAAGAAGGTGAATACCCTAGTGAAGAGTTTCGTGATTATCTCAAGGAGAATGGTATAGTTTCATAATAGACTCCTCCTGGTACACCTCAGTTCAACGGAGTGTCAGAGAGGAGAAATCGGACTCTATTGGATATGGTCCGGTCCATGATGAGCTTCACTGATTTACCCTTATTTCTTTAGATAGATGCCCTATTTTCAGCTATTTACTTATTGAATAGAGTTTCCTCTAAAGTCCGTTCCTACCACACCATATGAGATATGACATGGTAAGAAGTCGAGTCTTGGTTATCTCAAGATTTGGGGATGTCCAGCTCAACTCAAGCGACAACAGGCGGACAAGTTAGAGGATAGGACAATTAATGCTCGTTTTATAGGATATCCTAAAGAGTCATTAGGATACGACTTTTCGTCCCAAAGGATCGCAAAGTGTTTGTGAGCCTACATGCTATCTTCATGGAAAATAGTTTATCCTTGACAGAGACAGTAGGAGAAAAATTGAGCAACGAGCCATTGTGCCTATAGAACCTATCTATATTAAGCCAGTACACATAGTACCTCCTCCACCTCGTAGAGGAAGTGTTCCTCATGGAAGATAGGGATCAAGGTAAGGATCCCAATACCTACAATGAGGTGATGTTAGACATCGATTTCGAGAGATGGCTGGAAGTGATGAAGTCAGAGATGGACTCCATGCATTCCAACCAAGTCTGGACCTTGGTAGATCCACCAGAAGGTATAGTACCTATTGGGTGTAAATGGATCTACAAGAGAAAATTAAGTTCGGATGGCTAGGTAGAGACCTATAAGGTAAGGCTAGTGGCGAAAGGTTATAGTCAGTGCAAAGGCACTGATTATAAGGAGACCTTTTCACCTATAGCCATGCTGAAATCTATCCGAACATTGCTTGCCATTGCAGCATTTCATGATTACGAAATTTGGCAGATGGATGTGAAAACTACTTTTCTGAATGGATATCTTGATGAAGATATCTATATGGAACAGTATTTGGATTTCACCTCCAGTGACGGAGATCACAAGGTCTGCAAGCTGCAAAGGTCCATTTATGGACTAAAGCAAGCATCTCGGAGTTAGAACACTCGTTTCAATGATACAATCAAAACGTTTGATTTCATCAAAAATGAAGAGGAACCATGTATTTACAAGAAGGTTAGTGTAGTGCTGTCGTGTTTCTCGTATTGTACGTGGACGACATTCTCTTGATAGGGAATGATATTCCCATGTTAACCTCGGTCAAGGTCTGATTATCAAAAGAGTTCTTCATGAAAGATCTTGAGGAAGCATCCTATATTTTGGGGATAAAGATCTATAGAGATAGATCCAAAAGGATGCTTGGCCTATCACAGAAGATGTACATAGAGAAAGTGCTGAAAAGGTTCAGCATTGAAAACTCCAAAAGGGGTCTCTTACCCTTTAAGGCATTGAATTCATCTCTCCAAGAAGATGTGCCCCAACACATCTGAAGAGATTCAACGCATGAGCAAGATCCCTTATGCATCGGCAATAGGGAGCCTCATGTATGCCATGCTGTGTACACGACCTGATATAGCCTTTGCTGTGAGTGTCACTAGCAGATATCAGTCGAATCCAGGTGAAGAGCACTGGATAGCTGTGAAGTATATTCTTAAGTACTTAAGAAGAACTAAAGATTTATTCTTGATCTTTGGAGGAGCATCAGAGTTAAAGGTAGAAGTGTACATAGATTCAGATTTCATGACTGATATCGATGATAGAAAGTCTACATCCGGATATGTGTTCTTGTGCAATGGTGGTACGGTGAATTGGAAAAATTCTAAACAACCAATCCTTGCTGATTCTACTATGGAAGCTGAATATATCGCCGCCTCTGAAGCTGCTAAGGAAGGCCCTGGTTCAAGAAATTCATTGCGAAATTGGATGTAAAGTCATCAGATGCCATAACACTCTACTGCGATAATAATGGCGCCATAGCTCTTGCTAAGGAGCCAAGGTCTCATCAGAAGTCCAAGCATATAGAGCGGCGCTTCCACCTCATACGCGACTATGTTGAGAAGAAGTATGTCGGGGTGCAGAGAGTAGACTCCGCAGATAACGTGGTGGACCCGTTCACTAAGCAGCTAAGTCAGCAAAAGACTGAAGCCCACCTTGAGAAGATGGAACTTAGATATATAACTGATTAGCTTTAGTGCAAGTGGGAGATTGTTAGATGTATGCTCTAGAAGCTAATCTGGCTGATACATTGTTAATTCTAGGACATAATTTTGTACTTGACTATTTATTATTGAATAAATAAAAGGCATCTTTTTCATTCATATTATTTATGTGTTTATGAATCGTCCAAGAATTAATAAGATGATGATGCATATTCTTAAGAGTTAAGAATTTGAGCCATGCATCATTAGTGATTAATTTCTGAATGCTCCTAATCAATGGATCATCACGAGGACGGTGATCGATCTGATAAGATCAGTGCACACATTGCTTTCCTTGTGAATGGATGAGACTCGAGTCCACAGTGTGGCGACACTGAAGTAATAGTGCAGGTGCTTGTTAAAGAACAAGGGTACTGAGCGTAACTAAGATAAGAAGTCACTTGGATGTCTATCCACTCGTCAGTGACTTGCTTGATGTTGTAGTAGTATGACTGGTCCTTTGACCTGTGGTGCTTCGGCTACTCACAGTGAGATTATTGTAGTTTGACTGCACGTATACATGGTATCTAGACATACGGATCCATGCAGTGTAGATTGGCTGCAATAGGTTCACTGAAGGAGTAGGGTATACACCTATATGGAATCTATCGACCTTGGTAGATAAGGAGAGATCCTATGTGATTTATAAGATTGAGTTCGTAAGACCTCGGCCGGGGCAGTATACATAGTGGAGAAAGAGTTTTCCACTCTCGAACTTAAGTCGAATGAATCTTGACATATGACAGACGATGGGGTTTGACGAGTTGTCCATGACCTTCGTCCTGTAGGGATCTACGATAGAAGGACTGTATCATACGATAACTGCACCTAGAGATTCATCATTTCATTCTGCTGGGTAGCCACTACATGCTGCTAGGTGTCACTAGTGGATGGTGAGACTCACAGAAAATATCTTGATGATTGATAAATCCTTATGAGTTGAGATGCGATCCGATAGAATTTGATCCGTATCCCAAGATTCTTGACTCTTCTTGATTTCTGGAAGGATAGTTCTGACCTGATTGTAGACACAATTTCTAAAGATCCGTTCGTCAGATCGATCTCAATTTTGGATATGTTGTAGATCTCCGCGTTAGCTTTCCAGTGGTAGGTCGTGGGTCTAGAGAAGACGTCGGGATCTTAAGATATCAGCCTCCGACTGATGACTGCGCAGGGAAGGACGGGCTGATAATCCAACGGGATGGAGTTGTTTGTAGAAGCTGGAAGGGATCAAGGAGGAGAGGAAGAAGAGGGAGGAGGTGGCTGGCCTCTCGGGACAGAGGTGGTGCAGCCGGATGAAGGAGGGGGCGGCGGCCTTGGACGGCGGCCTAGGGAGAGGGGGAAGGCGTCGCAAGAAGAGAAGAGAGAAGGGAAGAGAGCTAGGGCAAAAGCCTTTCAATTAATTTTTGCATACTGAAATAGGTGCTCACCACATCTATTTATAGGTGGCTACCTGACCCCTTAACTTGACTTGATCTAATTGAATTCAAGAAACAACTAAACCCAAAGCGACTCTAATAAAGGCCAAGTCGGCTAACCCGAGCAAGGCTATGCTGAAATAAAATTAACATCAAGGACTCAAAAGCAAAAATAACCAAATGATTAAGTCCGAGGCGGTCTAGTGGATCCAACCGCATCACTCCACCACGCTTCCCTTAACCTTGTCCTCAAGGTCGGAAGTCAGGGAAACGATCAAGTATCTCAGTCTCAAACTCCCATGTGGCCTGGTCTGCTGCTCTCCCCAGCCACCCCTCTAGTATCTGGGTTTCCAGTCGTCCTTCTACTCGTATTCTGTGCTTCGCCAGCACTCGAACCGGCTCCACTACCTCGTCCTCCGGTGGCTCATGTATGATTGGGCCGACAGATGTCTTGGGTCCAAGCCGGGCCCTCAGAAGCGACACGTGGAATACCGGGTGAACTCTCGATGTAGTCGGCAAGTCCAAGCGATACGCCACGGGTCCAATGCGCTCCATTATCTGAAAGGGCCCATAGAAGCGATGAGAGAGCTTCTGGTTTGCCATGGGCCGCAGTGTCAACTGTCGATAAGGCTGCACCTTGACGTATACCCAGTCGCCCACCTTGTATACTGGATCTCTGTGCTTCCGATCATGCAGCTGCTTCATCCTGTTCTGCGCAGTCGTTATGTGGAACTTTAACCGCCGTAAGGTAGCATCGCGGTCTAAGAGCTCAAAATCTGCCTCTGTCCGGTCCGCATGTGACAGTGGATCATAAACTCGCAGCGTCGGTGGTACTCGTCCATACACCGCCTCAAAGGGTGTCATCCCTATGGCTGAGTGGAAAGCGGTGTTGTACGAATACTCGGCCCAAGGTAAATAAGAAAGCCACTCTCGGGGCCGATCACCAATCATACAGCGCAAGTACTGCTCGATGCAGCGGTTTACCACCTCCGTCTGCCCATCGGTCTGAGGGTGGTAAGCCGAGCTCATGGCAAGCTTCGTCCCTTGCTGTTTGAAGTAAGCCTGCTAGAATGCGCTAACAAAAATGCGGTCACGATCAGAAACAATAGTTCGAGGCATACCATGTAATCGAGCAATGTCCCGTATGTAGACCTCTGCCACCCGTCGAGCAGAAAATGGATGTGCGAGCGCCGAAAAGTGGGCATACTTGCTGAGGCGGTCCACAACGACCATGATCACTGAGTACCCTCGAACTAATGGCAGCCCCTCAATGAAGTCCATCGACACATCCTCCCAAACCTGATCAGGAATCGGTAAAGGCTGAAGTAGACCCGCAGGTCGCAGTGAATCCGCCTTCGCCCTTTGGCACACATCGCATTGCTGTACATAAGCTCTGACCGCTGCCTTCATGCCTACCCACGTACAGCTCTGGCTCAGCCTCTTGTAAGTCCTGAAAAATCCCTCGTGTCCAGCAAAAGGAGTATCATGGAAGTGCTGGATCAATACCTGCCGCATGGCTGAATCGGTGGGCACGCGGATCAACCCATGGTCCAGAATCAACCCATCTCGGTCCTCCATCTCGGGATGATTGCTCGGATCTGCTGCCAACTCCCTCTGGATCTGTACTAGGTCTGGATCCCGGCATGTGGCGGTCCTCAAGTCTGAAATAAAAGGAAAAACCGGCGTAGTCAAAGCCGCCAACTCGCCGGACTCGGGATGGCGCGATAGTGCATCCGCCACTCGATTTTCTGCGCCCTTTTTGTACACCATCTCATAGTCGTAGCCGAGAAGCTTCGACACCCACCTCTGCTGGGCTGGAGTATGTATGCGCTGCTCAAGAAAAAATGGAAGGCTCTGCTGATCAGTCCGAACGATGAATCGGCGGCCGATAAGGTACGGCCTCTACTTTGTGACTGCATGGATGACCGCCATCATCTCCCTCTCATATGTGGACAGCGAGCGGGTCCTAGGGGACAACGCCTTGCTCATGAAAGCAATTGGCCGTCCCTCCTGCATCAAAACAGCACCAATGCCGGCACCGGAAGCATCGCACTCGACTACAAACGGTTTGGCGAAATCGGGTAGCGCCAAAACTGGGGCCATCGTCATGGCTTCCTTGAGCTTCTCGAACGCTTCCGTCGCTGCCTCGGTCCATCTAAACTCGCCCTTTCGCAGCAACAGGGTCAGTGGCGTGGCGATCTTTCCATATCCCTCCACAAACCGGCGGTAATAACCGGTTAGGCCCAAAAATCCTCGCAGCTCCTTTTGGTTCTTGGGCAGCGGCCACTCAGTCATGCAATGTATCTTTGCTTGGTCCGGCTCCACACCTGCAGCAGAGATGACATGGCCTAGGTACTCGACCTTCGGCTCGGCCCATAGGCACTTGGATCGCTTCACCTTCAATTGATTTCTGCGCAGAATTTTCAGCACTTCCTCCAAGTGCTCTAGGTGCTCATGCCATGAACGACTGTAAACCAATATGTCATCGAAGAATACAAGGACATACCGTCGTAGTAATGGTCTGAATATGTCATTCATGAGCCCCTGAAACATCGCTGGTGCATTGGTGAGGCCGAACGGCATCACCCGGAACTCATAATGGCCATCGTGTGTCCGAAATGCCGTCTTGTGCACATCTTCGGGCTTGACACGAATCTGGTGGTATCCGGCACGGAGATCAAGTTTACTGAAGTAGTCCGCACCAGCAAGCTCATCCAACAGCTCCTCTATGACTGGAATCGGATACCGGTCCTTAACGGTGATCGCGTTAAGTGCCCGGTAGTCGATGCAGAATCGCCACGTCCCGTCCTTCTTATGTACCAGCAGCACCGGCGATGAATATGAGCTTCTACTGGGCTGAATGATGCCGCTCTCCAACATCTCTCGTACCATCTTTGAGATCTCCTCCTTCTGAATGTGCGGGTAGCGGTAAGGCCTCACATTCGCCGGTTCCGCTCTCGGTACAATCTCTATGTGATGATCGTGCTCCCTCTCGGGTGGAAGACCATGAGGCTCCTCAAATAAATCTGCGAACCCCTGTAAGAGAGCAGCCAAATCAGTAGGTATACCTGCCTCCATCGTGGTCTCCGTCGACAGAGGTAAGAGCTGCATCAAGTAGCTGCGCGCGCCGGGTCCAGGCAAGCCAACTAGGGGCTGAAGTGCAGCCCTTGGGCTAGGTCGAATGCCATCCAATCTAACTCGCCGTCCGCTCCGTCTGAAAGTCACCCACATCTCGGCGAAGTCGAATGTAACCGGGCCAAGGCTCTGCAGCCACTGCGTACCAAGGACCAAATCAGCTCCTCGTAATGCCAACGGGTAGAGATCGAGCTTGAATTGGCTGCCCTGGATCGTCAAAGTGATGCCTCGGCATATGCCCTCCGCCCTCAACGTGGCTCCGTCACCCAATGCCACGTCGAAGCCCAATGTTGGCTCTGCTATGAGACCGATCTGTTTGACGAGCCTCTCATCCAAAAAATTGTGGGTGCTGCCCGTATCTATGAGGATACGCACCACACGTCTTTTGATCATGCCGTCCACGCGTAGCGTTTTCGGTGTCGCCGATCCGGAGTAGGCATGCAATGAAATCTGAGGTGGCACGTCCTCTTCCTCGGCCTCTAAATCTTGGGGCTCGTCCTCAGCAACCTCATCACCATCTTCAGCCACGGCCTCGTCCTCCAATCCGTCGATCAACATCACCGCTCCGACGGGCCGCGCACACCGGTGTCCCGGTGTAAATTTCTCGTCGCAGCGAAAACATAGGCCTTTTGCTCGACGTTCCTCCACTTGTGCTGGTGTCAAGGTCCTCCCGGGTGGACGCTCAACCCTTTTGACGTCACATGACAAGCGAAGAGGGGTCCTCGGCCCTGTGTTGGCTGCTGCAACCGTCAGCGCTCTCGGCTGGCCGATGGAGCCCCCTGCGGTTTGGCCGGCCCGGGGGTTGGTCCAGCTGCCCCGTGCCGCTGATCGAGTGGTCTTGATCTTCTCTTCCACCATTAGGGCCAAGGCAAAGGCATCCTCCAGAGATTGTGGCCGCAAAGTTCTCACCTCGGCTTGAATGTCGACACGAAGTCCTCCGAGGTATACGCTTTTCAGCGCGGAGTCGCTCCACCCCACCACTCGGTTGCTGATCCTCTCAAACTCCTCTTGAAAGGCTCTAACAGTAGTCTTTTGGGTGACCCTTGATAGCATAGACTGGAAGTCATCGTACTCGGTAGGGCCGAAACGCCGACAAATTGCTGCAGAAAAATCCTCCCAACCGTTGAAAGGTCGGGCTCGGTCGGCGGTTTGAAACCATCGCAGGGCGGTCTCTTCTAGGTGAAAAGATGAGATCAATACTGGTCCTCCGCTGTGCCATGGTAGTGAAAGAACCGCTCAGCTCGATACACCCAATCGAGAGGATCGCCGTCTTTAAACTTGGGAAATTTCAGCCTAAGAGTCAGTCCGCGATTTCCTCCCTCTCGATCTCCATTACGGTCCCGATCTCGTTCATATCCTCGGCGTGGGTACTCCCCCACACGCTGGTTCCTCATCTGAAAATTCTGGATGGGATCATCCTCCATATCCGACCCGTCGTCGATGCCAATCGGGCTCATCCTCCGAGCCCTAGCGCGTGCGCCAATCGGTATGAGCTCGGGTCGAGGTCTAGGTCGATCTTCTTCTTGGTCCAGCCGCATCTCCTCTGGTGTGTTGGGAAGGAGAGGCTCACGAGGAGGGGGTCCCCTCCGTCCTGGTCGTCCACGGGTAGGGGCCGGAGATTCCACCCGGGTCCGACGCGGAGCTCCCCCCGGTGGAGTTTCTTGCCGCTGATTTAGCAATAGTTGCAACATCATCTCGATATGGCGTTGCGTGGTATCCATCTTCTCCATCAATTGTTGTTGGCTCTGCTGCATAGTTGTTTGATTCCCACGCAAGAACTCCAAGAGACGGTCGGTGGAATCAAGATCGGGTCTCAGGTCCGCCGAGGCCGCGGGTGATCGCGAGCCTTCTTGATGTGGGTCGACGCCCCTTGAAGATGCCGCTTCTTGCTGCTTCGAGGTTGTAGAGCGGGTGTTCACTATCTTTCAAGGCCAAGGATTGAACTGCTCTGATACCAAATTGATGCGATCCGATAGAATTTGATCCGTATCCCAAGATTCTTGACTCTTCTTGATTTCTGGAAGGGTAGTTCTGATCTGATTGCAGACACGATTTCTAAAGATTCGTCCGTCAGATCGATCTCAATTTTGGATATGTTGTAGATCTCCGCGTTAGCTTTCCAGCGGTAGGTCGTGGGTCTAGAGAGGACGTCGGGATCTTAAGATATCAGCCTCTGACTGATGACTGCGTAGGGAAGGACGGGCTGATAATCCAACGGGATGGAGTTGTTTGTAGAAGCTGGAAGGGATCAAGGAGGAGAGGAAGAAGAGGGAGGAGGTGGCTGGCCTCTCAGGACAGAGGTGGTGTAGCCGGATGAAGGAGGGGGCGGCGGCCTTGGACGGCGGCCTAGGAAGAGGGGGAAGGCGTCGCAAGAAGAGAAAAGAGAAGGGAAGAGAGCTAGGGCAAAAGCCTTTCAATTAATTTTTGCATACTGAAATAGGTGCTCACCACATCTATTTATAGGTGGCTACCTGACCCCTTAACTTGACTTGATCTAATTGAATTCAAGAAACAACTAAACCCAAAGCGACTCTAATAAAGGCCAAGTCGGCTAACTCGAGCAAGGCTATGCTGAAATAAAATTAACATCAAGGACTCAAAAGAAAAAATAACCAAATGATTAAGTCCGAGGCGGTCTAGTGGATCCAACCGCATCAGTTGAGTTGGAACTGTTCCAACCCATTGAAAGGAGTTTTCAATGATATTGTGATAGAGATCGCAATATATCTCACTACCAGTTAGAATAGAACCTATGGAATCACATACATTAGATGTATTGACCGATCCGATGGTTGAAATGTGATTATGAATCACGAGTAATCAATTCGATTGATAATCAGTTGAAGAAGAAATAATGGGATTGATTAATTGGACTTAAAACACGAATCCTACTTGGAGTAGGATTTCTGTAATCCTAATTGGATTAGGACTGGGAATCCTACTTGGACTAGGACTGGAAGTCCTACTTGGAGTAGGATTCCTACAATCCTAATTAGATTAGAATATTGAATTCAATATGGATTCATACTTAGAATAGGATTCCTAGAAGTCCTAATTAGATTAGGACTTCGGATTCAAATAAAAGTCCTAATTAGATTAGGACTAAAATTGAATAAATCCTTATTGGATTAAAATTTCTTAAGTCCTAATTAATTATTAATCTAATGAATTATGATGACTCCTAATTTGATTAGGATTGAAGGGTTCAATTGAGTCATGGTTCAATCAAATTCTAATTGGATTAGAATTTGAAGGGAAACAAGTGCACCCAATCCTCTTTGGAAGAGGATTGAACCAACTAGGCTTAGGCCCCATGCCCCACTTGATTAGATCAAGTGGGGCGTGCGTGATGAAGGATTAGGAGGGAGGGGTTGGCCGAAATCAAAAAGAAAAGAAGAGGGGCATGCGCCCCTCCTCTTGGTTCCTAAAAGGAAAATAATGAAGCTCCTAAAAGGTAGGAGCTCCATATGCCTTTATAAGGAGTAAAAGGCCAAACCCTAGGGATTATTCTTCCTCTCCTCTCCCTTGTGCCGTGGCCCCTTTCTCCTCTTGGTCTTCAGCCGCCATCAGCAAGGAAGAGAAAGGAGGAGGCGTACATCACCTATTCCATCTTCTTCCCTGGTTCTAGCGCAGGAAAAACAAAAGGCTACGAAGAGCCTTGTGTTCTTCATCCTTCATCCTTCTTCTTCCTCCTCCTTCCTAAGAAAATCAAAGGTTGATTCGAAGGAAGGATTTCAGCCATCAAGAGTTATCTCTGCAAGGGAGCTAGCACCCCGGGAGACAAGAGAGCTCTGATCGGTTCTCTACTTCGTGTGGATACCCGTAGAGGCCGGACGCGTGAACGGCTTCAAGCGAACCTTCATCCTAAACCACGAACTTCAGTTTACGGTGATCATCTACTCGCACCAGGTGAAGATCTGATCTTCATAATTAGTTAAAAAGTTTTTAATCCTAATTTATCTACGAACGGTTTTTGAATAACGTTCATAAGATGAACGTCGATCCCGGGCATGCCACTTCCGCTGCATCTGAAATTTTTTTAATTTTCTACGGCATAGGCAGGTTCCCAACAATTGCTTTCCTTGTGGATGGACGAGACTCAAGTCCACGGTGTGGCGACACTGAAGTAATAGTGTAGGTGCTTGTTAAAGATCAAGGATACTGAGCGTGACTAAGACAAGAAGTCACTTGGATGTCTATCCACTCGTTAGTGACTTGTTTGATGTTGCAGTAGTGTGACTGATCCTTTGACCTGCGGTGCTTCGGCTACTCACAGTGAAGTTATTGTAGTTTGACTACATGTATACATGGTCTTTAGACATACGGGTCTATGCAGTGTAGATTGGTTGCAATAGATTCACTGTAGGAGTAGGGTATGCACCTATATGGAATCTATCGATCTTGGTAGATAAGGAGAGATCGTATGTGATTTATAAGACTGAGTTCGTAAGACCTCGGCCGGGGCAGTAAAAACAGTGGAGAAAGAGTTTTCCACTCTCGAACTTAAGTCGAATAAATCTTGACATATGACAGACGATGGGGTTTGACGAGTTGTCCATGACCTCCGTCCTGTAGAAATCCACGATAGTAGGACTGTATCATATGATAACTGCACCTAGAGGTTCATCATTCCATTCTGCTGGGTAGCACTACATGCTGCTAGGTGTCACTGGTGGATGGTGAGACTCGCAGGAAATATCTTGATGATCGATAAATCCTGATGAGTTGAGTTGGAACTGTTCCAACCTATTGAAAAGAGTTTTCAATGATATTGTGATAGAGATCGAAATATATCTCACTACCAGACAGAATAGAACCTATAGGGTCACACACACTAGAGGTATTGACCGATCCGATAGTTGAAAAGTGATTATGTATCATGAGTAATTAATTCGATTGATAATCAGTAGAAGAAGGAACAATGAAAATTAATTAATTGGACTTAAACACAAATCCTACTTGGAGTAGGATTTCTGGAGTCCTAATTGGATTAGTACTCGGAGTCCTACTTGGAGTAGGATTCCTACAATCTTATTTGAATTAGGATTTTGAATTCAATTTGGATTCCTACTTAGAATAGGATTCCTAGAAGTCCTAATTGAATTAGGATTTCGGATTCAAATTAGAGTCCTAATTGGATTAGGACTAAAATTGAATAAATCCTAATTGGATTAGGATTTCTTACGTCCTAATTAATTATTAATCTAATGAATTAACAAGACTCCTAAGTGGATTAGGATTGAAGAGTTCAATTGAGTCATAATTGATTTGAGTTCTAATTGGATTATGACTTACCTAGATTAAACCCAATTGGTTCACCCTTGGTCTAAGCCTAATTGGATTAAGGCTTAACCATATTAGGGCCTCCTAATCCTCCTTAGAGGAGGACTAGGGCTAACCAAGAGGGAGCGGCGTACGCCCCTCCCCTCATTCTTCCTTGGTGCGGGAAACAAGAGGGGCCGGCGCCCCTCTTGGAATATTATTAAGGAGCTCCTAAAAGTTAGGAGCTCCACTTGCTTTATAAAGGGATATGGGATGGCACCCTAGGGTTAATTGAAGTCCTCTTCTCCCTTGTGCCGTGGCCCCCTTCTTCCCTCGGTCTTCAGCCGCAAGCAAGGAAGAAAAGAAAGAAGGCTTGGCGGCACTCCTCTCCTCCCTTCCTTCTTCCAACGCAAGGGAAACAAAAGGGCTGCAGTCAGGCTTTTGGTTCTTCTTCAAGATCCCTTCTTCTTCTTCCTCCTCTCAAGCATAATCAAGGGTTGATTCAAAGGAAGGAAATCAGCCATCCAAAGTTATCTCTGCAAGGGAGCTAGCACTTCGGGGAGACAAGGAAGCTTAGATCGATTTTCTACTTCGTGTGGATACCCGTAGAGCCCGGATGCGTGTGCGGCTTCAAGCAAACCTTCATCCTAAACCATGAACTTCAGTTTGCAGTGATCATCTACCCGCACAAGGTGAAGATCTGATCTTCCTAATATTTTTAAAAGTTTTTAATCCTCATCTATCTACGAACGGTTTTTGAAATACGTTTATGTGATGAACGTCGATCCCGCGCATGCCTCTTCCGCTGCCATCTGAAATTTTTGAATTTTTTGCGGCATGGGCGGGTTCCCAACAATTCATGGATTTCAATCTATGCTAAATTTTGCAAGAAACTAATAATTTACATATTAGATCCATAATACGTATGCTGAAAAGAAGAATCAAAGAAGTGATCTTAGATTTTACTTTCTAAGTATGAATTGAAGCACAAATCAATCAAAATTTCTTGAATTAGAACAAAAGAAAGAGAGAAAGAATCTTCAATCCTTTTGTGTGATAGGATTGGAAAGCAAAACAGCAACTAAGAAGCACAAATTCACTAAGGAATTTCACTCCAATCAAATAACATTTTAGTAATAAACAAGTGAAACAATCAAAGCAGGATAATGGAAGCAAAAAGGTCTTATCTTTCTATCCAAGCTGAACTTCTAATGAAAAATAGGATAATGGAAGCAGCAACAAAGCTCAAACGCAATCAATTATACGAATCCAAAACCCCCCAATTTCAACCATTTGCAAGTAGGAGAAACAAAATGACCTCAAAGAGAAACCAATAATTCCAATCCAAATTGAAACTGGATAGATACGACCCCATAAACCAAATCCTACTCATCATTCAATGTATATGTTCAGTATAGGAAAGAAAAGAAGAAAGAAGATAAATATAGATTGCTGGTATCCATATGTTTTGATCTCTACAAAATTTTCATGCAAAAAAGATCGAATTGAAGCCCAAGAAGCAGAATCAACGCATCAAAATCCGACCTTTTCTCTTATCCTGATCGCTTGGCCCCAATTGGTCGACGGCAGCTTCGCCGCTTCCACGGCTGGAGCACGGAATCCTGGTACCTGGAGGGCATTGCCAACTGCCTCCTCCGCTTATTTGGCTTTGAACCCACTTCGAATTCGCTGCCCTTTTCCTCTTTTCTCTTCCCAGATCTATCTTCTTCCTCTTTAACTCCGTTAATTGCATTCCTCTCGGTATGCAGAACTCTGTCTCCATTGACTTCGATCACGGCCAGCACCAAGAGATCGAGGCCTTCGCAGCGGGAGGAGGTACCATTCGAAGCAGAGGAATTTGATGGAGGGGACGGGGAGGGAGTGTGGGTGGCGGCGAGAGCAAAGGAAGAGGAGTTCAAAGGTGGAGTCTTTCAGCCTCGAATTCTCATTGAGATGGATCTCGTTCAATTAGAAGGCTTAGTAGTATTATTACGAGTACAAGCGAGGGGATTTTGGGAATTGCAAGGAGTTGGGGGAGTGTGAGGATTTGGACAAGGGTGGAGAATGGGGATGGGAGGGACCGAGAGGAGAAGCAGCAAGGTGATGGTGGAAAGAAATATATGAAGTGTTTGCAACTTGCATGGGTACTTCTGGAAGGGGCCTGCTGGGCATTGCAAGAAGAGAATCAAGGGAGCTGCTGTTTGTTTAATTAGGCTTTGCCACATTAGCTATCTTTTTTTTTTTTTGGTTTTCAGAAATAGGTCATGGATACTCTTGCTTCTATTGGAGCAAATAGATGCCAATAACATATAAATAATATCAAACAATAATAAAAAATAGAATTGACCAATGGGGCACAAGATAGGCTCAAATCCACTTCAAAAAACTCTTCATTTCAACCATAAAAAACTAAAAATATAACCTAAAAATATGCAAAAAATCAGCAACTAAAAAGATATCTTTCTTTTTTGTAGTCTTCTACTTTTTAACACAAAATTTGCTCAAAGGATTTCTCCTACTAAGTTCTTACCACCTTCTTCTTCTATTTCAAAGAGAAACTCAAAAGACACACCCTCATACTATAAAACCCATAGGCTGGTTTTTTTTTTTTAATATAAAATGAGACTTGAACAAAGAGACCATTAAGTACACTAAGAAATCAGAAAATTACATAAGATGCCATAAAGCAAAATGTCAAAGAAACCATTAAATTGGGTTTACATTTTTAACATCCCCCTTAAGCCCAATTTCCAAAAGTCTTCATGCCCAACATGTTCTTCAATCTTTTAAATACATTATGTTTCAATGGCTTAGTGAAGATATCCGCCACTTGGTCTTGAGACTTACGATGCACCAATTGCAGTCTTTTCTCCTTTACATGCTCTCGGATAAAATGATAGCGAATATCAATATTCTTGCTTCGCTCATGAAATACCAAGTTCTTGACCAAAGTAATTGTCGATTGATTATCAACAAAATTCTCCACGACATTTTCTTTAAAAAATCCAAATAGTTTAACAAATTTCTCAACCAAATAATATAACAAACGGTAGAATTTGTTGCCACATACTCCGCCTCACAAGTTGACAAAGTTATAATTGGTTTCTTCTTGGAGGACTAATGAATGCACCATTTTTCGTAAAGAAGACATAGCCAGAGGTGCTCTTCCTTTCATCCAGATCTCTACTCCAATAACTATCGAAATAACCCACAAGTCTAATATCATATAAATGAAAATAGAATAAACCATCATTGAGTGTACCTTTAATATAGCGTAGGATCCTCTTGGCGGCATTGAGATGTGAATGATCTGGTATTTCCATATATCTACTAATCAACCCAACACCATAAAGAATATATGGTCTTGTACAAGTGAGATATCGGAGGCTTCCAACCAAGTTTTTGAAGTAAGTAGAATCAATATTGCCACTTTCAATGCTCTTTCTCAACTCCAAGCCATATTTAAAACGGGTATTAACCGGATTGCAAAACTCCATTCCAAACATCTTGGGAATCTTCTTTGCATAGCCACTTTGAGAGATAAAAATTCCATCTTCCATTGACACCACTTCAATACCAAGAAAATGAGTCATCAAGCTAATATCTAACATTTCAAATTCTCGGATCATGCTCTTCTTGAATGTATTGAACAAAGTTGGATTGTTACCGGTGAAGATCAAGTCATCAATATAAAGACACACAATCAATACATCTCTATTAGTAGTCACCTTCTTATACAAAGCATGCTCATAAGCACACTTCTCAAAGCCATTGTCATGAAAATAATTGTCAATTTTTATATTCCATACTCTTGGTGCTTGCTTCAACCCATAAAGAACCTTCTTCAACTTGTACACTTTGTCTTCATGGCCTACATTAACATACCCCAAAGGTGGTTCTATAAATCTCCACTTCAAAAAAACCATTTAAGAAAGAACCAATCCAATAATCTCCAACCGAGTAATGGGAGCAAATACTTCACCAAAATCAAGTACATGTTGTTACTTGTAATCTTTTGCTACGAACTTGCTTTGTATCTTTAAACTTCTTCCTTTGCATCTTTCTTTGTCTTGTACACCCACTTCTCACCAATTGATTTTTTTCCTTATGGTAAGTTTGTCAAAGCCCAAGTATCATTCTTTCCAATTGTCTTGATCTCTTCATTCATTGCTTTCTTCCACTTATCTTCTTGAATAGCCTCTTCAAAGCATATAGAATCATAATCTATGAAGAAATAATACAAATTTAGATTACCATCTTGATTATTCATAGTTTCATAAACTTCTCTCAAGCTTCTCATTTTGAGTGGAATTTCATTAGAACTTTCTCTCGATGACAAGGATGATGATGAAGAAGAAAATTCTTGAAGAGATGATTGTGGCTCGTTATCAACTTGTCTTGATACTTCCTCTTGTTCAACTTATAGCTCAATTAGAGTAGTCTCATATTGGTTCCAACCCTATATGCGTTCTTCTTCAAACACAACATCTCTACTCATGAACACATTCTTTGTAATTGGATTGTACAACTTATAGCCCATTGCTTGTCCACCATAACCAAGAAAGATGCACTTTTCGCCCTTATCATCAAGCTTTATCCTTCTAGCCTCCGGAATTTTAGCATATGCAATGCATCCAAAAACTCTAAAGTGAGAGACATTTGGTTTGAAAGAGTTCCAAGCTTCTTCCGGTGTCTTCAAATGAACCCTTTTTGTAGGACATTTATTCAATAAGTAGACGGCACATGAACCGCTTCGGACCAAAATTTTCTAGGCATCTTTTTTTCTTTCAACATACTCCTTGTCATGTCCAAGATTATCCGATTCCTCCTTTTGGCAACACCATTAAGTTGAAGCATGTAGGATGGAGTTACTTGATGCATAATTTCATGCTTCTTACAATAATCTTTAAAAATATTGGAAGTATACTCTCCACCTCTATCGGATCTCAAAACCTTCAATTGGTAACCACTTTGCTTTTCAACAAAAACTTTAAACTCCTTAAAAATATCTAATGCATCAGATTTTCTTTTCAAGAAATACACCCAAGTCTTCCGTCTAAAATTATCAATGAAAATAATAAAGTACCGATTCTTGCCATTTGACATAGGCTTCAAAGGGCCATAAATATCGGTGTGCACAAGATCCAATATTATTGATGCTCTCCACCTCATTTCTTTAGTGAATCTTGATCTTTGATGCTTTCCAAGAATGCACCCTTCACACACTTGATGTTGATGATCAATAAGTGATAACCCCTTCACCATATTCTTTGTATCCAAGAGCTTCAAGCCTCCAAAGTTATGATGCCCAAATCTCAAATGCCATAACCAAAAATTGTCATATGTAATAGAGCTAAGAGATTTGAGTACATCATGTTGAACATGCAAAGAAAACATTCTACCATGAGACATTTTTATATGAGTAATTAAATTACAATGACTATCCCACAAAATAGGAGAGCGGTTTTTTATATTAACATTATAATTTTTCTCCAAAAATTGACCCAAGCCCAAAAGATTTCTGTGTAAATTTGGAACTTAATCGACATCGGAAATAAAATCACGATTGCCATTCTCATAGCTTCTACCTTGGCCTCTTTGAGCACTAATAACATGGCATTCATCCTTGACATCTTGCAAAGAGAGGTTGGATTGGAGAGTTTGTTCTAAAGAACTAGAAGACTTCTTGATCAATCTATGCTCATGAACTTGCAGCATTCCATCAAATGATCAATTGTCATGGTGCTCAAGTCTTTTGCCTCTTCAATGACTATCACCACATGCTCAAATTTTGAGGTCAAAGAATGCAAAATTTTCTCTATCACTCTAACATCATCAATCTCCTCACCATTTCTTTTTATTTCATTCACAATTGACAATGCTCTTGAAAAATAATCCGAAATGGACTCCGACTCATTCATGCTTAACTCCTCAAATTCTCCTCAAAATTTGGAGCCTCACCTTTATAACTTTGTCAATACCCCTATGAGCATTCTTGAGAATTTTTCATGACTCCTTTGAAATTTTGGCATTCAAAATTTTCTCAAAATTAGCCTCATCAATGACTTGGTAGAGGGCAAATAAAGCTTTTTTATCTCTCTTCTTTGACTCTTTGAGAATATTTTTTTGACCTTTGGTAAGCTTCTCTTCTTCTTGTGGTGAGCTAGGTTCTTTAAATCCTTTTTCGACTATCTCCCATAAATCTTGAGATTCCAACAAAACTTTGATTTGAATACTCCAACGATCATAGTCCCCTTTAGTTAATTTAGAAAGTTGAATAGAAAGCATATTACTCTCCATTTTAATTACAAATTACACCAATATTAAGCTCAATCTCAATACTCTTCCAAAAGCCCCAATTTCAAACTCTAGATGCAAGCAAGGCACAACGCAACTACCAAATTACTACACCAAGCTCTGATACCAATTTTGTAAGAGCAAAATATATGCCAATAATATGCAAACGGCATCCAATAACAATATAAAATAGAGCTGAACAATGGGGCACAAGATAGACTCAAATCCACTTTAAAAACTCTTCATTTTAAGTATAAAAAACTAAAAATATAATTTATAAATATGCAGAAAATCAGCAATTAGGAAGATGCCTTTCTTTCTTGTAGTCTTTTTTCTTTTACCACAAAATCTACTCAAGAAATTTCTCCTACCAAGCTTCACCATCCTCTTCTTGCCTTTCAAAGAGGAATTCAAAAGACACACCCTCATACCATAAAACGCGTAGGCTATTTTTTCTCTTTTTTTAATATAAAGTGGGACTTAAACATAGAGACCATTAAGTATACTAAGCAACCAAAAAATTACATAAGATATCATAAAGCAAAAAGTCAAAAAACCCATTAAATAGGTCATGGATACTCTTGCCTCCTCATATGGCATGAATTCATTAACCGAGCCGCTGATCTAAGCTATAGACCAAGCTACCAACTTGAGCATTTGACCAAATTGGCCAGTCAGATGACTAGTAGCAACTAGTCATGTATTTCTGATTCAAATATATTTAAAGCGATTAAAGTCCATTAAAAAGACGGTTATAGTTATACACACTTATAAGATACGTTACAGAATGATTACAACTCGTCCTGAATGTTAGACCATAATTGCACGTATGATCATACAGTTATTGCACGTCCAATGGTTAAGATGTGTTTGATTTTTTCGGATAACGGCTCTATACTCTCATCCCTATAAATATCAGACTCGGAGGGACCTCCAGGAACGCTAACTATCACTCTTATGCTGATACTACTTTTATTTTGTCTGCAAGGGTGCTTTTGATTCCTAAGTCAGACAGAAATTTTGGAGAAGTAGCTCCAAACAGACCATTTCGTCTGAGCACAACCAACTACTCTCCATTCACCAGCTCATCTAGTTCTCTTAGCTTGGATTTGGGCAGAAACACATTCCTAAACATCTCTCACCACCAAGTGATTCAGCCTCCAATGATTTTTGTAAATAATTGAAGGAAGAGTAACAAAATTAAGCTTAAGTGATGCTAAATTGGAGAAATATAGAAGCATCTAAGAAATGAATCTTCTATTCATGAAAGAATTGATTAATCTTCATAACCCACCATCAATTCAATTTTCAATCCTATAGAATTAGTGTCAAATTCTTTTTCAAGAAAAAATTCGACAAGCAAAGCACCTACGATAAAGCATAAATATGGGTAGGAACAGTTGCACTTGTGCAATCAAGGTACGGTCCTGCAAATTTACATAGACTTGCGAGGATTTTACGAATTAGATCATCTCAACTTATCCATAGGCTAGGTTTCTTCTCTCTTTTCTGGTATCTCCTACTGATAGAATTATAATTAAATATGCATGGATCAAAAAATAAATCAACATATAACAATCATAACATTCTTAGGGCATTAACTCTAACAATCTCCAACATATTGCTTGAAGTCGTATCAACTATGGTACTCTCGCCTCTAGAATTCAAAACAACTGTTCACCAAATGTACTTGGTCATCCTTACATTCTTTTATCATCACACCTCCACTTACTTGTTCTTATATGATGCATCATCATACAATCTTCCATGGGACTTGGATTTTTGCAGTTGATCTAAAATGGTGAAATAGCAAAGGAAAAATTCCAAGCTATAGTGGAAAGATGAGAAACTAAAATGCTTTCCTCAAGTCCCCAAGAAGTAGGGTCATTTTGTATTTAGTGCAGTAGCCCTCTGTAGTCAATTGTTTCGAGCTAATACTCTGCAGATTCACAATATGTTGTAATGGTCTTGTTATATAGCCAGTTTCGACTATAGAATGACATACGTATAGCTGTAACGAGTAGGCTTTTTACGAGAGCAAGTTAATACATAATCAATGATGCTCATAGTATTTCCGGTTGTGCTTGATGGAAGGCCAATGCTGCATGACCAAATACTCTAAAATTGGCTAGCTATCCGAACTCGGAGCTAAACCACAAGCATACCAGCTAATCTATAAAACATAGGATCTTTGTCCCCCAAAGTACAAGGCCTTGTAACTGTATACCAGCCTTTGTTGGACCTTCGACAGCCCTGCAGTAAGAGATTGTGCCCAGCTAATCTTCCTCAATTTCTCTGTCAATTTTTTATATGGTTAACCATAATTTTTTTTTCTTCCTATGTGATAGTAAGTAACTGAAATCATCGAAGTATTCCTTTACCTTATTACCAACAACTCATAAGTAACCTGTAACCTGTATAACAAATCCCCTTTCTTCATTTTACGGTGATAGTCTCTTGTTAGCTCCTATCAGTGACAACAAAGCTACCTATGATCATGGCTCTCTAATATCTTTTTCTTTCTGGCTATCCAATACCACTGCTGCACAAAATTCACCATTATTTTCAATTGCATATTCCTCCATCATTCATCGTCGTATTAAAACAAGCTTTCTCCACTCGACATTCTAGCACATTTTTCTTGAGCTAAAGTTGCAGGGATTTCTTTCCACAATTAAAGCAAAACAGCGTTAGACAGCGTGGCTAAAAAAGAATGGTGCCACAGACTTGGGATGAAATTTTAAGGGATATAGTAGAAAGTAACTATACTTATATTTCATTGTCAATCATAAGAAGCTTGGAAGATCATTGAGACATTAATGCCAATGGTTTAGAACAATATGCCTTTGGACAATTGACATTCTACTGCTGCAATGACAATTGAACAAAACAAAGACAATTAATTTTGAGTTTTGAGCTATTATGACAACAAAAACCTAGCAATTTCTACTTTTCAGAAGAACAAACAGACCCAGTTTATCACCTACCATGATATTCAGTATGGCATGATTTTGAAAACAAGAAGCTAAAGCTACCATTGGATATGGCAGGCATGGATCTGTTGGAAACCAGCCTATGCCACAGAAAAATTTTAAAAATTTCAGATGCAGCGGAAGAGGCATGCACGGGATCAACCGTTCATCGCATGAACGTTGTTTAAAACCGTTCGTAGATAGATAAGGATTAAAATTTTTTTTAAAACATTAGAAGATCAGATCTTCACCTTGTGCGGATAGATGATCACCACAAACTGATGATCGTGATTTTGGATGAAGGTTTGCTTGAAGCCATTCAAGTGTCCGGTCTCTATGGGTATCCACACGAAGCAGGAACCAATCCAAGCTTTCTATCTCCCCGGGGTGCTAGCTCCTTTGCAGAGATAACTTTGATGGCTGATGTCCTCCCTCTCAATCAACCTTTGATTGTGCTTGGGAGGAGGAATGTGGAGTGATTGATTATAACCCTATTTGATTTTGATGAGCTCAAAGCATTTGAGTATATCTTACGTTATACTGATGAATTCAATATAGTGTTTCAGCTAAATATTTGTGAATTTATGTTTAAGTGTCTCTAGCTTCGGTTCAATACATTTTGGCTAAGTATGGAACTCAGTTTGAACTAAAGTCTGAAGCTCGAGTCGACTCCGGAAGGTTACGAGTCGACTCCAAGTGTTTCAGAAGTTCTGACACATGCTCGAGTCGACTCCGGTACACTACGAGTCGACTCCGACTGAGAACTGATAGAAAGACAGAAAGTTGATTTCCAGACCCTGT
This sequence comes from Phoenix dactylifera, assembly GCF_051530095.1. NCBI lineage: Eukaryota > Viridiplantae > Streptophyta > Magnoliopsida > Arecales > Arecaceae > Phoenix > Phoenix dactylifera. The sequence goes on along the minus strand of NC_143207.1, from coordinate 5,513,337 downwards.
CAACGAGTCGACTCCATAAGGGTTCGAGTCGACTCCGATGGTTGCCGAATCGACTCCCGACGTTTCCGAGTCGACTCCAAAAGGTAACAGAAGAAAGACAGAACAGTGTATTTCAGACCCTGCAGCCGAGTCGACTCTAGAAGGTTACGAGTCGACTCCGAAGTTTGGCGAGTCGACTCCTAGTTAAGTACGAGTCAACTCTCAGAGGAAAGCAAGACTAGAAGGCAGTTCAACTCAAAACACAGAGAAACAGTTTTCGGACTCTGAGAGCCGAGTTGTTGCCCAGTAGATACAACCCAAGAGGGGGGGTGAATTGGGTCTTTTAAAACTTTTATGCTACTTCTAAAACTTTATGAGTAACTATGCTAAGTTGTATAGATGCACAGTGAAAGTTAAACTTAGCAAGGGTTTGATGTATAGACTTCGACTTGATTAAATATGCTTGCAACTAAAGGATGTGCGGATAAGAATTAAGCAAGCAATTTATCTAAGTAAGTAAGTGTGTTAGTTAGACAATAACTAGAGGCATTACAAACACAAAGGACATATAGTGGTTCGGTGCACCCCAGCACCTACATCCACTCCCCAAGACTTCTTGGGAATTTCACTATAATCCTACAGATTACAGTCGGTTGTTTTACAAGCTCACAACCCAACTTGTTGTTTTTACGAGCGCACAACGAACTCGGTCGGTTTTCCCAGGCTCACCGACTAGAACCAACCCCGATTGTTTTCCCGGGCTCACAATCAAACCCTTACACGTTGGTTTTACCCTCGGCTCACCAACAAACCTATCTCCGTTGGTTTTCCCCTTTGGCTCACCAACAAACCTATCTCCGTTGGTTTTCCCTTTGGCTCACCAACAAACCTTACACCGTTGGTTTTCCCTTTGGCTCACCAACAAACCTTACACCGTTGGTTTTCCCTTTGGCTCACCAACAAACCTTTAACCCCTTGATTCAATCCCTTGATTGAATCAAGTTACAAGATATTAAAACAAAGAATAAAAACAAATCAAAGCTTCTTAAACAAGCAGATATGACAATATAAACAAATAGAGTAAAGAGAAGCCCTCAAACGAGTTTTGAAGATGGAGGAGCTCGGCTTCTTCTTTACTTGATCCTCCTCTGATTTGGCATGAAGTAGAGGATCCCCGAGGCAGCACGCGGATGGAGAGGAAGCTTTCGGATTCACTTGGATGCTCTTCTTCTCTCTATTTCGTTTTGGATGGCCCTTTTGTGCTTGTGGGAGATTTCCTTTGTAATCTCTTTGAGATCTCTTTCCTAGATGATCTCTTCCACTTCCATGCCTTCTCCCCTAGCTCTCCTCTTGTTTTTATAGCTTTAGATGGCGTGGAAACAAGAATCTAGCCGTTAGAGACAAAAATAGAGCCGTTGGACACAGTCTGCACTTCCTGACAATATTACCGTTGGGATCGGAGTCGACTCGCGCGATCAGGAGTCGACTCGCCTGTTGCAGGAGTCGACTCGTGCTTTACTGGAGACGACTCGGCCACTGTTCCAAATTTGAATTATGGTGCATCCTCGACTGGGAGTCGACTCGTCTTAACCCGGAGTCGACTCGCCAACTTCTGGAGCTGACTTGGCAATTTCGGAGTCGGCTCATCCACTGAAGTCCGTGGATCCAATTTTGAATTTTGTCCTCTCGAGTCGACTCGACTGTCCTGGGAGTCGACTCGAATCTCAGACCCCGAACTCCCGATCCTCTGTCTTTTGGCTCGTCCAGTCTTGGAGTCGACTCGAACTTCCTTGGAGTCGACTCGGCTCTCAGTTTGTGAAACACAACCTTCTGCCATCTTGGTGTAGCGCTGCCTTGGAGTCGACTCGAGCTGTCTGGGAGTCGACTCGAATCTCAGAGGCAGTAACTTGGTTTTCTGTCTGTTGATGGTCGCGGAGTCTCGGAGTCGACTCGTGCAATGCGGGAGTCGACTCGAATCTCAGAGTCCCAAAAATGCTCTCTGACTTTTTCCTTGTGTTCCGCTGAGAGTCGACTCTTGCTTTCTTCGGAGTCGACCTACCAACCATCGGAGTCGACTCGCGTTCCACTGGAGTCGACTCGAATCTCAGACCCGAAAACTGCTCTCTGACTTTTCTGCCTGTGACTCCTAGGAGTCGACTCATACTTCTCCGGAGTCGACTCATACTTCTCTGGAGTCGACTCGAATTCCACTGGAGTCGACTCGAAGACTGTTCTTTTGAATTTTTCTTTTGATTTTACTCCTCCAATTTGAATCCTTTGAACTTTAAGCTTGGGCCAATAAATTGTAGCTTTCTTCCAACTTGAGAGCTTTGGAGGCCTTCTTGTGTTCTTCCAACTTGCTATGTTCCTTGCAAAATAAATATCTTTCTCCTTGCAACATAAACATTAGTATCTATACTTCAAGGTTTTGTGATCATCAAAATCAATCTATGAATCAATCTTTGGGTCATCAATCTCCCCCTTTTTGATGATGACAAAACTTGGAGTATATGCAATATAAAAGATATTGATTTCTAGAAGTAATACATAGCTAAGTTGCATGAAGTGGAAAACATATATATTTAAAAACATACTTCATGATAATGCTTTTAGATTTAATCAGCTTAACACAATCAACATATTTAAATTTTAAGCTGATTTGTATTCAATTCAAAGTAATAAAGCATTCTGAGGTATATAGCATATACTTAGATATTTCTCCCCCTTTTTGACAACATCAAAAAGATAGTGAAACATTAAGTACAAAGATCAGAGCAGAACACATCGAGTGTGAATTCAAGAGGTTTTTTTAATTTGATAGTTTTCTAAACAAGTGTAGGTGGAATCTTCCTTAGGTTAATGATATTCAAGGAAAAACATGAGTGGAGATCTAACCTCTCTTCACTAAGTATGAAAGCTTGTTCATTTAAGACCTTTTGCCCAATCTATTAAGTATTTTATCAACCATGAGAGCAATTTAATTAATTTTCTTAATGACTTCAAAGTTCTTTTATGATAATAGGAGCATTGTGGCACAAATATCAAAATATACATTCATGCAATTTTTGATACATCTTAGAGCTCTTTTAAAGACTTTCTTTTATTTCTTTAGAAAATAAGCACAATTTGATACATAAAATAATGAATTTGCACAAAATTGAAGTTCCAAAAAGCAAGCCAATTTGAGCTCATTAGTGAAGTTCCAAAAATAGATTTTCTAAGAGATACTCAAGAATATTTAACACATTATTCTCCCCCTTTTTCATTAAATTAGAGGCTCTTAAGATTTGCAGTTTGGTTCAAGAGTGATGCATGAGATATACTAACCAAATAACACGCCTCAAGGTGTATCATACAGATTTTCAGATTTAAATTTCAGATGATACATATTGGAGAGTATTAGAATCACTTTTCATTTAGTGTTCTTTCTCTCTCCTTTAGTTATAGATTTATGCGATTAAGTTCCATAAGATCTTTCCTTCTGAAATTTTCTTTCTCCCCCTCAAATGATCATTCCATTTAAGAGTTTAGAATCCTAAGATAATGTTCAATAAGATTGTCAATCTCAAAAATATATTTCAGCTTATTTTCATAAGACTCAAGGTTTGAGATAAGACAACCTTTATAGAACTCATCTCAAGGAAATTAAAACATGTCTTGCAATATAAGGAGGTTCATCAAAATCAATCCATAAAATTCAAAGTATGTATCAAAATAAAGTGTCTTTGGGATAGGATACTGAATATCTAAAGCTCCCCCTTAAAAGATGCATTCTTCTTTAATCTTTCTTTTCTTTTGTCGAATTTCAGATTTTAATGATAAACGTGAATAGAGCTGAAACTTTATGATATCAAGAACGTAGAGTGATCTAGAAATATTCACAATTTATAGTAATCATTCTTTTTAATCTTTTAAGAACAAGTATGCTTTCTCCTAATCTTAGAGAAAATGTATGGAAATATTAATCAAAAGTAATTCATTTGAAGCTTAGTTTCTTTCAAAAGCATTTACATTTTCTTTCTTTTAGATCATTCACTCTATTGATGAAAGTCTTTAATGATATAGGAGAGAAAAAACATATAGATGATCATGGAAGTATATGTATTTATAGAACTCAATTTCTTAATTACAATTTTTCAGCAATGTATACATGAAACTCAATAAATTTTTAAATATTAAAATAAAGTCATATATTTTAAAAATATTTACTTGCAATCAAGATCATTGAAAGACACATCATTTAGACCAATATTGGTACATTTTAATGATAAGAAAAGATATGTTTCGGATGCGTATCGGAGCAATCAAAATAAATTCTGTTTTTCTTACATTAACATTTTATTTAGTAATCATATGGAGTTTAAGCTTTTATACAAAATCAAATTCTGAATTTCATAAAGATTTTCAATAGAGGCCTTTTAAGTCATAATTTGAGATATATATCTTTCACATTGTGGCTCATCTTAAATTATTATGATTGAAAAATACATATTTCAATACCATTAAAGCACTTTCAGAATCTTTGTGTTTAATTTTGAGTTTCGATACAAAATAAAGGATATTTTAACAAGTATTAGGACATTATGTATCAAAGTTAGGCGAGTAGAAAGATAGATCAAAATCAATTTATTTTCCCTAAATAGAGATATTCTTCTCTTCTCCTTTCTACAATTTTATTTAGCTTTCAGATTTTAACAATGATTGTGAATGACAAATCTGAAATTTCTTTTCAATAAAACTAAACAAAAGATGTTATGTAGCAATTCATGCATTCAATCAAATTGTCCAAGTATGAAACATTACAAAATATTGAGAACCCATAAATCAAGACATCATACTATATGCAAAATATATTAAATGTTAAGTCATGCATTAAAATAATAATAACAAGCATGTCAAGGATCAAAGTCAATTCTTTTCAAATACACTCCCCCTATTTAAATATCATCTTGCATTGACTTCATCCTTATGGTGTGTTTCCAAGTGACTAATAATTAGACTTGATTCTTCTTATATATTTTCATTTACTTTGTCTTTCATTTTCAACTTTCTTATGCTTTATATTCTATTTGCTCCCTATCCGGTGGAGTTGGGAAGGGGCACGAGGTACTACCACTAGCCTCCCTCTTGTGCCGTCCCTAATATGCCCTACACCGAATAGTTGGGTCAAATAGTGCCGGGTACTACCACTAGCCTCCCCATTGGCACCATCCCTATGATGAGCAATATAGAAAGGTTAAAATGTTTACTTCAAAACCTCCCTATTTAAGTGTAATTAATTATGGATTTTATCCCTTCCAAAAGAATGCTCACACAAGTCTCACAAATGTGTCGAATATATTAAGTTTGTTTTGCTTTTCCTTAAGGTTGAAGTGTTTGCCTCTACTTGGATTTTACTTCTCTTGAATAATATCCATTTTCTTTTCTTTATCTCTCTCTCTTTTTGTTATTCTCAAGTAATTTTCATGAGAGAGCAGAATAGAGAATTAATCTTACGTATCATATATATGTATATCATGCAAACAATATTTTCATTATGCTCAAGGTTTCATAACTTCTCACAAGTTATTTTACATCAACATTTTAAGCATATACTTGTGTATTTCATGGTTATGACATAGGCAAAGATATATTTTAGTTTGGGCAAACCATGAAATAATTTCTAAAAGTATAAGTCAGTCAATACACATATAGACATGATATCAAAAATTAATAATTAAAGAATTTAATCATGCCATAATAAGATTTAAGTTACTGACTTTGCTCAACTAATTTGTGAGAAAGGTATCTAAATTACCTATTCATTATATGTTCTTCAAGCCAAACTAGATTTCTTATGTGTGAACTTTTGGCTGAAGAAGATCCTCTCTCTTGTTTGCATGTAAATGTTTAGTGTATCTTACATGAAGATATCCTTCAAGTTGAAATCTCTCATTTTTCTTTCTTGAAGGAAGGTCATTAGTTTCTTTAAGATACAAAGCATTCATCCAACATATATATTTTTTAACTAGATGACTCAATATAAGATATGACAATAGTTGCATGTTGAGTCACTTTACTCAAGAGATTGCCTAAATATAAGCAAGCACATATCATTTGAACTAAAGAGATAGATTCATTAACCAAGATAGTTTAAGTCAATTTAGTTTAGATTCTATTTGCTTAAGATAATTATCAATAAGATATGTTAACTATGTTTTAATCAATTTATCTTAAACATTTGTTTCTATCAAAATTCAGATTATGATTTATTTGTTATCAATAAAATATGATTAATTAAAGTTAGATTGAAGTCTTGCACAAGGTCACATAATAAGCATACATTCAGGTCTACTAGCTGTATGATAAAATAATTATTCTATCATGCTTCAATACAGCTTTAAACAATAGATCTACTTTGCTCATCCTTTTCAAATTCTACAAGATGGGGTCATAGATATACCTTCTTCATGCCAATCTTCTATAAGGATTTTCTTGTGGACTAACGTTGGTCAATGAAGATCCCCTTTCCTGTTTGTCTTAATTTGGAGTTTGAGAGAAGATGTTAATTCATTCATCATATATATTTCAAACTCACCTTGTATGAGCTTAGTAAAAATATAAATCTTCATTAGTAGAACCAAAAATAATGTCACAAATTCTTCCTTTTGATACATAGATTTATCATTATTACTTTCTATCAAAAAGGTTGCTTAAGCTTTTATATCATGCTTTTGATGCTTGTTTCAAATCATATAATGCTTTATCATATTTGTAATGAGTGTTTTCAAATATGGTAGTTATCTAACATATATAAAGTAAGCACATAGGAGTCCATTCTACACACTCATTTGATAGGATATAACGTTTATAAAGCAAACAAATGATAAAGGTGATTTTTACTTCTAATCATGCAAGAATCTTATCACGATCTATTTCATCTTTTCTTGATTTAATCTTTTAGTAGTCATCATTAAGTGTATATCTGAAAAATCCAATTTGGTTCTAATTAACAAGTTTTTCAGATTGTTATATGTAAAAGATTTAACCATATAATTTGATTTTAGTATTTTGATAATAGATCATTAGTCTCATAAAGAATAAAATGAATTGATACTTCTACATCTAGAATTTTTCATGAATGTTCTATATGCATTGCTTGATGAATGATATCCAAGGATAGAAATATCTTTATTAGATTTGGCATTATTTTTCAAGAGAACATATCAAGCATAACATGTACGACTGAAAAATATGAGAGATACGCAATAGTTCGTTTTCTATTTTTCAGAAGATCAAAAGAAGTTTTCATCAAAGATAGATCTAATAGAAGTCATATGTATGACAAGCAGTGATGATAGCTTTTAAAAGTCATTTTAAGTAGATGACTATCATACAACGTTGCCTTTTTCAATTCTTCAAAGATTCTATTAATCCTATTTTACCTATAGTGTTCTTGGTGCAGAAAGAATTGTATTCAATATTATTTTCTGTGCACAACTTAACACAAAAATTGGTTTTCAAAACTATGCCGTGATTCATAGTTTGCAAACCTTTATCATCTGATCGCTTTTTGTGAGTTTGTGCCAATGCAGAAAATATTTCAATTTGAGTGCCAAGAACAAGGCTAATGTAAGCTTTTGAAAAATTAGTGTTGGAAACAACATCTCTAGATTTAGAAATTATTTTTGTTTGTTTCCTTAGTTAGCATGCATAGTAAAACTTTGACCTTTAAGAGGATAATCTAAGTAAGCCTATGGCAAGGTCTTTTGAGATTAAGTACATACTAGCATGAGCTGATTTCATATGCCAAATATGGTTTCTTTAATCTTGGTATTCATAGTGCATATATTCAAAAGCATACCAAGTACACATTATCATATCTATGATCAATAAACAATAATGCCATAGATAAAAACTCTCAATCAAGCATATAGAGAATTCATAGAGTTATTCTTAATAAGTTGATTAATCATTTAGCACCTTATCCACTAGTGAGTAAAATGAAATGATTTGATTATATTTCCAAAAGTATTTTCTATATCACAAAATTGATCACTACTAGCAAATCATATCAAATACTAAAGCACAAATAATGATGAGATGCAAGAATTACTGATTTTATTATTATTTTTTTTGTTAATAACTTTTTAAGTTTCTTTATGTTCCATGGGTACCTTGGTACACCTATGTGTACATCCTCATTTTCTCATTTTGGGTACCCAAGCTTGCTTGAGTCCTTGAGAGTTAGGACATATGGTTCCTTTTGGAACCCATATCTGTTTAATAGTAATAACTTTACCATTTGATTTAATTATACTAGAACGATAGGTAAAGTTGTTATTCCCATCCTTTTCATTTTTGAAATAAGTTATCTTATTTAATGGTTTGCTTGGTAAATTGATAACCTTTTTCTCTAGAGATTTATGGCTAAGTGAAGGAGTCAAGCTAAATTTTGATTTATCAAAATCAGCATGTTGGCTTTCAAACATCATTTTTAATCTTTCTGAGCTTACGGTGAATTTGTTAATGCAAGATTTTAATTGATTAATTTCTTCGCTTAAGTTTTGATTTTCTTTAATTAAGCTATGATTTTTCTGAATCAATTCTTCTGAAAATGATCTTAAGCATTCATTTTCAGAATTTAGTTTCTCTTGTATTTCATCATTAGAATTTCTTTCTTTTGAAATTTTCAGATTTAGTTTCTTAAGATTTTTATTCTTTACAGCTAATTTTCTACATTCACCATACAAATCATGAAAAGCATTTAATAATTCATCATAAGAAAATTCTTCTTGAAAATTATTTGATGTAAGAGTAGATTCAGTTTTTACCTTGTCTTCTTGTGCCATAAAGCACAAGTCAGTTACCTCTTGTAGTTTCTTGGAGCTAATATCATCATTGTCGCTCCTAACTTTTATTTTCTGGCTTGACTCTTTCTTGGTCAAGGCTTTCTTCCTTTTTATCTCTTTCTTCCTTTCTTCTTGCTTCCTTTTCTTCTTTGTCTTTAGGAAGCTGATTTGCCTCGGAGTCGACTCGGACCTTATTGGAGTCGACTCGGTGAACTTGAGAGTCGACTCGACTGAGGGAGATTCAACACCCTTTTCTGCAGTCTCATTGTTAGTATATATTTGAAGCACATGTGAGCTAGTCTGAGATTTATCATAAGTATTTTCTAAAGTATCCCAGATCTCCTTAGCAGATAAGCATGCAGAAATTTCATTAAACTTCGTTTCTTGAATAGCACAATATAACATGTTCATAGCATTAGCGTTCAATTGTGCTAAGTCCTTTTCATTAATAGTTTGTGAGAGTGTGTGAAGGTCATTTGTTATGATTTTCCATAAATAATAGTTTTGTGATTGAATAAAAATGCGCATGCGTATTTTCCAATGTGTATAGTTTATGCCATTAAATAGTGGAGGTGTATCAATTGATTGTCCTTCTCCTAGAAAACTATCTATTTGACTTGTCATGATCTTTGGCTCTTGATCGTGAGATCAATAATTAAACTTAGAGCACCTGCTCTGATACCACATGTTGCCCAGTAGATACAACCCAAGAGGGGGGGTGAATTGGGTCTTTTAAAACTTTTATGCTACTTCTAAAACTTTATGAGTAACTATGCTAAGTTGTATAGATGCACAGTGAAAGTTAAACTTAGCAAGGGTTTGATGTATAGACTTCGACTTGATTAAATATGCTTGCAACTAAAGGATGTGCGGATAAGAATTAAGCAAGCAATTTATCTAAGTAAGTAAGTGTGTTAGTTAGACAATAACTAGAGGCATTACAAACACAAAGGACATATAGTGGTTCGGTGCACCCCAGCACCTACATCCACTCCCCAAGACTTCTTGGGAATTTCACTATAATCCTACAGATTACAGTCGGTTGTTTTACAAGCTCACAACCCAACTTGTTGTTTTTACGAGCGCACAACGAACTCGGTCGGTTTTCCCAGGCTCACCGACTAGAACCAACCCCGATTGTTTTCCCGGGCTCACAATCAAACCCTTACACGTTGGTTTTACCCTCGGCTCACCAACAAACCTATCTCCGTTGGTTTTCCCCTTTGGCTCACCAACAAACCTATCTCCGTTGGTTTTCCCTTTGGCTCACCAACAAACCTTACACCGTTGGTTTTCCCTTTGGCTCACCAACAAACCTTACACCGTTGGTTTTCCCTTTGGCTCACCAACAAACCTTTAACCCCTTGATTCAATCCCTTGATTGAATCAAGTTACAAGATATTAAAACAAAGAATAAAAACAAATCAAAGCTTCTTAAACAAGCAGATATGACAATATAAACAAATAGAGTAAAGAGAAGCCCTCAAACGAGTTTTGAAGATGGAGGAGCTCGGCTTCTTCTTTACTTGATCCTCCTCTGATTTGGCATGAAGTAGAGGATCCCCGAGGCAGCACGCGGATGGAGAGGAAGCTTTCGGATTCACTTGGATGCTCTTCTTCTCTCTATTTCGTTTTGGATGGCCCTTTTGTGCTTGTGGGAGATTTCCTTTGTAATCTCTTTGAGATCTCTTTCCTAGATGATCTCTCCCACTTCCATGCCTTCTCCCCTAGCTCTCCTCTTGTTTTTATAGCTTTAGATGGCGTGGAAACAAGAATCTAGCCGTTAGAGACAAAAATAGAGCCATTGGACACAGTCTGCACTTCCTGACAATATTACCGTTGGGATCGGAGTCGACTCGCGCGATCAGGAGTCGACTCGCCTGTTGCAGGAGTCGACTCGTGCTTTACTGGAGACGACTCGGCCACTGTTCCAAATTTGAATTATGGTGCATCCTCGACTGGGAGTCGACTCGTCTTAACCCGGAGTCGACTCGCCAACTTCTGGAGCTGACTTGGCAATTTCGGAGTCGGCTCATCCACTGAAGTCCGTGGATCCAATTTTGAATTTTGTCCTCTCGAGTCGACTCGACTGTCCTGGGAGTCGACTCGAATCTCAGACCCCGAACTCCCGATCCTCTGTCTTTTGGCTCGTCCAGTCTTGGAGTCGACTCGAACTTCCTTGGAGTCGACTCGGCTCTCAGTTTGTGAAACACAACCTTCTGCCATCTTGGTGTAGCGCTGCCTTGGAGTCGACTCGAGCTGTCTGGGAGTCGACTCGAATCTCAGAGGCAGTAACTTGGTTTTCTGTCTGTTGATGGTCGCGGAGTCTCGGAGTCGACTCGTGCAATGCGGGAGTCGACTCGAATCTCAGAGTCCCAAAAATGCTCTCTGACTTTTTCCTTGTGTTCCGCTGAGAGTCGACTCTTGCTTTCTTCGGAGTCGACCTACCAACCATCGGAGTCGACTCGCGTTCCACTGGAGTCGACTCGAATCTCAGACCCGAAAACTGCTCTCTGACTTTTCTGCCTGTGACTCCTAGGAGTCGACTCATACTTCTCCGGAGTCGACTCATACTTCTCTGGAGTCGACTCGAATTCCACTGGAGTCGACTCGAAGACTGTTCTTTTGAATTTTTCTTTTGATTTTACTCCTCCAATTTGAATCCTTTGAACTTTAAGCTTGGGCCAATAAATTGTAGCTTTCTTCCAACTTGAGAGCTTTGGAGGCCTTCTTGTGTTCTTCCAACTTGCTATGTTCCTTGCAAAATAAATATCTTTCTCCTTGCAACATAAACATTAGTATCTATACTTCAAGGTTTTGTGATCATCAAAATCAATCTATGAATCAATCTTTGGGTCATCACGAGTCGACTCTAATAAAGAGCGAGTCGACTCCGAGGCAGTTCAACTCAAAATACAGAGAAACAGTTTTCGGACTCTGAGAGCCGAGTCGACTCCAACAAAGTGCGAGTCGACTCCAAGGCAGTTCAACTCCAAACACAGGGATCAGTTTTCGGGCTCTGAGAGCCGAGTCGACTCCAAGATGATCCGAGTTGACTCGAGAAAGAAATGCAGAAAAACAGATCTCTGGAACCCTGAGAACGAGTCGTCTTCGGAGGGGGCGAGTCATCTCCGGACATTGGCGAGTCGACTCCAAGTTTGGCCGAGTCGACTCCAGAACGGAATAGCACTTTATTTCAAATTTTGAATAGTGGGCGAGTCGCCTCCCGTAAAGCATGAGTCGACTCCAGCAACAGCCGAGTCGACTCCAGATCGAGCGAGTCAACTCCGATCCCAACGGACACTATGTCAGGAGTTGCAAACTGTACAGAACGGCTCTAAAAGTGAGTCTAATGGCTATTTTTCTATGGGGATTGCTTAAATAGCCAGAGCAAACAGTAATAGAAGAGAAGTGAGAGACTCCAGTCAAAGTAAAAGTGATTTTCACCAACCAAAGCCTCTCAAGAGAAAATACAAGAGAAAGAAGGAAGAAGTGCATTGAAGTCCATCCTCCAAACATCTTCCTCGCATTCAAGGCTCCTCATCTGACAGCAAATCTTCAGCCCATTCAAGAGGAGGTTGCAGAGTTCGAGAAGCCCCTTTCCTCACATCCAAAATCTGTTTGAGGGCTTCTAACTCTACATTATTTATATTGTTCATATTTGCTTTTGAAGAAGCTTTTCCTGTATTCTTTACAAACTATTTTCTTGTTACTTGATTCAATCGGGGGATTGAATCAAGGGTGTTAAGGTTTGTTGGTGAGCCGAAGTTAAAACCAACGGTGTAAGGGTTCGATTGTGATTCCGAAAAAACAATCGGGTGGTTCTAGTCGGTGAGCCTGTGAAAACCGACCGAGTTCGTTGTGATCTCGTAAAACAACAAGTTGGGTTGTGAGCTTGTAAAACAACCGGCTGTAATCCGAGGGATTATAGTGAACTCCCAAGTGAAGCTTGGGGAGTGGACGTAGGAGCAAGGGTTAGCTCTGAACCACTATAAAATCTCTTGTGTTTGTGATTGTTTCATTGTCTCTTCCATTCTCTTCATTCACTGCATATAGTAAACTAATTAATCCACTTGCAATATGTTGCCCAGAGATGGTCACCCAAGAGGGGGGTGAATTGGGTGTTTTAAAACTCTTCGGCTAATTAAAATTAAAACACACAAATATATAAAATAAGGTAATGATAGTGGGATGAGAAGAGACAATCACAAACACACGGTTTTATAGTGGTTCGGAGCTTCCACCGCTCCTACATCCACTCCCCAAAGCGCCTTTGGGTATTTCCACTATAATCCAAGATTACAATACGGTAGTTTTGCGAGTTTACTACCCAACTCGTTGTTTTACACCGGGCTCACAACAAACCCTAAACCCCCAATTTCTCTTAGGCTTGGGACGCCTTTCCCTTGTTCCAAGTCCCTTGACTTGAACAAGCACTACAATCAAAGAGTTTACAAAAGAGAATAAAAGCTCTAAAAAGCAAATATATCAATTATGAACAATTTAACCTGGAAGAATCTTTTTGTCGTTGGAAGCGTGGGAGATGTTGATTCTTCCGATGTGGAGTGCGTAGGATCGAGTGTGAGCTTTGAATCCCGAGCGCACGAGAGCGGTTGAGCTTGAAATCACAAGAGAACCTTGAATGCACTTGATTTCTACACTTTAATGCTCTCACTCTCTTGAACTTTTCTCTCTTGAATGATTTTGCTTTTGGGTTGGTGAAGAGTTGTTGAGAACCACTTAAGAGGTCCCTTTTATAGCCCAAAAAGCAAATATAGCCGTTAGAAACAAAAAGAGAAGGATTTGAAATTCAAACCGAACCTGAAAAGCTGTCAGTCGCGTCCCAGGCGCTCCGGGGACGTCTCTGCTACAGCGAGAGACGTCTCGCCTACAGAATTTTTACTTTTTACTTTATCTGGGGTCGACTCGGCACTTTACGGGGACGTCTCGGCTTGTCTGCACTTTTTGAGTGGGGACGACTCCGCTTGTTTGGGGACAACTCCGCTTCTTTATCTTTGAAAAATATGTCCTCTGGAATTCCTTGAGAGAGTCGACTCCGCTCTTTCAGGGGACGTCTCGGCTTGTCTGCACTTTATGCATGGGGACGTCTCCGCTATCTCAGGGTCGACTCCGCTTCCTTATCACCTCAGAAACCATTCTCTGGAAAACCCTGAGAGAGCCGTCTCCGCCATCTTGGGGACGACTCGGGAAGTCTCCTTTTTGCTTGCGGGGACGACTCCGCGTACAGCGGGGACGTCTCGCGCATATCCCTTGAAAAACGTCTTTCTGCCGCCACTGAGAGAGTCGACTCCGCTACTGAGAGAGTCGACTCCGCTAACGCGGGGACGACTCGGCAGGTGTCGGGGACGTCTCCAAGTGTGCCAGTTCTTCCTGTTTGTGCCAGAGACGTCTCTGAAACTATCAGGAGACGTCTCGGCTGTCCCTGAACTTTTTCTTTAGCTCAAAATATTCTTCAATAAATTCATAAAAATTATGGGAACTTGCCTAGACATTTCTTAACAATATTCTAAGTAAAACACATGAATTTCTCAATTGAATTGTTAAGATATAATGGAATTTTACTCTAGTGTTTTGTATTCATCAAAATCCATTAGGGGGTCAACAATCTCCCCCTTTTTGATGATGACAAAACACTGAGTATATGCAAAATTTGAAATTTAAACATATACACAGTATTGATCAGATATACAAGTATAATGTTTTGATTTGAACTAGATACAATGTGTATCACTCAAATTTCCTTGTGCATAGAATTGTTCTTAAATGATTTTATCATATGAACTGAATTTGAATCAAGTTAGAATGAAATATTGATGCTGAAGATAATTGAAAGCTAGATTCTTTTTGACTCCCCCTTTCTTTTCCAGAAGGGCAATTATCTTAAAAATCAATATTCTTTAATAACCATATCTTTACAATATTGATACCACCACTCCCCCTTTTTGTCATCAACAATGAAGGGGACAAATCATCCTTAGGTGCTTAAGACTCAATTTATAGTAGAATTCAGCATTCATTTTACTCCCCCTTTGATATTCAGGTTGTGCTCCCCCTGTTTCATATGCTTTGATAAGTTGTGCCAAATTTAAATACTTAATGTATGTTTTGAGATTCTTATGACACATCAAGAGGCACATTCATATTCACAGAAACACATCCACAGAAATGGCAATGTACACACATTTTTCAAAAAGGGATTGTATTCATGTATCATTGTGAGATTTTGAAGTCATTACATAGTCAAAAAGAAGAAATCATTACAAGTATTGATTTCTAATACAAAAGTGTTTCAAAATGGCCTAGGATTTACAAAAAGAAGATCCTACTGGATATCCATCATCGGCGTCGTTCCTCATGGTGCCTACCAGTTGTACTTTGTGCATAAGCCTTACAGGCTGCATCTATGAAACCAATGATAGAATCCATGAGGGTCTTAAAGTGATCTCCCTGTGACTTGTGGAAACCTGCCACAAGTGCTTCAAACTCTAAGGTTGCCATCTCAATTCTGCCTCTAAGTTGGGCAACTAAGGTGCCCACATTGCCATCTAGCTTTGTCAATTCTTTGAGGCTCTTGGAAATGGCCTTCAAGCTGTCCTTGAGCTCTAATGATCTGCAGGTTTCGGTGGCACCCACCCCAATTATTTGTTGCTCTTGGGCTTCAATTTGAGCTTTAATATCTTTCAGCTCTTGTCTGATGGGGGCCAGCTCCGCAGTCATCATGGATCTCATCTCCTCCCTCATCTGCTGACAAATGACAGATGCTAAGGTGTGCATCTGCTCCTCTGATAGGAAGGAGGTCCCACTAACTGGAGGAGGTGGTGGCATGGATGTGGAAGGTCCAGCTGAGCTGGAGGGAATATCAGGGATGTCCATGTGGCTAGGTGGAGGAGAGTGATGGTCAGACTCATGATGTGGGATTTCAGGCTCTATGGTTTGTGCTTTTCTTTTTGGAACCTTGACCCACGACCCATCTATCTTGTGAAATTCCATTCTTCTCATTGAGCCCTCATTGTAATAGTCGGTGTTTCTTAGGGCCTTTGCAGGTTCATTTGGTGGTATGGGAACCTTGAAGTGTTTAAATATTAAGGTAAAGATCATGCCATAGGGTATACTAAACCTAGAATACCTATGACATTGGGCAATGTAATTTAGCATGAGTCTAGGGAGGTTTAGGGGGATCCCTTGTAGGATATGGTGCATTATAACTAAATCTCGCTTCGAAACAAAATCGAAGCGACCGGTTTTAGGGAATAGGACCCGATTGACAATGCTTAAAAGAAGTCTCATTTCTGCATTTAGGTCCTGGGAGTAGACAACATCAAGAGGGCCGCAGTCCTCTCTTCCTAGAATCAAGTTTAGGGCTATTTCCCTTTGGGGATGTGAGGTCGGTGCCTCACCGTCCTTAGGAATTTGTAGGACAGTGGATAGGACATCCTCATTAATTTCTACCAATGTCCCTCGGACATATGCAGTGTACCCTAAGTCCCCTAAGGCCATATCACTAAACATTTCTCTAACAAGGCCGGGGTAGGTCGAGGTTTTGAGGGTGCAAAGGTGCTCCCACCCTTGGGCTCGGAGTCTCTCTCCAATAGAGAACCCCTCATGATCTAGAAAGGAAAAATCGATGTACCTACCAGTCGTGACTGTGCGATTTGCACAGAAAATCGTCGTGGTTGGCGGAGCAACCGGAGGAGAAGGCGCGGAGGGTTCTTCCCGCCGTTCCTCACCGTCGCCCGCTACTCTAGGTCGCCTCCCACGGGTTGTCCTAGCTTTCTTTGGTGCCATGGATGCTAGGGTTTGCGATTTAGGGCAAATGGAAGCTAGGTTTTGAGGTTGAGAGCAAATGGAGGCTAGGGCTTTCCGTTTTGGTCGGGAATGAGGGAGAAAGCTCGAGTCGGCTCGAGCGATTTCGACCTATTTAAAAAGTCCTCATTCGGTCCCCGAGACGTCTCCGCGACTAAGGCGAGACGTCTCCCCCTGGTGGGGACTCGGCGACTTGCCAGAGATGTCTCCGGCACAAAAAAAAAAATTCCAGACTGCATTTCCAAAATTTTTGTTTAATCACCCTAATCAATCATGATTTCTTTTGATAAACACAGAGTGAATTTGTTTGTGATCCTCCCCCTTAATATTACATCTTATAATGATTTGATAATGATTTTTAACTTATTAATGTTGAAATGAGGAATGTTTGACCAAATTTCGAA
This sequence comes from Phoenix dactylifera, assembly GCF_051530095.1. NCBI lineage: Eukaryota > Viridiplantae > Streptophyta > Magnoliopsida > Arecales > Arecaceae > Phoenix > Phoenix dactylifera. The sequence continues at coordinate 5,496,299 of NC_143207.1, read as the reverse complement.
TACCCATGATATAGGCTCTGAAAATATCTCTATGAAGAGTCCAAGGGAGGGTAACCATCCTCCGGAAAGTCAAACAGTTCGTCATTTAGCTTAGATGAATTTATGTTTTCACTTATGTTTGCCTTGAGGTGGATTACTAGTTCGAGTAGCAAAGCAATGCAATACAAGTTCAATTCATTTGCTAGGATCATACAAGCTCAAAGCATTCCTTAAGAAATTGAATCTATCTTTACAAAGCGGCTTTGTAAAGATATCAGCTAATTGATTTTCAGTACATACATATTCAATCACCACATCATTTTTCAGCACATGATCCCTAATAAAATGATGCCTAATCTCTATATGCTTTGACTTAGAGTGTTGGACAGGATTTTTTGTTAAGTTGATTGCACTTGTATTATCACACTTAATTGGTATATTGTCCATTTTAATACCGAAGTCTTCAAGTTGTTGCTTAATCCAAAGAACTTGGGCACAACAGCTTCCGGCTGCAATGTACTCAGCTTCAGCTGTGGACAAGGCAACTGAATTTTGTTTCTTGCTAAACCAAGAAACCAAGTTGGCACCCAAGAATTGACATGTGCCACTTGTGCTTTTTCTGTCGAGTTTGCACCCGGCAAAATCAGCATCGGAATATGCAATTAAGTTTATATCAGATTGTTTAGAGTACCATAAGCCTACATTAGATGTCCCTACTAGATATCTAAAAATTCTTTTAACAGCTTGCAAGTGTGATTCCTTAGGACATGCTTGGTATCTAGCACACATACAAACACTGAATAATATATCTGGTCTACTAGCAGTAAGGTAAAGTAAAGAGCCTATCATACCTCTGTACAATTTGCAGTCTATACTTTTACCTTTTTCATCTTTGTCAAGCTTGCAACTTGAGCCCATGGGTGTGCTGATTTCTTTTGCATCCTTCATCTTGAATTTCTCCAACATTTCTTTGATATACTTGGACTGACTGATGAAGATGCCTTCCTCTGATTGTTTTATTTGCAGCCCAAGGAAGAAGTTGAGCTCACCCATCATGCTCATTTCAAATTCTCCCTGCATAAGCTTGGCAAATTCTTGACAAAGACTATCATTAGTAGCACCAAAAATTATATCATCCACATAAATTTGTACAAGCAATAAGTCATTTCCTTTTCTTTTAATAAAGAGGGTTTTGTCCACATTTCCTCTCTTAAATTTGTTCTCAATTAGAAAATTACTTAATCTTTCATACCATGCCCTAGGAGCTTGCTTAAGTCCATACAATGCTTTATGCAATTTATACACATAATCTGGATGTAAGTGATTTTCAAAACCTGGAGGTTGTCCTACATAAACTTCCTCCATTATATAGCCATTTAAGAATGCACTTTTTACATCCATTTGATAGAGTTTAAAATCCATGAAGCATGCATATGCTAAAAGCAGTCTAATAGCCTCTAATCTAGCAACAGGAGCAAAAGTTTCATCAAAATCTATTCCTTCCTCCTGATTATATCCTTTGGCCACTAGCCTAGCTTTGTTTCTTAATACTATTCCATCTTCATCTAGTTTATTTCTATACACCCACTTGGTGCCTATAATTGAAACATTAGGGGGTCTTTTTATTAGAGTCCAAACTTCATTTCTTTCAAATTGGTTTAATTCCTCTTGCATAGCATTCATCCAATTATCATCTTTTTCAGCTTCTTCTAGTGATTTAGGCTCTATTTGTGAAACGAAAGCAAGATAATTACCAGTGTTTCTTAAAGAGGATCTAGTTCTTATACCTTGTGAAGGATCACCAAGGATTAGATCCTTTGGATGACCATGTGCATACCTCCATTCTTTAGGAAGATCTTGATTTTTTGATGGAGGTTGACCTTCTTCATCTTGCTGATTTGTATCTTCCTTGACCTCATCCTCATGTTGTTTGTCTTGTATGGAGAATTCCTTCATTCGGTCTTCAAGTATACCTGTATCACCATCTTCTTCTTTTCTAGAAGAATCTCCATTAGTTTCATCAAAAACAACGTGAATAGATGTTGCCCAAGGTGACAAGCCAAGAGGGGGGGGTGAATTGGTTTCTTCTTTACTTTAGTGCTTTTAAAACTTTCTTAGTTAAATGCGATGGATGCTTACTTAGGTTATTAGAGTGAGTTAAACTAATGCAAGAATAGAAAGTAAAGCAAGAGAGAATGAAAGCACAAACACAATCCAAACACAACAATATATAGTGGTTCGGTGCTCTCCTTAGCACCTACGTCCACTCCCCAAGCGTACCCTTGGGAATTCACTATAATCTCGCGGATTACAGTTGGATTGTTTTCCGGGCTCACAATCCAAAAACCTTGTTGGTTTTACGGGATCACCAACGAACCTATACAACTTTGGTTTTCCGGGTTCACCAAAAACCTTGTTGGTTTTGCGGGCTTACCAACGAACCTTTACAACTTTGGTTTTCCGGGTTTACCAAAAACCTTTGATGGTTTTGCAGGCTCACCAACGAACCTTTACAAAGTTTTCAAACAAATGAAAAGAAAAGATTTAAACTCCTAAATGAGCATATAGAACAATATGAGCAATGAAGAAGAGTTAGAAAGAAATTATCGCTTTGAAGTCGCTTGGCTCTTCTTTGTCAAGGAAGCTTCACTCTTCAATGGGGGAAGGAGCTCTTGATGCCTCTTTGAATCTGCTCAATCCCTTTCTTTGATTTTTGAATGAAGCTCTTGATGAAGAAGATTAGGGCTCTTTGGTTTTCTTGTGTATTCTTTGATTTCCCACTCAAAAGTTGTTTATTCTGATGAATAGTGCCCCTTTAAATAGTTTTCAACCTTCCTTGGACAAGCCCCATTGGTCAGATTTGAAAAACTAGCCGTTACATGCCTTGGGAAGGACAAAAAGTACATCTGCAGAACTAGCCGTTACTGTTCAGCCCGTGTTTGGGTCGGCTCAACCTGTCCTTGGGTCGACCCAACTTGGCCTTGGGTCGACTCAAACATTCCTTGGGTCGACCCTCTCAGAGAACACAGAAACATGAATTTCAAACTTCCTTCACTTGGGTCGACCCAACCATTCTTTGGGTCGACTCAAAGTTCACTTGGGTCGACTCAACTTCTTCTTGGGTCGACCCTCTCAGTAATTCCAGAGAGCCATTTTCTGTCTGTCTTTCTGTCTTCCATTTGGGTCGACCCTCTCAGGGTTTGGGTCGACTCAAAGTTCACTTGGGTCGACTCAACTTCTTCTTGGGTCGACCCTCTCAGTAATTTCAGAGAACCATTTTCTGTCTGTCTTTCTGTCTTGCCTTTGGGTCGACCCTCTCAGGGTTTGGGTCGACTCAAGCTTGGGTCGACTCAACCACTGTGTGGGTCGACCCTCTCAGTAAATCCAGAGAGCATTTTTCCTTTGCATTTTGAGGTTCTTTGGAGGTTGGGTCGACTCATGCCTACCTTGGGTCGACCCAACTCACTGTTCATTTGTGCTGTTTTTGCAGGAGTGTGCCAGATGATTCCTTTAAGTCCCGGGGTCGACCCAATCAACCTATGGGTCGACTCAATTCACACTTTGCTGCATTCTCAAGATTAGATCCATCCAAATGAACAAGACCATATATATATTTTCAATTAAACAAATATACTGAGAGTAATGAACTTATAAATGAAGTATCAATTTAACTTATAGCAAGCTCTAGATAATTGCTTGTTAATCATCAAAATAACACTATCATCCTCAATCTCCCCCTTTTTGATGATTACAAAATAAAGAGTATAAGCCTATTGATACTTGTCTTTAAAATCAGTTTATAAAAGGGATTGAATTTCTGAATTTCAGCTTTTCATATATATAAGTGAAATCTCCCCCTATATTATTCAAAATTTGCCAATTTGACTTTTTGAATGGCTCCCCCTTTCATTTATAATTCATTAGCAATGAAACTTCAAAAATTTGAGATAAAATATGAGTTTCAGCTTATGTATCGGGGTGAGAGAGGAGCGTGCCAAATTTTGAATTTATATGTGCCAAATTCTGAATTATGATAGAAATTTTTGATTTGATGGTTTTCATTGTTACAAACTGCTCCCCCTTAGATATATAAGCTTTCTTATATAATTTTCAATTTGTTTGCCCATTTATTTCTCTTTTCTTTTCATAACTTCTTTACTCACTCTTTCTCACAAAATTAATATATATATATATATATTTTTTTTTAAACACTATCTTTGGTTCTCCCAAAATCAATACTCTTTCTTAACTTGTCAAATGAAATACTCTTTCTTTTCTCGAAGTGAATACTCTATCTTTTCTTCTCCCCCTTTATATACTCTTTTCTTCTCGTTTCCTTTATATACTCTTTCCTTCTCTTCTCCCCCTTTTTGTTATCATCAAAAAACATATATATGGGAAAAGATGCAATAAAGAACAAACTTCAGACTTCATTGATCAACATAGGAACATTTTCATACAATAATGCCCAAAATAAAGATAAGTACAATGTTCCTCAATCACGATTTAAAGATATAAGGCAAAAGCAAGATACATATGAGAAAAAGCAAGATACATATGAGAACTAGATTTCTAGCCTAGGCTCTAAACATAGATACTAAGATCAGCCTAGGGAGAATCTAATGGCTGGGATCTAGTCCTCATCCTCCTAGCATACGTGGCGAGGGGAGGTCGAGCCTGGTGAGACTGAGTCTGGCGTGGAGCACGTCGAGCTGGATGACTCTGTGTCGATATCTCTGACTCAGCAGCCTGTGGCACAGATGGTCCATGTGTCTCCCTCTCTCTCCGGAGTGCTCCAATCTGCTGCCTCAGATCACTGATATCAGCAGACATGACATCCAACCGGGCGTCTAATCGGCTCGTGAGCCCGTCAGTAATAGTCCTCGCCTGAGCTGACATGAGCTCTGTCATCCTGCTCCAGAAGTCATCCGTATCTGTCGGAGGAGCAGATGACGATGGTCCAGCCTCTGAGGGTGCAGTAGGATGATCCATAGGCTCCTCATCCTCACCCTCTGGTGCCTCTCCCTCTGGTGCTTCACCCTGAATGCCTGCACCAGTATGTATCCACTGCCCGTTCACTTTCTCATAACCCATGCGTATGAGTGACCGTGCAGTGTACGTGTCTGTGGGTTGCAGATTCTTGAATGCTTCCTCCTCGAGAGGTAACCCGTGCTGACGAAAGATCAATGTAAGTATCATGCCATAAGGCAATGATACCCTGTTGCTGCTTATTACCTTTCTCATTTGCCTCAATATCATGGCCGGAAGATTTAGGGGAATCCCCCTAATCATGCACTCCATAACTGCAAGATCTCGTTCTGAGATGAGATCGAATCTCCCGGTCTTCGGAAATAAAATTCTATTTATCATATTAAGCAACAACCTCATCTCGGCGGAAAGAGAACTAGCTATTACCTTCTGAGAGAAATCGAAGTTCTCATTTTCCATGATCAGCTGAAGAGCTCTCATTTTGTTATCTGATCTTTCCGGAATAGCTCCCGTGCAAGGTAGGTGTAGAAGCTCACTCAAGCTCTCCTCGGATACACGGATCCGAACCCCTCTAACATCTGAAACAAGCCCTTCCATACCAGTCTTGAGGAAGGCGTAGAATTCTTGGACTAACCCGGGGTATATCACCACATCAAGGGAGCAAAGATACTCCCATCCTTGTCTTTGGATCCATTCCCAAATTCGAAATCCTTCTTGGTTGAAAAACTCCGAATGGATCCTTCTTCCGGTAGTAACCGGCCTCCCCGCAAATCTTGCAAGGAGCACTGAGGGGGAAGGAGGAGGAGGGACCTCCGCACGTGCCTCACGTGGTGGAGACACGGGAGAAGGCTCGGTAGGGCGCCTTTCCTCTTGTTGGACTCGGCTCACTCTTCCAGATCTTTTGGCTACGGCTCATTTGGGACCCATTTCTCCAAGATCTTAAAGAAATCTACTATTTGGAGGAGTCTAGTGGAGATTGGAGAGTGGGGACAAGGATTTTCGGAAGAAGACAAAGGGCAAACAGTGCCCTAGATGAGCTCTCGGGCCCCCTTTTAACAGTGGGGTCCCGACGTTGGGTCGACTCAAGAATTTTCTTGGGTCGACTCAACGTTGGGTCGACCCTTGTTCTGGGTTGGGTCGACCCAAGTGCAGAACTTGGTTTTCTCTCCCTTTTTGCTTCTAAAAAGTTTTCCTCGCTTTTAATCCTTATAAGCTCCTTATGGGACATTGATACATGAGTAAGAAATTTATAGAAAACAAATTTGACTCATGTTTCACGGGATTTTTGAAGTTAGAAGAATGTATCATGAGACTACTAACTTCCTTTCATATTCATTCAATAAAAGGATCACATATACCTAATTCCCTTCTGAGCATACAGAATCTATCTTCACTCAGTGGTTTTGTGAATATATCGGCCAATTGTTTTTCCGTGCATATATGCTCAATGCATACATTTCCATTTTGCACATGATCCCTAATAAAATGGTACCTTATTTCTATGTGTTTGGCCTTAGAGTGCTGAACTGGATTTTTAGTGAGATTGATAGCACTCGTATTGTCACACTTAATAGGAATATTTTCTAGTTTAACACCATAGTCCTCTAGTTGTTGCTTGAGCCATAATACTTGAGCACAACAGCTACCAGCAGCTATGTATTCAGCTTCGGCTGTGGATAGTGCTACTGAATTCTGCTTTTTACTAAACCATGATACTAAATTGTTTCCTAAGAATTGGCATGTGCCACTTGTGCTCTTTCTATCTAATTTGCATCCGGCAAAATCTGCATCTGAGTATGCGAGCAAATCTAGACATGAGTCTCTCGAGTACCATAATCCAATGGTGGTGGTTCCTCTTAAATATCTAAGGATCCTCTTAACTGCACTTAAATGTGACTCCTTAGGATCCGATTGATATCTAGCACATATCCCTACACTAAATACAATGTCGGGTCTACTAGCCGTAAGATAGAGCAAGGATCCAATTAGTCCTCTATAGAGCTTAATATCTACACTTTTCCCTTTTTCATCCTTGTCTAGCTTATTAGTGGGATTCATTGGAGTGCCAATTCCCTTATGATTTTCATTACCAAACTTCTTCAGTATTTCCCTTGTATACTTAGTTTGATGAATGAAAATACCTTCTTTGGTTTGTTTGATTTGTAATCCTAAAAAGAAGCTTAATTCTCCCATCAAACTCATCTCAAATTCTCCATGCATTAAATCAGCAAATTCTTTGCATAGAGTATCGTTAGTGGCACCAAAGATTATGTCATCTACATATATTTGTACCACTAGTAGATTTTTGTCCTTTCTTTTGAGAAATAGAGTTTTATCTACATTTCCTCTACAAAAGTCATTATCAATGAGAAACTTACTTAGTCTATCATACCAAGCCCTAGGTGCTTGCTTTAATCCATATAATGCCTTATGCAATTTAAACACATGATTTGGTAATTCATGATTTTCAAATCCTGGAGGTTGTTCTACATATACTTCCTCTTCAATAATACCATTTAAAAATGCACTCTTCACATCCATTTGATATAATTTAAAGTCCATAAAGCATGCAAATGCTAGAAGTAATCTTATAGCTTCTAATCTAGCTACAGGAGCAAACGTCTCATCATAATCTATTCCTTCTTCCTGATTGTATCCTTTAGCTACAAGTCTAGCCTTATTTCTTATAACTACTCCATTTTCATCTAATTTATTTCTAAATACCCATTTTGTTCCAATTACTGAATTATGCTTCGGTCTTTCAGTTAATGTCCATACATTACTTCTTTTAAATTGATTTAATTCCTCTTGCATGGCATTTATCCAGTTAGTATCTTTTTCAGCTTCTTCATAAGTTTTAGGTTCTAATTGTGAAACAAAAGCAAGATAATCATTTAAATTCCTAAGAGAAGATCGAGTTCTTACCCCTTGAGATGGATCACCAATAATTAAGTCTTTGGGATGTCCATGTGCATACCTCCATTCTTTTGGCACGTCTTGGGGTTGTGGTGGCAGGCAATCTTCTCCCTTATCTTGATTTGGCACGTCATCTATATTCAACTTTTCAAAGTCTATAATTCCTGTATCATCATCAACAATACTTTCTTTCCTAGCAGACTCACTATCAGACTCATCAAATATAATATTGACCGACTCTTCCACTACTAAGGTTCTTTTGTTGAATACTCTGTATGCCTTGCTAGATGTGGAGTATCCTAAGAAGATACCTTCATCTGACTTGGCATCAAATTTACTTAAGTCCTCCTTGCCATTATTTAAGATAAAACATCTACATCCAAATACTTTAAAATATTTTGCAGTTGGTTTCCTATTGTTCCAAAGTTCATAAAGAGTTTTCTTAGTTATAGGTCGTATTAAGACTCGATTTAGAATATGGCAAGAAGTGTTTATAGCTTCAGCCCAAAAGTACTTTGGAAGATTTGACTCGCACAACATTGTGCGTGCCATTTCTGCCAATGTCCTATTTTTTCTTTCAACAACCCCATTTTGTTGAGGCGTTCTAGGTGCTGAAAATTGATGTGATATTCCATTTTTAGTGCAGAATTCCTCGAAGTGTTGATTTTCAAATTCCGTGCCATGATCACTTCGAATTGCTACCAATGTGAGTTTCTTTTCATTTATGATTTTATTGTATAGTTTCAAAAATTTTGAAAATGCTTCATTCTTATGTGCCAAAAATAAAACCCATGTGTACCTTGAAAAATCATCTACAATAACTAGTCCATACTTCTTCCCTCCTAGACTTGTAGTTCTAGTAGGTCCAAATAAATCCATATGTATGAGTTCAAATGGTCTAGTTGTTGAGACTACATTTTTCGATTTGAAGGATGACTTAGTTTGTTTTCCCAATGAACATGGTCCACATATTTTGTCTTTTTCAAAAGTCAATTTTGGCACATCTTTTATTAACTCCTTCTTAACTAGTTTTGATATTAATTCCATACTAGCATGTCCTAGTCTTCGATGCCAAAGCCAACTAGTTTCATTTTTCTTTTCTTCATTAGTAATTAAGCATAAACCATTTTTCTTGCCTAATTCTTGAAGATCTACTAAATAAATATTCCTTTGCCTTTGTCCTACAAGTACAATACTATTATCTTTAGGATTTGTGATTATACATACAGATGCTTCAAATGTAACTTTAAATCCTTTATCACAAAACTGACTTATGCTAAGAAGATTATGTTTCAAACCTTTAACTAATAAGACATTTTCTATAAAAACAGATGGAGTAATAAAAATTTTACCCTTTCCAATGATATACCCTTTACCATTGTCTCCATAGGTTACTACTCCACCATTCTTTGGTTCCAAGGTGACAAATTGATCTTCGTCACCAGTCATGTGTCTTGAACACCCGCTATCTAGATACCAACGTTTTTCAACTTTGTCAGCTGCAAGACACACCTGCAATCAAAATCAAGAAGAAACTTTAGGTACCCAAACTAAGTTGGGTCCTTTAGGGTTAGTACTCCATGTTCCTTTTGGAACCCAAACTTTTTTGAATTTTATCTTTTGATTATTACTTGATTTGTTTTGACTAGACTTTCTAAAGTTACATTCATATGCTCTATGTCCTAACTTATTGCAATAATAACAAGTAATATTTTCATTTTTAGCTTTTACAAAAATATTCTTTAATAATTTTTGTTTCCTATTTGTTTTATATCCTAAACCGGCCTTATCATATACAGCTTTTTGGCTATCAAGAATCAAATTTAATTTGGTAGAACTAAGAGTAAATTTATCTACCAAAGTTTTATATTTTTCAGCATCTTCTTTTAACTTAATATTTTCAGCAATTAAGTTCTTGGTTTCATTTTCAAGTTTCCTACTTAATGTTTCGTAGTTATGAGACAGTTTTATCTTATCTTTAATGAGAGATTGATTTTCTTCTTTTAGAGCTTTGTTTTTATTAATTACTTTCTTATGTTCTTCCATGAGTTCTAAAAATGCATCATGTAATTCATCAACAGTAAAATCGCAGTCAAGTTCAGAATCTACCTCATCGTCATTGGCCATATGACATATTTGGGCCGTGTCTTGATGATCTTCGTCCTCCGAACTTGATTCCTCACTCTCACTCCAATCGGCCATAAAATTCTTCTTTTTCAATTTTCTTGCCATCCACTTCAAATCTGGGCAATCTATCTTATAATGCCCGGGTTTGTTACACTCATAGCAAATGGGAGTTTCTTTCTCCTTTTCTTTGTCCTTACCCTTTTCTTTGCTTGAGTTACCTTTAATGAAGGGCTTATTTTTATGGAATCTATTCTTACCTCTCATGAATTTTCTGAATTTTCTCCCAAGCACTGCCATCCCTTCTTCATCAATATCTTCATCATCATTTGAATCTTCCGATTCAGTTTGTTGTCTAGGGGTGGTAGTCTTTAGGGCAATAGGCTTTCTCCTCTTGACCTCATCTTCTGAATTTTGCCTCATTGTCAACTCATAGGTCATGAGTGATCCTAGAAGCTCCTCTAACTGCAGTGTGTTGAGGTCCTTTGCTTCTTGAATAGCGGTTACCTTGGCCTCCCAATTCCTTGGTAGAGACCTGAGAATTTTACGCACCAAATCAGAGTTAGAATAAGACTTTCCTAAACTCTTAAGCCCATTTATAATATCAGTAAAACGAGTAAACATATCAGTTATGGACTCAGTAGATTCCATTTTAAACAGTTCATACTTGTGTACTAATATGTTTATCTTAGACTCCTTAACTTGATTGGTCCCTTCATGTGTGACCTCAAGTCTATCCCAAATTTCTTTGGCGGTGGTGCAAGTGGATATTCTATTAAATTCATTTACATCTAAAGAGCAGTAAAGTATATTTACAGCTTTTGCATTTAACTGTGCTAATCTTCTATCATTTTCATTCCAATCCATTTCTGGTTTGGGTATGATAGTGCCCTCTATGTTAAGTGTGAGTGTGTGAGGTCCTCTAGTGATGATTTGCCATAGTTCATAATCTGAAGCTTGAATGAATATCCTCATTCTGGCTTTTCAATATGTGTAGTTTGTGCCATTAAATAGAGGAGGTCTATTTGTGGATTGTCCCTCACTCATTGCACATCCCACTTGGGTTGTCATGATCTTTAACTCTTGATTGTTAGATCAATGAGTACTATTAGAGCACCTTGCTCTGATACCACTTGTTGCCCAAGGTGACAAGCCAAGAGGGGGGGGGGGGGGGTGAATTGGTTTCTTCTTTACTTTAGTGCTTTTAAAACTTTCTTAGTTAAATGCGATGGATGCTTACTTAGGTTATTAGAGTGAGTTAAACTAATGCAAGAATAGAAAGTAAAGCAAGAGAGAATGAAAGCACAAACACAATCCAAACACAACTATATATAGTGGTTCGGTGCTCTCCTTAGCACCTACGTCCACTCCCCAAGCGTACCCTTGGGAATTCACTATAATCTCGCGGATTACAGTTGGATTGTTTTTCGGGCTCACAATCCAAAAACCTTGTTGGTTTTACGGGATCACCAACGAACCTATACAACTTTGGTTTTTCGGGTTCACCAAAAACCTTGTTGGTTTTGCGGGCTTACCAACGAACCTTTACAACTTTGGTTTTCCGGGTTTACCAAAAACCTTTGTTGGTTTTGCGGGCTCACCAACAAACCTTTACAAAGTTTTCAAACAAATGAAAAGAAAAGATTTAAACTCCTAAATGAGCATATAGAACAATATGAGCAATGAAGAAGAGTTAGAAAGAAATTATCGCTTTGAAGTCGCTTGGCTCTTCTTTGTCAAGGAAGCTTCACTCTTCAATGGGGGAAGGAGCTCTTGATGCCTCTTTGAATCTGCTCAATCCCTTTCTTTGATTTTTGAATGAAGCTCTTGATGAAGAAGATTAGGGCTCTTTGGTTTTCTTGTGTATTCTTTGATTTTCCACTCAAAAGTTGTTTATTCTGATGAATAGTGCCCCTTTAAATAGTTTTCAACCTTCCTTGGACAAGCCCCATTGGTCAGATTTGAAAAACTAGCCGTTACATGCCTTGGGAAGGACAAAAAGTACATCTGCAGAACTAGCCGTTACTGTTCAGCCCGTGTTTGGGTCGGCTCAACCTGTCCTTGGGTCGACCCAACTTGGTCTTGGGTCGACCCAACTTGGTCTTGGGTCGACCCTCTCAGAGAACACAGAAACATGAATTTCAAACTTCCTTCACTTGGGTCGACCCAACCATTCTTTGGGTCGACTCAAAGTTCACTTGGGTCGACTCAACTTCTTCTTGGGTCGACCCTCTCAGTTTCCAGAGAGCCATTTTCTGTCTGTCTTTCTGTCTTCCATTTGGGTCGACCCTCTCAGGGTTTGGGTCGACTCAAAGTTCACTTGGGTCGACTCAACTTCTTCTTGGGTCGACCCTCTCAGTAATTTCAGAGAACCATTTTCTGTCTGTCTTTCTGTCTTGCCTTTGGGTCGACCCTCTCAGGGTTTGGGTCGACTCAAGCTTGGGTCGACTCAACCACTGTGTGGGTCGACCCTCTCAGTAAATCCAGAGAGCATTTTTCCTTTGCATTTTGAGGTTCTTTGGAGGTTGGGTCGACTCATGCCTACCTTGGGTCGACCCAACTCACTGTTCATTTGTGCTGTTTTTGCAGGAGTGTGCCAGATGATTCCTTTAAGTCCCGGGGTCGACCCAATCAACCTATGGGTCGACTCAATTCACACTTTGCTGCATTCTCAAGATTAGATCCATCCAAATGAACAAGACCATATATATATTTTCAATTAAACAAATATACTGAGAGTAATGAACTTATAAATGAAGTATCAATTTAACTTATAGCAAGCTCTAGATAATTGCTTGTTAATCATCAAAATAACACTATCATCCTCAATAGATTCTTCAACAACGAGAGTTCTCTTGTTGAAGACCCTGTATGCTCTACTAGATGAGGAATAACCTAAGAAGATCCCCTCATCTGATTTAGCACTAAATTTACTGAGATTGTCCTTTCCATTGTTTAAAATAAAGCATCGACAACCGAAAACATGAAAATAACTTATATTTGGTTTCTTACTTTTTATCAACTCATAAGGTGTTTTCTTTAAGATGGATCTAACTAAAGCACGATTTAAAATATAACATGAGGTATTTATTGCTTCAGCCCAAAAATACTTTGGTAGATCCGATTCGCACAACATGGTACGAGCCATATCTGCTAGTGTGCGATTCTTCCTTTCTACCACCCCGTTTTGTTGAGGTGTCCTAGGTGCCGAGAAGTTGTGATTGATACCATTTTCTTCACAAAATTTTTCAAAATACTGATTTTCAAACTCGGTACCATGATCACTCCTAATTGCTTTTAGTTTAAGATTGAGTTCATTCGAAACTCTATTATGAAACTTAATAAAAGTGGAAAAGGACTCATCTTTATGTGCAAGAAATGAAACCCATGTAAAACGTGAAAAATCATCAACAATTACAAGACCAAATTTCTTACCCCCTAGACTAGCAGTTCTAGTGGGTCCAAACAAATCCATGTGAATTAGTTCTAAGGGTTTTGATGTTGAAACTATGTTCTTAGACTTAAAGGAACTTCTTGTTTGTTTCCCTAATTGACATGCAGCACAAATTTTATTCTTTTCAAAATCTATTTTTGGTAGCCCTTTGACTAGATCCTTTGTAATTAATTTAGAGATTAAATCCATGCTAGCATGCCCTAACCTACGATGCCATAACCAACTAGTCTCATTGACTTTGGGATTCATGGCTACAAGACATTGGCCATCCTTCATGGTGAGATCATCAAGATCTACCATGTAAACATTTCCATGCCTATGTCCTGTGAGTATGATCTCATTATCAATTGGACTACTAATTATGCATAGTGACGATTCAAATGACACTTTAAAGCCCTTGTCACAAAATTGACTTATACTTAATAAATTATGTTTTAGTCCATTAACTAACAATACATTATCAATAAATGAGGAGGGTGATATGGAGATTTTACCAACACCAATAATTCGTCCTTTAGCATTGTCTCCAAATGTGACTAATCCTCCTTCTTTTGATTCCAAGGTGACGAGGAGACTCTTGTCACCGGTCATATGCCTTGAGCAACCGCTATCAAGATACCACATTCTCTTTTTATTTCCGGCTGCAAGGCATACCTGCAAAATGATCATGTGAAGCTCTTAGGTACCCAAGTTTTCTTGGGTCCTTCGTGGTTAGTGTGGTTGGTTCCCTTAGGCACCCATACTTTAGTTATGTTTTTGGCTTTCACAAATGTACTCTTGTTAGTTTGGATTTTTCTTTGAATACAAGAGTAGGCTTTATGTCCATTCTTTCCACAATGAAAGCATGTAGGTTTTTCAGTTTTTACATCTTTTGCTTTTACAAAGAAATTCTTTAGATACTTTTGTTGTTTATTAGTTTTATATCCTAATCCGGCTTTATTGAAAACAGCTCTTTGATTTGAAAGAATGAGATTTAATTTTTCAGAGCTTTGTGTGAATTTTTCAACAATTGGTTTGTACTTATGTACCTCATTCTTGTGATTCAAATTTTCTTTAACTAGTTCTTCCTTATCTTTTTTAAGAGATTCAACATTTTGTGCAAGTGAGGTATTATTATCGAATAGGGATTTTACTTGTAGATTTAATTCCTTAATTAGTGTATTTGCCTTTTCATTTTCAATGTTAAGTTTTGAGTTTTTGATTTCTAGGTCAATAGTGTTAATATTTTTAATGCTCTCCTTTTTATTTAATAGATTTTCAATATCTTCCTTTAGTTTTTGATTAGAGGCTTTTAATTCTTTATTCTTTGCTCCTAACATACCACAATCACCCATAAGTTCTTGAAAAGCCTCATATAATTCTTCTAAAGTAAAATTTATAGTTGGGTTTTGACATACCTCATCGTCTTCAAACGCCATGAAGCACAAATTGGCGGTCTCTTCCTTTTCTTCCTCGGAGGATGATGTGTCACTATCATCCCATGTTGCCTTTAATGCCTTCTTCTTCTCCTTTCCAAAATACTTCTTTTGTTGAGGGCATTTGGAACGAACGTGTCCCGGTCTCTTGCAATCATAGCATATGATTGGGTCTCTTTCTTTTTCCTTTTCTTTTTCCCAATCATTTCTCCCTCCAAATTTCTTTCTTGGGAAAGGTTTCTTTCTTCTCATGAATTTCTTAAATTTTCTTACTATCAAGCCCAAGTCCTCATCTTGGCTTTCTTCTTCACTCTCACTACTCTCTTCTTCACACACACTTGAAGTAGCTTTGAGTGCGATTGTCCTTTTCTTCGGCAACTCTTCTTCATGTTGCTTCATTGTGAGCTCATGCGTCATCAATGAGCCCAGTAGTTGTTCTAATTCCAAAGTGTTGAGGTCTTTGGCTTCTACGATCGCCGTGACCTTTGCTTTCCATGCTTTCGGCAAAGACCTGAGAATTTTACTCACAAGTTCCGGGTTAGTATAAGATTTACCCAAACTCTTTAGACCATTAATTATATCGGTAAAGCGAGTAAACATGCATGTGATGGTTTCATTAGGTTCCATCTTAAACAATTCATATTTGTGAACTAGAATGTTCACTTTGGACTCTTTGACTTGATTTGTACCCTCATGGGTAACTTCAAGCCTATCCCATATTTCCTTGGCGGAACTACATGTAGAGACTCTATTGAACTCATTTACATCTAAAGAACAAAATAGTGAGTTCATGGCTCTAGAATTGAGTTGAGCCATCCTATCATCATTCTCATCCCAATCCTCCTCAGGTTTGGGAACTCGAATGCCATTAACCACATGTGATGGTTCTTGTGGTCCCTTGACTATAACCCTCCACAAGGCATAGTCTTGTGCTTGAATGAAGATTTTCATTCTAGTCTTCCAATAGGTATAATTTGTCCCATTGAAGAGTGGAGGTCTATTGGTTGCTTGCCCCTCGGCAGGAACATTGTTAAAAGGTGTTCCCATCTAGATCTTTGGCTAAGACGGTTAGGTCTTTCAAGAAATACACAGAGCACCAGCTCTGATACCACTTGTTGCCCAGAGATGGTCACCCAAGAGGGGGGTGAATTGGGTATTTTAAAACTCTTCGGCTAATTAAAATTAAAACACACAAATATATGAAATAAGGTAATGATAATGGGATGAGAAGAGACAATCACAAACACACAGTTTTATAGTGGTTCGGAGCTTCCACCGCTCCTACATCCACTCCCCAAAGCGCCTTTGGGTATTTCCACTATAATCCAAGATTACAGTACGGTAGTTTTGCGAGTTTACTACCCAACTCGTTGTTTTACACCGGGCTCACAACAAACCCTAAACCCCCAATTTCTCTTAGGCTTGGGACGCCTTTCCCTTATTCCAAGTCCCTTGACTTGAACAAGCACTACAATCAAAGAGTTTACAAAAGAGAATAAAAGCTCTAAAAAGCAAATATATCAATTATGAACAATTTAACCTGGAAGAATCTTTTTGCCGTTGGAAGCGTGGGAGATGTTGATTCTTCCGATGTGGAGTGCGTAGGATCGAGTGTGAGCTTTGAATCCCGAGCGCACGAGAGCGGTTGAGCTTGAAATCACAAGAGAACCTTGAATGCACTTGATTTCTACACTTTAATGCTCTCACTCTCTTGAACTTTTCTCTCTTGAATGATTTTGCTTTTGGGTTGGTGAAGAGTTGTTGAGAACCACTTAAGAGGTCCCTTTTATAGCCCAAAAAGCAAATATAGCCGTTAGAAACAAAAAAAGAAGGATTTGAAATTCAAACCGAACCTAAAAAGCTGTCAGTCGCGTCCCAGGCGCTCCGGGGACGTCTCTGCTACAGCGAGAGACGTCTCGCCTACAGGATTTTTACTTTTTACTTTATCTGGGGTCGACTCGGCACTTTACGGGGACGTCTCGGCTTGTCTGCACTTTTTGAGTGGGGACGACTCCGCTTGTTTGGGGACGACTCCGCTTCTTTATCTTTGAAAAATATGTCCTCTGGAATTCCCTGAGAGAGTTGACTCCGCTCTTTCAGGGGACGTCTCGGCTTGTCTGCACTTTATGCATGGGGACGTCTCCGCTATCTCAGGGTCGACTCCGCTTCCTTATCACCTCAGAAACCATTCTCTGGAAAACCCTGAGAGAGCCGTCTCCGCCATCTTGGGGACGACTCGGGAAGTCTCCTTTTTGCTTGCGGGGACGACTCCGCGTACAGCGGGGACGTCTCGCGCATATCCCTTGAAAAACGTCTTTCTGCCGCCACTGAGAGAGTCGACTCCGCTACTGAGAGAGTCGACTCCGCTAACGCGGGGATGACTCGGCAGGTGTCGGGGACGTCTCCAAGTGTGCCAGTTCTTCCTGTTTGTGTCAGAGACGTCTCTGAAACTATCAGGAGACGTCTCGGCTGTCCCTGAACTTTTTCTTTAGCTCAAAATATTCTTCAATAAATTCATAAAAATTATGGGAACTTGCCTAGACATTTCTTAACAATATTCTAAGTAAAACACATGAATTTCTCAATTGAATTGTTAAGATATAATGGAATTTTACTCTAGTGTTTTGTATTCATCAAAATCCATTAGGAGGTCAACACAATAAGGTTTAATTAGTTACTCACAAAGTTCTTAATTGCAATAATTACTTAAAACCCAATTCACCCCCCCTCTTGGGTTGTCTTTTTGGGCAACAAGTGGTATCAGAGCAGGAACTCTTCTATCAAAAGAGTAAAAGATCAAAATGACGACCCCATTTGGATCTTCTCATATTGAGGGGCAATCCACCCATAGACCTCCATTCTTTAATGGAACCGACTACTCCTATTGGAAGGCTAGGATGAGGATATTTATCCAAGCTCAAGTGTGGAGTGATTGATTATAACCCTATTTGATTTTGATGAGCTCAAAGCATTTGAGTATATCTTATGTTGTACTAATGAATTCAATCTAGTGTTTCAGTCAAATACTTGTAAATTTATGGTTAAGTGTCTCTAGATTTGGTTCAATACATTTTGGATAAGTAAAGAACTCAATTTGAACCAAAGTCTGAGACTCGAGTCGACTCCGGGAGATTACGAGTCGACTCCAAGCGTATCAGAAGCACTGGCACAGGCTCGAGTCGACTCCTGTATATTACGAGTCGACTCCGACTGAGAACAGACAGACGGACAGAAAGATCCATCTCAGAACCTGTCAACGAGTCGACTCCTGAAGAGCGCGAGTCGACTCTAGGGTAGTACGAGTCGACTCCAGGGAGTTACAGATAGAAAGACAGAGAAGTTATTTTGGACACTGAGAGCCGAGTCGACTCCCGCAAAGTCCGAGTCGACTCCAACACAGCGCGACTGTTGCCCAGTGGATACAACCCAAGAGGGGGGGTGAATTGGGTCTTTTAAAACTTTTAGGCTACTTCTAACACTTTTCAATTAATTATGCTAAGTTGTATAGATGCACAGTGGAATTTAAACTTAGCAACAGTTTGATTTATTGAGTGAGACTTGATTAAGTAAATTGAATATGCTTGCAACTAAAGGATGCGCGGATAAGAGTTAAGCAAGCAATTTATCTAAGTAAGTAAGTGAGCAAGTTAGACAATGACAAAAAGCATCACAAACACAACAAACATATAGTGGTTCAGTGCACCCCAGCACCTACATCCACTCCCCAAGACCTCTTGGGAATTTCACTATAATCCTCCAGATTACAGTCCGGTAGTTTTGCGAGTGCACTACCCAACTCGTTGTTTTACACCGGGCTAACAACGAACCCTACAATCCGGTAGTTTTTCGAGTGAACTACCCAACTCGTTGTTTTACCCCGGGCTAACAACAAACCCTACAATCCCCCAATTTTAACTTAGGCTTGGGACGCCTATCCCTTGTTCCAAGTCCCTTGACTGAAACAAGCTCAATATTCAAACGTTTTACAAAAGAAAGCTCTTAAGAAGCAAATATAACAATGAGAAACAATAAAATCGAAAGAACCCTTTTTGCCGTTGGAAGCGTGGATTATGGTGGTTCTTCTGATGTGGATCACGTTGGCTTGAATGCGAGCTTTGATTGCCAAGTGGGAGTGAGTAGATGAGCTCGAAATCAGATGGGAAAGCTTGAATGCACTTGATTTCTCCTCTTGAAAGCTCTAACTCCCTTGAACCTCTTTTTCTTTCTTCTCTCTTGAATGATTTTGTGTTGGGTTGGTGAGAAGTTGTTGAGAAGCACTTAAGAGGTCCCTTTTATAGCCCAAAAAGCAAATATAGCCGTTAGACACAAAGATATGACCGTTTGAAATTCAAATCTACCTGAAAAAGTTGTCAGTCGCGTCCCAGGCGCTCCGGGGACGTCTCCGCGCTTTTCGAGGACGTCTCCGCTTGTTTGCGCTTTTTGCATGGGGACGACTCCGCTGCTTCGGGGACGACTCCGCGCTCCGGGGACGTCTCCGTGCTTTACGGGGACGTCTCCGCTTGTTTGCGCTTTTTGCATGGGGACGACTCCGCTGCTTCGGGGATGACTCCGCCATTATATCTCCGAAAAACAAGTCTTCTGGAATTCTCTGAGAGAGTCGACTCCGCTTTTTCAGGGGACGTCTCCGGACGTGCCAGTTCTTCCTGTTTGTGCCAGAGACGTCTCTGAGACCATCAGGAGACGTCTCGGCTGTCCCTGATCTGTTTCCTTCATCTCAAAAATTCTTCAATAAATCCATAAAAATTATGGGAACTTGCCTAGACATTTCTTAACAATATTCTTAATAAAACACATAAAATTCTCAATTAAATTGTTAAGATAAATGGTATTATACTCTAGTGTTTTGTATTCATCAAAATCCATTAGGGGATCAACAATCTCCCCCTTTTTGATGATGACAAAATACTGAGTATATGCAAAATTCGAAATTTAAACATATACACAGTATTTGATCAGATATACAAGTCTAATGTTTTGATTAGAGCTAGATACAATGTGCATAATTCAAAATAGTCAATTTTCAGTTCTATCCTTATGCATAAAATTGATCTTAATAGCTCTTGAGCAATTTTAGCATATCAACTGAATTTGAATCAAGTTAAAATGAAATATTGATGCTAAAGATAATTGAAGGCTAAGTTCTTTTTGACTCCCCCTTTCTTTTCCAGAAGGGCAATTATCTTAAAGCCAATATTCTTCAATTTTATCTTTTCTAATTCAACTTTGGAGTATGAATTTCGTATTTTGCATTCCATATTGGTTCTACTCCCCCTTTTTGACAAAACTTGGAGTAAATGCAACACATAAAGCATTATGAGCATATACTCAGATATTTCTCCCCCTTTTTGACAACATCAAAAAGATAGTGAAACATTAAGCATAAAGATAAGAATGCTCAAGGCAATAATGTTAGAAAAATATAAATGAGCATAGATCAGAGCCATTTCGGATAATTTCAGAGCAAATTATGATGAGAGCACATCTAATGTGATTCCAAGGATAGTTTTCAACTCAAGTGTAGATAGAATCTTTCTTAAGTTAATTCAAGAAGTACCACAAATGATATTCAAGGAAAGCACGAATGGAAATCTAACCTCTCTTCAATAATAAGTATGAAAGCTTGTTCATTTAAGATCTTTTGCCCAATATATTAAGTATTTTATCAACATGAGAGCAATTTAACTCATTTTCAGAGTATAAGAGCAGTATATTAAGTATGATTGCAAAGTTCTTTTATGGTGTAAAAATATTGTGGCATAAATGCCAAAAACATGAATTCATGCAGTTTATGATATATCTTAGAGCATACATAAAATTCAAAGTTTTGAAGGTTCTTATAAAGACTTTAATCCTTTAAAAAGGAAACACATTTTGGTACATATAATAATGAATTGGCATAAAAATTGAAGTTCTAGAGACAAGCCAATAAGAACTCATCAGTAAATTCCAAAAATTGGTTTTCTAAGAGATACTCAAGGAAATTCAACACATTATTCTCCCCCTTTTTCATTAAGTTAGAGGCTCTTAAGATCAACTGTTTGAATTGCAATTTGGTTCATGATTTATGCATAAGATATATTAACCAAATAATAAGCCTCAAGGTGTATCATAAAGATTTTCAGATTTAAATTTCAGATGATACATATTGGAGAGCATTAGGATCACTTTTTATTTAGTATGCTTTCTCTCTCCTTTAGTTATAGATTTATGCGATTAAGTTCCATAAGATCTCTCCTTCTGAGATTTTCTTTCTCCCCCTCAATTGATCATTCCATTTGAGAGTTTAAAATTTGAAGATAATGTTCAATAAAATTGTCAATCTCAAAAAAAATATATTTTCTATAAGTTTCAGCTTATTTTCATAAGACTCAATGTTTGAGATAAGACAACCTTTATAGAACTCATCACAAGGTATAAACTTATTATATAATTAAAGCAAGTCTTGCAATATAAGGAGGTTCATCAAAATCAATCCATAAAAATCAAGGTATGAGATACTGAATATCTAAGGCTCCCCCTCAAAAGATGCATTCTTCTTTAATCATTCTTTTCTATGATATCGAGAATGTTGAGTAATCTAGTATTATTCAAAATTTGTAGCAATTACTCTTTCTAATCCTTCAAGAACAAGTTATGCTTTCTCTTAATCTTAGAGAAAACGTATAGAAATATTAATCAGAAAATGATTCATTTGAAGCTCAGTTTCTTTCAAAAGCATTTACATTTTTTTTCTTTTAGAATCGTTTGAGTGAGCTGAAATATTTCTAGCTTTAAGATCATTCACTCTATATATATTCTGATGGAAGTCTTTAAGAATATAGGAGAGAAAAACATATAGATTACCATTGAGGTATATATATTTATAGAGCTCAAATTCTTAATCATAGTTTTTCAGCAATGTATACATGAAGCATAATAAATCTTTTAATATCAAAATAAAATCATATATTTAGAAATTTTTTTTTTTTTTTTGCAATCAAGATCATCGAAAGACACATCATTTGGACCAATATTAGTACACTTTAAAGATAAGAAATGATATGTTTCAGATGCGTATCGGGGCAAACAATCAAGGCATTAGAATTTCTCTATTTTTCTTAAACTGTAGTTTTTTATCTATAAATCATATTGAGTTTAAGCTTTTATACAAAATCAGATTCTGAATTTCATAAAGATTTTCAATAGAGGCTTTCAAAATCATAATTTGAGATATGTATCTTCCACATTGTAGCTCATCTTAAATTATTACTATTGAAAACACATATTTCAAACATATAAGAGCATATTCAGAATATTTGTATTTATGTTGAGTTTTGGTATGAATTAGAACATTATATACCAAGGTTAGGCAAGTTGAAAGATAAAACAAAATCAATTCATTTTGCCTAATTAGAGATATACTTCTCTTCTCCTTTTTACAAATTTATTCAACTTTCAGATTTCAAAGATGATTGTGAACGACAAATTTAAAATTTCTTTTCAATAATACCATAAAATAACTTCATATAGTATTTCAAATATTCAATCAAATTATCCAAGCATGGAGCATTACAAAATATTGAGAACTCATAATTCAAGACATCATGCCACATGCAAAATATATTATGTGTTAAGTCATGCATTAAAATAATAAGAAAAAGAATGTCAAGGATCAAAATCAATTCTTTTCAAATAAACTCCCCCTATTTAAATATAATTTTGCACTGATTTCATCCTTGAAATGTGTTTTCAAGTGATTAAAGCTTGACTTGATTCTTCTTATATACTTTCATTTACTTTGTTATTCATTTTTACTTTCTTATGCTCTATACTCTATTTGCTCCCTATCCGGTGGAGTTGGAAGGGGCACGAGGTACTACCACTAGCCTCCCTCTTGTGCCGTCCCTAATATGCCCTACACCGAATAGTTGGGTCAAATAGTGCCGGGTACTACCACTAGCCTCCCCATTGGCACCATCCCTATGATGAGCAATATAGAAAGGTTAAAATATTTACTTTAAACTCTCCCTCTATTTAAGTATAATTCATCACGGATTTTATCCTTCCAAAAGAATGCTCACACAAGTCTTACAAATGTGGTGAATATATTACGCTTGTTTTGCTTTTTCTTAAGATTGGAGTATTTGCCTTTACTTAGATTTTACTTTTCTTGAATAATATCCATTATCTCTCTTTTATCTCTCTTTCTTTTTGTTATTCTCAAGTAATTTTCTTGAAAGAGCAGAATAAAGAAATAATCAAATGTATCATATAGAGGTATATCATGCAAACACATTTTCATTATGCTCAAGAATTCATAGCTTCTCACAAGTCATTTTAAATCAAAATTCTAAGTATAAACTTGTGTAGTTCATGGTTATGACATAGGTAAAGATATATTTTAGTTTGGGCAAACCATGAAACAATTTCTAAAAGCACAAGTCAATCAATACATATATAGACATGATATCAAGAAATTAATAATTAAAGACTTTAATCATGCCATAGTAAGATTTAAGTTAATGACTTTGCTCAGCTAATTTATGAGAGAGGTATCTAAAATTACCGAATCATTCTGCATTCTTCAAGTCAAATACCTACTAGATTTCTTATGTGTAACCTTTTGGCTAAAGAAAGTTCTCTCTCTTGTTTGCATGTGAATGTTTATTGTACCTTTTATGGAGGTGTCCTTCAAGTTGAAATCTCCCATTTTCTTGCTCAAGGATCTTGCAAACTCCTTTTCTTTCTTGAAAGAAAGTCATTAGTTTCTTCAAGATACAAAACATTCATCTACCATATTTTTAACTAGATGACTCAATACAAGATATGACACTAGTTGAATGTTGAGTCACTTTACTCAAGAGATTGCCTAAGTATAAGCAAGCACATATCACTTGAACTAAAGAGATAGTTTCATTAACCAAGATGGTTCAAGGACAAGCATGTGAGGCAATATGAAGATTTATCAAGGTCAAACCAATTTCTTATTTTCAAAATCAATTTAGTTTAGATTTTATTTGCTTAAGATAATTATCAATAAGACACGCTAGCTAAGTTTTAATCAACTTATCTTAAACAGTTGTTTCTATCAAAATTCAGATTATAATTTATTTGTTATCAATAAATTATGATTCATTAGAGTTAGATTGAAATCTTGCTCATAATGAGCATACAATCTGGTCTACTAGCTGTATGATAAAATAAGTATTCTATCATGCTTCAATACAGCTTTAAAAACAATAGATCTACCTTGCTCATTCTTTTCAAATTCTACAAGATGAGGTCATAGAATACCTTCTTCATGCCAATCTTCTATAAGAGTTTTCTTGTGGACTAACTTTGGTCAATGAAGATCCTCTTTCTTGTTTCTCTTAATTTGGAGTTTGAGAGAATATGTTAATTCATTCATCATACATTTTTCAAACTCACCTTGCATGAGCTTAGTAAAATCTTCATATAAATCCTCGTTTGTAGAACCAAAAAGTGATATCATCAATGTATACTTTGAGCAAATAAGATATCACAAATTCTTCTTTTTGATGCATAGATTTATCACTATTACTTTCTATCAAAAAGTTACTCAAACTTTTATATCATGCTTTTGATGCTTGTTCCAAATCATATATTGCTTTATCATATTTGTAATGAGTGTTTTCAAATATGGTAGTTATTTAACATATATCTTCTTTAATAAAATAAGCACCTAGGAGTGCATTCTACACATTCATTTGATAGAATATAAAGCTCATAAAGCAAGCAAATGATAATGGTGATCTTTACTTCTAATCATGCAAGAATTTCATCAAGATCTATTTCATCTTTTCTTAATTTAGTCTTTTAGTAATCATCAATTTTACTTCATTAAGTGTATTTCTGAAAAACTCAATTTGGTTCTAATTATTAACAAGTTTTCAGATTGTTATATGTAAAAGATTAACCATATACATGTATAATTTAATTTTAGTATCTTGATAATAAATCATTAGTCTCATAAAGAATAAAATGAGTTGATATTTCTACAATTCGAATCTTTTCATTGAATGTTCTATATGCATTGCTTGATGAATGATATCCAAAGATAGAAATATCTTTACCAGATTTGGCATTATTTTCAAAAGAACATATCAAGCATAACGTGTATGACTGAAAAATATGAAAGATATGCAATGGTTCATTTTCCATTTTTCAGAAGATCAAAAGGAGTTTTCATAAAAAAAATAGATCTAATAGAAATCATATGTATGACAAGCAGTGATGATAGCTTTTAAAAATTATTTAAGTAGATGACTATTATACACAATTGTCTTTTTCATTTCTTCAAGAATTCTATTAACCCTATTTTACTTAAGGTGTCCTTGATGCTGAAATAATTAATTTCTGTATAAACTTTATCAGGATTTTGGTTTTCAACACTGTGCCATGATACCTTCACAGTTTGGAAACCTTTATCATTTGAAACACTTTTACAAGATTTAGCAAATACAGAAAATATTTCAATTTTATTTGCCAAGAACAAATCCAATGTAAGCTTTTGAAAACTTAGTGATGGAAACAACATCTTTAGATTTAGAAATTGATTCTTGTTTGTTTCCTTAGTTAACATGCATAACAAACTTTGACCTTTCAGAAGATAATCTAAGTAAGGCAATGGCAATGTCTTTTGAGATTAAGTACATACTAGCATGAGTTGATTTTATATGCCAAAGATGGTTTCTTTAATCTTGGTATTTGTTGCTGGTGGTCCAAACCGAGAACGATTGGCACAGCGGTGTGAACGGGATTCCGTCTGAGTTGCCTTGGTTGGTGTTGATTGCGCTCCACCTTCCACCGGGAAACCTGCAAGCAAGCCTCGCACCACCACTGGGGTAGTGGGGGCCCTCCGACGATCAAGTCAGAGGAGATTGGAGGAGAAGAAGAGATAATAGTAGCAAGTAGGAGAATGCTCTGGAAGTTCTTGCTTACCCCCCCTTCTCCCCCCAGCCGCATATATACCAGGCTGGGGGGTCCTTCTGGGGGGTTGGTCATCGTGTGGCACGATGGAGTTGCCACTGACATGGCCGTTACAGGGCGTCGTGGGGCAGCGCTGGGTACGGCCATGACAGGGCGTAGTGGAGCTCCGCTTTGTACGGCTGTTACAGGAGATCGTGGAGCAGCGCCGGATACGACCGTTGCAGGGAGTAGTGGAGCAGAGGGTCGCGGCGTGCTCCAGGGGAACAGCCTGTCGTTGTCGAGAGATTGCCGACTCGGGGTCGGATTGCTGGATCAAGGAGCAGCCGACTCGGGGTCGGGCTGCGAGGCCGAAGATATCCGACTCGGGGTCGGACTGCTGGATCAAGGGGCAGCCGACTCGGGGTCGGGCTGCGAGGCCGAAGATATCCGACTCGGGGTCGAACTGCTGGATCAAGGGGCAGCCGACTCGGGGTCGGGCTGCGAGGCCGAAGATATCCGACTCGGGGTCGGGTTACTGGATCAAGGGGCAGCTGTAGTCTTCTAGGGCGCGCGTGCCGGTCACGTGGGGCATGGTGGCTGAGTTCCCCCGTAACAGTAGCCCCCCACTTCCGAGCCTGGAACCAGAAGGGGAACGGGTGAAGGAAGTGATGCTTCGAGATTGTCGCCATCCCTCGGAGAGGCGCGCGCGCTTCGAGCTCCCCGCCTTCTTTATGGCGTATGGCGGTTGTTGCTGACCTGGCAGTCTGAGGATTTCGGCGGACATCCTTCCTTAATGGCGTCGATTCGCCTTTGGGGCGCGAGCGACCCTTCGGCAGCCAGGCGTCCGAGGGTTAGGCCTCAGAAAATCCTTCCGGCGCTAAGCCAGGCATCCGAGGGTTAGGCCTCAGGAAATTCTTCCGGCGCTAAGCCAGGCATCCGAGGGTTAGGCCTCAGAAAATTCTTCCGGCACTAAGCCAGGCATCCGAGGGTTAGGCCTCAGGAAATTCTTCCGGCGCTAAGCCAGGCATCCGAGGGTTAGGCCTCAGGAAATTCTTCCGGCGCTAAGCCAGGCATCCGAGGGTTAGGCCTCAGGAAATTCTTCCGGCACTAAGCCAGGCATCCGAGGGTTAGGCCTCAGGAAATTGTTCCGGCGCTAAGCCAGGCATCCGAGGGTTAGGCCTCAGGAAATTGTTCCGGCGCTAAGCCAGGCATCCGAGGGTTAGGCCTCAGGAAATTCTTCCGGCGCTAAGCCAGGCATCCGAGGGTTAGGCCTCAGGAAATTCTTCCGGCGCTAAGCCAGGCATCCGAGGGTTAGGCCTCAGAAAATTCTTCCGGCGCTAAGCCAGGCATCCGAGGGTTAGGCCTCAGGAAATTCTTCCGGCGCTAAGCCAGGCATCCGAGGGTTAGGCCTCAGGAAATTCTTCCGGCACTAAGCCAGGCATCCGAGGGTTAGGCCTCAGGAAATTCTTCCGGCGCTAAGCCAGGCATCCGAGGGTTAGGCCTCAGGAAATTCTTCCGGCGCTAAGCCAGGCATCCGAGGGTTAGGCCTCAGGAAATTCTTTCGGCACTAAGCCAGGCATCCGAGGGTTAGGCCTCAGGAAATTCTTCCGGCGCTAAGCCAGGCATCCGAGGGTTAGGCCTCAGGAAATTCCGCTCGTTGGTCGGCCAAGGCTGGCGCAAGCCGAGGCGACCGGTCGGGGCTTCAGGCTAGTCTGCTCCCGGGATGATCATCGGGTTAGCCTGGCATCCGAGGGCCGAGCCTCGGGAGATTCCGCTCGTTGGTCGGCCAAGGCTGGCGCAAGCCGAGGCGACCGGTCGGGGCTTCAGGCTAGTCTGCTTCCGGGATGATCATCGGGTTAGCCTGGCATCCGAGGGCCGAGCCTCGGGAAATTCCGCTCGTTGGTCGGCCAAGGCTGGCGCAAGCCGAGGCGACCGGTCGGGGCTTCAGGCTAGTCTGCTCCCGGGATGACCATCGGGTTAGCCTGGCATCTGAGGGTTGTCAGGCCTCAGGAAACTCCGCTCGTTGGTCGGCCAAGGCTGGCGCAAGCCGAGGCGACCGGTCGGGGCTTCAGGCTAGTCTGCTCCCGGGATGATCATCGGGTTAGCCTGGCATCCGAGGGCCGAGCCTCGGGAAATTCCGCTCGTTGGTCGGCCAAGGCTGGCGCAAGCCGAGGCGACCGGTCGGGGCTTCAGGCTAGTCTGCTCCCGGGATGATCATCGGGTTAGCCTGGCATCCGAGGGCCGAGCCTCGGAAAATTCCGCTCGTTGGTCGGCCAAGGCTGGCGCAAGCCGAGGCGACCGGTCGGGGCTTCAGGCTAGTCTGCTCCCGGGATGATCATCGGGTTAGCCTAGCATCCGAGGGCCGAGCCTCGGAAAATTCCGCTCGTTGGTCGGCCAAGGCTGGCGCAAGCCGAGGCGACCGGTCGGGGCTTCAGGCTAGTCTGCTCCCGGGATGACCATCGGGTTAGCCTGGCATCTGAGGGTTGTCAGGCCTCAGAAAACTCCGCTCGTTGGTCGGCCAAGGCTGGCGCAAGCCGAGGCGACCGGTCGGGGCTTCAGGCTAGTCTGCTCCCGGGATGATCATCGGGTTAGCCTGGCATCCGAGGGCCGAGCCTCGGGAAATTCCGCTCGTTGGTCGGCCAAGGCTGGCGCAAGCCGAGGCGACCGGTCAGGGCTTCAGGCTAGTCTGCTCCCGGGATGATCATCGGGTTAGCCTGGCATCCGAGGGCCGAGCCTCGGGAAATTCTGCTCGTTGGTCGGCCAAGGCTGGTGCAAGCCGAGGCGACCGGTCGGGGCTTCAGGCTAGTCTGCTCCCGGGATGACCATCGGGTTAGCCTGGCATCCGAGGGCCGAGCCTCGGGAAATTCCGCTCGTTGGTCGGCCAAGGCTGGCGCAAGCCGAGGCGACCGGTCGGGGCTTCAGGCTAGTCTGCTCCCGGGATGATCATCGGGTTAGCCTGGCATCCGAGGGCCGAGCCTCGGGAAATTCCGCTCGTTGGTCGGCCAAGGCTGGCGCAAGCCGAGGCGACCGGTCGGGGCTTCAGGCTAGTCTGCTCCCAGGATGATCATCGGGTTAGCCTGGCATCCGAGGGCCGAGCCTCGAGAAATTCCGCTCGTTGGTCGGCCAAGGCTGGCGCAAGCCGAGGCGACCGGTCGGGGCTTCAGGCTAGTCTGCTCCCGGGATGATCATCGGGTTAGCCTGGCATCCGAGGGCCGAGCCTCGGGAAATTTCGCTCGCTGGTCGTGCGCCTGTCGCTTGCCGCCCGACGGGATTTCTCCGTGGCCAGCTGCGATCGTGTTTCTCCTCCTCTTCAAGCGTCGCCTGGGGAACACCAGATGGGCATTAAATGCTAATTAAGGGGTTACCTGGGAAATCGGATCGCCAGTTGCTGCTTGCGAGGAGTGTCAGTTAAGCGGCCGCGATACGCGCGTTCTTCGAGGCGGATGCGGCCTGGGGCGCGAGCGGAGATACGTGGACCTAGGGGTACAGGCCACCCGGAGTGTCCTGCACAAAGAATGCGATTAAAGAGAATGACGCTTAGGAAATCGCGGGAAGATACGCCTCGAGAGCCGGATCGGCTCCGGATTCAATGCGCCCGCATTTATTGGAGCCACCCGCATCGGAACGACCGGGAGGCCGCAGTTTGACTATAAATATAGGTGCAGGTGCGATGGAGCCTGCCAAGCCGGAGCTGTTCAGGCTGCCATGGATCGTGGGCCTCCTCTCCGGCGCATGGTTGAGAGACCCCTACCGAAGGAACGGGAGGCGCGCCCTTCGCGACTTCCGCCAACTAGCCGTTTCATCTGGGATCAACAAGGAGGTTCTCCCCGGCGGAACTCCGCTCTAGGCGTTTCATCCGGGATCACGTCTCCCCTCCTTGAAGTTCGGCCTCCCGATTGAGCTCCGCACCAGGCGCCTGATCCGGGACCGCACCTCCATATGCTCTTCTCCCTTGTATTCCTTCTCTCCCCTAACACTGGGGAGGACCGGAATATCCCTTGGAGGTGGCGTTCCCCTGGAGGCAGCGGGAGCTTCGTCTGCGGCGGCTCCTCGTCTTTTTCGTGAGGCGTGGATGGCGCCTCCGGTTGGAAGCAGTGTGGACTTCTCCTTCGTCCACTTCTTCTTCATCCGCGCCGGCTCTTCGTCTTTTTCGTGAGGCGCCGATGGCGCCTCCGGTTGGAAGCACCCACTTCCGGCGGGATTGCAGCCGCTTCAGATGGAGGTTTCGGGATCCCAGATCTTCAGCTCCTCGGAGTCTCCACCTCTTCTTTACTTTCTTTACACCCTAATTCCCCTCTGGGAATTCCTTGTAATCATACGAGCACGCCATTGTAACCAGAAATTATTGAAATGAAAAGTGTTATACATTTTTGAACTGTCTTTCTGGCATTGTCGTTCTACTGGTAATACATCCGCAGGTTAGCGGAATTCCAGCTCCTTGGAATTTCTCGACCATCTAGGGCCTCCAATTGGTAGGAGCCAGGTCGGTTTATCCAGCGAACCCTATACGGGCCTTCCCAATTTGGCGCTAGCTTCCCACCTTCCGCAGGTTGAGATGCTTTAGCTCGCCTTAGCACCAGATCTCCGATTCTGAAAAGCTTCGGTCGGACCTTGGAGTTGTAATATCGGGCCACCCTCCGCTGATACATCGCCATCCGAACCTGCGCCATTTCCCTCGCTTCTTCCAAGAGATCCAGGTTCCCTCGGAGTTGCTCCGAATTGGCCTCGGGTCGGTGCGCGGCCACCCGAGGTGAGGGGAGTCCGAGCTCCACGGGGACAATGGCTTCCGTGCCATAGGTTAGGCTGAAAGGCGTCTCCCCGGTAGGGGTCCGATGCGTGGTCCGATACGCCCAAAGGACATTCTCGAGTTCTTTGACCCAAGCTTGCCCCGTCCGACCGATTCGCGCTTTGATTCCTTGGAGGATTGTCCGATTTGTGACCTCGGCCTCGCCGTTGGTTTGGGGATGCGACACAGATGTGAACCGATGCTCGATCCCGAACTCCTCGCAGAAGTCATGGAAATGCTTGTTGTCGAACTGTCGGCCATTATCCGAGATGAGGACCCGAGGTACCCCAAATCGGACAATGATGTTCTTCTTCACGAACTTCCGGACTTGCGCCTCCGTGATAGTGGCCAGCGGCTCTGCCTCCACCCACTTGGCGAAGTAGTCGATTGCAACAATCAAAAATTTCCGCTGAGCTGAAGCGACGGAGAATGGTCCGAGGATATCCATTCCCCACTAGGCGAAGGGCCAGGGTGCAGTGATTGGTGCCAAGGGGACAGAAGGGACTCTCTGGACGTTGGCGTGGCGCTGGCAGGCGTCGCATTTCCGTACATGATCCTTTGAGTCCTCCAACAAGGTAGGCCAATAATAGCCTTGCCTCATGATCTTGTGCGCCAAGGACCTAGCCCCCAAGTGTGATCCGCAAACGCCTTCGTGGACTTCGCCGAGGACGTAGGCCGCTTCCGAGGGGCGGAGGCACTTTAAGAGGGGGGCGGTGAACGAGGTCCGATACAGCCTCCCTTCATAGAGTACGTAGTGGGCGGACTTCATAACAAGTCGCCGAGCTTGATCTTCGTCTTCAGGGAGGATCCCTTCGGCGAGGTAGGCGACAAGCGGGTCCATCCAAGACGGCTCCGGATCAATCGCCATCACCGCTCCAGCCTCGCCGATGCTCGGGGTATCCAGGGTCTCCAGGTAGATCGTCCTCGACAAGTTGTGCGCGTCTGCGCTCACTAAGCGGGACAACCTGTCGGCCCTGGCATTTTCACTTCTTGGGACCTGCTGGATGTCGACACTGCCGAGATCGGGAATGAGTGCTTGCACCTTCCGGACGTAATTCTGCATGGTCGGGTTCCGGGCTTCGAACTCCCCACGGACCTGCCCGACCACCAGCTGGGAGTCGGTGAATACCTTCAGGCGCCGGATGCCGAGCTCCTTGGTGAGTTTGAGTCCCGTGACTAGGGCCTCGTACTCCGCCTCATTATTGGTCACTGGAAATCCGAACCTCAAGGCATACTCGGCTATCACTCCATCAGGGCTGGTGAGGACCAGCCCGCCCCCTCCACCTTCGGGGTTCGACGACCCATCGATGTGAAGCGTCCAAATCGGGAGGTCGAGGCTGGGTGTTTCCGGCGACCTAGGTTCCGCCTCCTGCACCGTGCACTCAGCGAGGAAATCCGCGAGCGCCTGGGCCTTGATGGCGGGTCGGGGCTGGTAGCAGATGTCGAACTCACCAAGTTCTACTGCCCACTTCACCAGCCGTCCCGCATTCTCAGGATTGCTGAGGATCTGCCGCAGCGGTTGATCGGTCAAGAGGGTGACAGAATGGGCCTGGAAATAGGGGCGAAGCCTCCTGGTCGCGGTCAGCAGCGCGAAGGCGATCTTTTCAGCCTTCGTATACCGCGTCTCGGCATCCCGTAGGACCCGGCTGATGTAGTACACAGGCTTCTGGAGCTTCGCCTCTTCCCGAACCAGTACCGCACTGACTGCGGTTGGGGAGACCGCCAGATAGAGGTAGAGCATCTCCCCTTCTTGCGGCTTGGACAGCAGGGGAGGAGACGCCAAGTATTCCTTGAGCTGCGGACCCGGACGCCAAGTATGTAGTCGAGATTGGTGCCGACCCGGACCGTCCGGTCCGGGCGACCTTCCTCGAGGGGAACTTCGATCACACCTTCGGCCGGCTCCCCGTGCCGCAAGGCCACCTCGTCTCTGGCGTCGAGGGACTCGACGCTTAAGGCTTCTACGGGCTTCTTCCCTTTGAGAGTTGCTAGGAAACATTGCCTTGCGGTCGGTTGGTCACCTCGGACCTCTCCAATCCCGGCCGCCGTGGGGAACCGCATGAGCAAGTGGTACGTAGAGACCACTGCGCGAAGGGCGTTCAGTCCGGGTCGTCCGAGGATAGCGTTGTAGGCCGAGGGAACACGGACGACCAAGAACCTGAGCCGCACCGTGGCTTCTGCGGGTGCAACGCCCGCAGTCACAGGCAGCTCAACGACACCTTCGGCCGAGATAGCATCACCAGTGAATCCTATGAGGGGGGTGGATGTTTTGTGCAACAATTGTCTGGACAAGCTCATCTTTTGGAAGGCCTCGTAAAACAAAATATCAGCTGAGCTTCCACTATCCACAAGAACACGCCTTACATCATAGTTTGCCATAGTGAGGGAGATCACCATGGCGTCATCGTGGGGGGTCTGAACCCCCTTTACATCTTCATCACAAAAAGTGATTACATTACCGACCCTCTGCCTCTTTGCGACGGCTGCCCCTGACGCTTCAGTCGAGCCCCCTGCGTTCCTCTCGGGCCGGGGGCAGCCCCCAGTGATAGTATGGATCACGCCCGCGACGGGTCGATTCTGCTCCCGAGGCTCCGGAGGGGCCGGGTCGGCCGGACGCGAGTCTGCGGGGGGACGTCGGTCGTTCACATATCGACCGAGACGCCCTCGGCGGATGAGAGCCTCGATCTCGTCCCGAAGCTGGAAGCAGTCTTCGGTGTCGTGGCCGTGGTCCCGGTGGTACTCACAGTACGCCCGAGAGGGCCTCCTCCCAGGGATCTTCTTCATCTGTCTCGGGACCGGGAGGTCCTCCCGCCCCTTGATTTCCATGAGGATCTGGGCCCGGGGAGTCAGGAGAGGAGTGTACCGGTTGAAACGTCGGGGCGGAGAACGAGGGCGTAGGGCGCCGTGGTTCCTCGCCGGCGACAGGCTTCTGCGCCGACGTTGAGGTGTCGGGCTCCTCCTCTGGCGTGCCTCTTTTCGCCTTTTCTTCCCGAGCTTTGGAGGGATCTCGGCGGCCTCCTTGCTCCGGTGGGCGGCCGCCTCCTCGGCGTCCGCATACTGGTTCGCCCGGGACAACAGCTCCGGGAAGCTCCGCGGCAGGCGTTTGTCCAGGGAGAAGGTGAGTCTGCCCTTTCGGAAGCCATGCTTCAGGGCTGAAAGAGCCACCTCCTGGCTCAGGTTCCGGACTTCCAGCGTAGCCTTGTTGAAGCGGGTAAGATAATCCCGCAAGCTTTCTCCCTCGTTTTGCCAGATATCAAAGAGGGAATCGGAGACCAGTCGCCGCCGGCTACTGACGGCGAAATGGGTGATGAAGAGGCGAGTAAACTGGTCGAAGGACTGGATTGAGTTAGCCTCCAAGCCGGCGAACCACGCCCTTGCCGGGCCACGGAGGGTCGCCGGGAAGGCCTTGCAGAGGAGAGGATCTGATGCTCCGTGGAGGAGCATAAGGGTCCTGAAACTCTCGACGTGATCCCGCGGGTCCGCCGCCCCGTCATAGGGCTCGATCGCCGGCATTTTAAACCCCGGCGGATTCGGGGTCCGCAGGATCCTCGAGGCAAGCGCGGCTGGGAGGAGATCTCCAAGTCGGCGAAGGGATCTTTGGAGTGGCCCTTCAGGACCTGGAGTTGTCGGTGGAGATCGTCCACCCGCCGGTCCAGGGAGCGCGACCGATGGGTGGGAGACAAGGAGCACCGAGAGGGGGACCGACTGGAGCGCGGGTTCCTTGAGGACTGGGGGGTCTGGGAACGTGCCCGGGCCCGCCTCTCGTACCCCGCGCAGCTCCGATGGGAAGGTCCCGGCAGAATGGACCGTGCTCGAGAATCTTCCTCGCGCCGGCGCTCCTCCCCATGGGAGAGGAAGGAGCGCGGGTTGAGGAGGACAGGTGAGCGCTCAGGGAGCAGCGGCTCCTGGGCCCGCTGCGGCGCCCGAGACATCACACCCTGCAGGTTCTGCACTGCCTCCGCGAGGGTGCGAACCTGCTAGGCTAACTGGTCGAACTGAGCGGCTTCGACCATCTGAATGGGGGGTGGAACGGTGGAGTGTTGCTGAGAATGTGTTGGAGACGCAGCGGCCTCCCGGCCGGAGGCGCGAGAGGCCCCGCGACCGGAGGCATTGGAAGCTCCACGACCACCTCGCCGTGCCATTACGATCGCTCTGAGATTCGGCCCTTCCTCTAGCGCCAACTGTTGCTGGTGGTCCAAACCGAGAATGATTGGCACAGCGGTGTGAACGGGATTCCGTCTGAGTTGCCTTGGTTGGTGTTGATTGCGCTCCACCTTCCACCGGGAAACCTGCAAGCAAGCCTCGCACCACCACTGGGGTAGTGGGGGCCCTCCGACGATCAAGTCAGAGGAGATTGGAGGAGAAGGAGAGATAATAGTAGCAAGTAGGAGAATGCTCTGGAAGTTCTTGCTTACCCCCCCTTCTCCCCCCAGCCGCATATATACCAGGCTGGGGGGTCCTTCTAGGGGGTTGGTCATCGTGTGGCACGATGGAGTTGCCACTGACATGGCCGTTACAGGGCGTCGTGGGGCAGCGCTGGGTACGGCCATGACAGGACGTAGTGGAGCTCCGCTTTGTACGGCTGTTACAGGAGATCGTGGAGCAGCGCCGGATACGACCGTTGCAGGGAGTAGTGGAGCAGAGGGTCGCGGCGTGCTCCAGGGGAACAGCCTGTCGTTGTCGAGAGATTGCCGACTCGGGGTCGGATTGCTGGATCAAGGGGCAGCCGACTCGGGGTCGGGCTGCGAGGCCGAAGATATCCGACTCGGGGTCGGACTGCTGGATCAAGGGGCAGCCGACTCGGGGTCGGGCTGCGAGGCCGAAGATATCCGACTCGGGGTCGGACTGCTGGATCAAGGGGCAGCCGACTCGGGGTCGGGCTGCGAGGCCGAAGATATCCGACTCGGGGTCGGGTTACTGGATCAAGGGGCAGCTGTAGTCTTCTAGGGCGCGCGTGCCGGTCACGTGGGGCATGGTGGCTGAGTTCCCCCGTAACAGTATTCATAGTGCATATATTCAAAAGCATACCAAGTACACATTATCATATCTATGATCAATAAACAGTAATGCCATGGATAAAAACTCTCAATCAAGCATATAGAGAATTCATAGAGTTATTCTTAATAAATTGATTAATCATTTAGCAACTTATCCAATAGTGAGTAAAGCATACTATAAAATGAAGTGATTTGATTATATTTCCAAAAGTATTTTTTATATCACAAAATTGATCAATACTTGCAATTCAGATTTTAATCAAATACTAAAGCAAAATAATGATGAGATGCAAGGATTACTGATTTCATTATTATTATTTTTTTATTTAAAATTACTTTTCATAAGTATATTTTAAGTTTCATTTTTGACGTGTGTCTAGAGCACCCATTTGTATGAAAGTTCTATTTGTTCCATGGGTATCTTGGTACACCTATGTCTACATCCTCATAATTTTATTTTGGGTACCCAAGCTTGCTTGGGTCCTTGAGAGTTAGGACATATGGTTCCTTTTGGAACCCAAATCTGTTTAATAGTAATAACTTTACCATTTGATTTAATTGTGTTAGAACGATGGAAAAAGTTGTTATGCCCATTCTTTTCATGTTTGAAATAAGTTATGTTATTTAATGGTTTGCTTGATGCATTGATAACCTTTTTCTCTAGAGATTTATTGTTAAGTAAAGGAGTCAAGCCAAGTTTTGATTTATCATAAGCAACATATTGGCTTTCAAACATCAATTTTAATCGTTCTGAACTTACAGTGAATTTGTTAATAAGAGATTTTGATTGGTTAATTTCTTCACTTAAGTTTTGATTTTTTTTAATTAAATTCTGATTTTTCTGAATCAATTGTTCTGAATTTAACCTTAAGCTTTCATTTTCAGAATTCAGTTTGTCATATATTTTAGCAATAGAATTTCTTTCTTTTGAGATTTCCAGATTTAGCTTTTTAAGATTTTTATTTTTGATAGCTAATTTTCTACATTCATCATACAAATCATGAAGAGCATTTAATAGTTCATCATAAGAATATTCTCCATAAAATTTATTTGGTGTAAAATTAGATTCAGATTCTACTTTATCTTCTAATGCCATAAAACATAAGTTAGTTACCTCTTGTAGTTCATTGTTGCTTCTAGCTTTCAATTTTTTGCTTGACTCTTCCTTGGTCAAGGCTTTCTTGCTTTTTATCTCTTTCTTCCTTTCTTCTTGCTTCCTCTTCTTCTTTGTCTTTAGGAAGCTTTTGAATCTTTCGGTGTTCGGAAATGGATCCTTGTTTCCATCACCGTACTCTTTATTTTTTGAACTAATCTGCCTCTGAGTCGACTCGGGCCTTGTTGGAGTCGACTCGGCTATTGTGGAGGATTCTGCAATCTCATTGTTAGTACGCAATTGAAGCACATGTGAGCTAATTTGAGATTTGTCATAAATAATTGTTAAAGTATCCCAGATTTCTTTAGCAGATAAGCATGCAGAAATCTTATGAAATATGGATTCATGGATAGCACAATATAGAAAGTTCATAGCATTAGCATTCAATTGTGCTAAGTCTTTTTCATTGACATTTTGAGAAAGTGTGTGAGGTCCATTTATAATAATATTCCACATTTTATAGTTTTGTGATTGAACAAAAATTTTCATTCTAGCTTTCCATTGAATATAGTAAGTTCCATCAAACAGTGGAGGTCTGTTTATGGAAAGTCCCTCGGCAAATAATATGTTATGTGGGGTTGTCATAATCTTTAGCTCTAGTCGGTTAAGACTATAATCAATAGAAGAGCACCTGCTCTGATACCACTTGTTGCCCAGTGGATACAACCCAAGAGGGGGGGTGAATTGGGTCTTTTAAAACTTTTAGGCTACTTCTAACATTTTTCAATTAATTATGCTAAGTTGTATAGATGCACAGTGGAATTTAAACTTAGCAACAGTTTGATTTATTGAGTGAGACTTGATTAAGTAAATTGAATATGCTTGCAACTAAAGGATGCGCAGATAAGAGTTAAGCAAGCAATTTATCTAAGTAAGTAAGTGAGCAAGTTAGACAATGACAAAAAGCATCACAAACACAACAAACATATAGTGGTTCAGTGCACCCCAGCACCTACATCCACTCCCCAAGACCTCTTGGGAATTTCACTATAATCCTCCAGATTACAGTCCGGTAGTTTTGTGAGTGCACTACCCAACTCGTTGTTTTACACCGGGCTAACAACGAACCCTACAATCCGGTAGTTTTTCGAGTGAACTACCCAACTCGTTGTTTTACCCCGGGCTAACAACGAACCCTACAATCCCCCAATTTTAACTTAGGCTTGGGACGCCTATCCCTTGTTCCAAGTCCTTTGACTGAAACAAGCTCAATATTCAAACGTTTTACAAAAGATTTGAAAGCTCTTAAGAAGCAAATATAACAATGAGAAACAATAAAATCGGAAGAACCCTTTTTGCCGTTGGAAGCGTAGATGATGGTGGTTCTTCTGATGTGGATCACGTTGGCTTGAATGCGAGCTTTGATTGCCAAGTGGGAGTGAGTAGATGAGCTCGAAATCAGATGGGAAAGCTTGAATGCACTTGATTTCTCCTCTTGAAAGCTCTAACTCCCTTGAACCTCTTTTTCTTTCTTCTCTCTTGAATGATCTTGTGTTGGGTTGGTAAGAAGTTGTTGAGAAGCACTTAAGAGGTCCCTTTTATAGCCCAAAAAGCAAATATAGCCGTTAGACACAAAGATATGACCGTTTGAAATTCAAATCTACCTGAAAAAGTTGTCAGTCGCGTCCCAGGCGCTCCGGGGACGTCTCCGCGCTTTTTAGGGACGTCTCCGCTTGTTTGCGCTTTTTGCATGGGGACGACTCCGCTGCTTCGGGGACGACTCCGCGCTCCGGGGACGTCTCCGCGCTTTACGGAGACGTCTCCGCTTGTTTGCGCTTTTTGCATGGGGACGACTCCGCTGCTTCAGGGACGACTCCGCCGTTATATCTCCGAAAAACAAGTCTTCTGGAATTCTCTGAGAGAGTCGACTCCGCTTTTTCAGGGGACGTCTCCGGACGTGCCAGTTCTTCCTGTTTGTGCCAGAGACGTCTCTGAGACCATCAGGAGACGTCTCGGCTGTCCCTGATCTGTTTTCTTCATCTCAAAAATTCTTCAATAAATCCATAAAAATTATGGGAACTTGCCTAGACATTTCTTAACAATATTCTTAATAAAACACATGAAATTCTCAATTAAATTGTTAAGATAAATGGTATTATACTCTAGTGTTTTGTATTCATCAAAATCCATTAGGGGATCAACAGCGACCCCAAAAGACAGAAGACGGTATTTTCGTCTCTGAGAGGTGAGTCGACTCCAAGACAGTTCGAGTCGACTCCAAGGCAGCGCAACCCCAAAAAGACAGAAGACTGTTTTTCGGATACTGAGAGCCGAGTCGACTCCAAAACAGTTCGAGTCGACTCCAAGACGGCACGAGTCAAAAGATAGAAGATCGGGAGTTCGGACTCTGAGCGCCGAGTCGACTCCCAGAATTTCCGAGTCGACTCGAGTGAGCAAACTTGAAAAATGCATCCCTGGATTCCTTACATCGAGTCGTCTCCAAAAGTGCCAGGTCAGCTCCGGACATTGGAGAGTCGACTCCGGGTTAAGTCGAGTCGACTCCCAGTCGAGACAGCACTTTAATTCAAATCCGGAACAGTTGCCGAGCCGACTCCAGAAAAGCATGAGTCGACTCCTGCAGCAGCCGGGTCGACTCCAGATCACGCGAGGCGACTCCGATCCCAACGAAAACATTGTCAGGATGTGCAGAATGTGTAGAACGGTTAGGAGATTGTGTCTAACGGCTAGTTTCCGTGGGGAATGGCTTAAATAGCCACAGAGAACTGTAGCAAGAAAGGAGAGTGACATTCCATTCAAAGAAAACAAGAAATCTTCATCTACCAAAGGAATTCAAAGGAAAAGAAGGAAGAGGGGCATTAACTCCATCCAACCAACTCTTTCCAGCATTAAAGAAGTCTCCTTCAGTCATCAAGTCTTCGAGACACTCAAGAGGAGACCCCGAGTTCGAGAAGCCCTCCTCTACATCTTCACAAATTTGTTTGAGGGCTCTTAACTTCTCTCTTATTTATATCGCTGAATATCTGCTTGTTTAGAAGCTTTATTTTTCTGTTTGTCTTTTGTTCAAACCATTTGTTCCTTACTTGATTCAATCAGGGGATTGAATCAAGGGTGTAAAGGTTTGTTGGTGAGCCTAGGTTGAAACCAACGTGTAAGGGTTTGATTGTGATCCCGAAAAAACAATCGGGTGGTTCTAGTCGGTGAGCCTGGGAAAACCGACCGAGTTCGTTGTGATCTTGTAAAACAACAAGTTAGGTTGTGAGCTTGTAAAACAACCGGCTGTAATCCGAGGGGTTATAGTGAATTCCCAAGTGAGACCTGGAGAGTGGACGTAGGAGCAAGGGATAGCTCCGAACCACTATAAATTCCTTGTGTTTGTGATTGCTTTGTTATCTCTTACTTTCACTTCATTCACTGCACATAGCATCTAATTAATCCACTTGTAAAAAGTATTAATTAGTTATTCACAAACCTTTTAATTGCATTAATTATTTGAAAACCCAATTCACCCCCCTCTTGGGTTGTCTATCTGGGTAACAAGTGGTATCAGAGCCGGAACTCTTTTACCCAAAGAGTAAAAGATCAAAATGACAACCCCATTTGGATCTTCTCATATTGAGGGCCAGTCCACTCATAGACCTCCATTCTTTAATGGATCCGACTGCTCATATTGGAAGGCTAGGATGAGAATATTTATCCAAGCCCAAGACTATGGATGTGGACCACCATACTAAATGGACCATACATCCCATCCATTTATGTAGAGGGTGTCACTGTACCCAAACTTGAAAAGGATTGGGATGACAATGACATAAGGAAGGCACAACTAAATGCCAAAGCAATGAATGTGCTTTATTGTGCTTTAGATAGA
Organism: Phoenix dactylifera; assembly: GCF_051530095.1. Taxonomy (NCBI): domain Eukaryota; kingdom Viridiplantae; phylum Streptophyta; class Magnoliopsida; order Arecales; family Arecaceae; genus Phoenix; species Phoenix dactylifera. The sequence goes on along the minus strand of NC_143207.1, from coordinate 5,455,731 downwards.
AATGAATTCAATAGAGTCTCTACTTGCATTTCTGCAAAAGAGATTTGGGATAGACTTGAAGTGACCCACGAGGGCACAAATCAAGTAAAAGAATCTAAAATAAATATATTAGTTCATAAGTATGAATTATTTAAGTTGGATTCTAATGAAACAATCACTTGCATGTTCACTAGATTTACTGACATTGTCAATGGCCTAAAAAGCCTTGGCAAAAATTATACTAACAGTGAACTTGTCAGGAAGACTCTTCGTTGTCTACCAAGGTCATGGGAAGCCAAGGTAACGGCAATCCAAGAAGCCAAGGACTTAAACAAGCTGCCACTCGAGGAGCTACTTGGATCCCTCATGACGCAAGAGCTAACAATGAGACAACACAATGAAGAAGAGTCCTCTCACAAGAAAAAGGTAATAGCCCTAAAATCTGTTTCTACTAACAAAGATTTATCTTGCAGCAGTAGCAGTGAAGAGGAAGACAATGAGGGAGATGATGATGAGGCTCTTCTTGTAAGAAAATTCCGTAGATTCATCAACCGGAAGAAATCCTTTCATCAAAGGAGAGGCCCCTCAAGTTCCTATCACAAGGATAAAGGTAAGGAAAGGAAAAATGAGGGGATCGGATGTTATGAGTGTAAGAAGCCAGGGCATTTCAGAGCGGATTGTCCTTTGCTGAAGAAGGGGAGCAAGTACAAGAAAAAGAAAGTCCTCGTCTCTACCCTATCGGACTCCGATACATCATCATCATCATCGGATGAGGAACAAGAAGAAAAGGCCAACCTATGTTTTATGGCTAACGACAATGAGGTAACATCCGAAACACATTTAGACTTTACCTTCGATGAATTATATGATGCTTTCAATGAATTAATGAACGAGTATAAGACAATAAACCTTAAGAACAAAGAATTGAGACTAACTAACCAAACTCACCTCCGTAAGTACGATACATTAGTTAAGGATAAAGATGTTATCATTAAAGAAAATTCAGAACTTAAAACAAGCAATCAACTGTTAATTCAAAAGACTAATGCCTTAATTAAAGATAACGAAAGACTGACCAAAGAAATATTAGAACTTAAAAATAGTAAACAAATCATAAAAGAGAGTCTCACAAAAGACCTAAATGGACTAAAAACAAAAAAACTAAAATTTGCACTAGAACTTGAAAAGTACAAGCCGTTTGTAGAAAAATTTACATATAGCTCAGAAAAATTAGAAATGATACTTAATAGTCAACGAGCTGTGTTCAATAGAGCTGGTTTAGGGTATAAACCTAAAAATAAGCAAAAGCTCCTTAGTAATTTCTTTGTTAAAGCAGGAGAAAGCAAAACTAAGAAAATAACATGTTTTTGTTGTGGAACATTAGGACATAAAGCAAATGTGTGTGATTATAGAAAAGGAAAAACTAAAAGAAAAATTAAAAGGATTTGGGTTCCAAAAGGAACCAACATTACTAACCATGAAGGATCCAAGAAAACTTGGGTACCTAAAATTGTATGATTTGCTTGTGAAGGAGTGTCTTGCAGCCAAGGTCGACAAAAATTATTGGTATTTGGATAGTGGCTACTCAAGACACATGATGGGTGACAAAGACCAATTCTTTACCCTTGAGCCTAAGAAGGGAGGTGCTGTGATATTTGGAGACAATAACCAAGGTCACATCATTGGTATAGGTAAAGTACAAATCACCCCTTCAACCTTTATTGATAATATTCGATATGTTGACGGTCTTAAGCATAATCTACTTAGCATTAGTCAATTGTGTGATAGAGGTTTTGATGTTTTGTTCAAACCATCTTTATGCATCATAACCAACTCAAATGACAACAGTTTAGTTTTTAAAAGAATAAGACGTGGAAATGTGTATGTAGTAGACCTTGAGGATCTAGCCAAACATAACTCCTGTTTAGTTGTTAATAAAACTAAGGATAATGATGCAAGTTGGTTATGGCATCGTAAGTTAGGTCATGCTAGTATGGATACAATATCAAAACTAGTTAAAAGAGATTCCGTGATAGGTTTGCCAAAACTAAAGTTTGAGAAGAATAAAATATGTGAAGCTTGTCAATATGGCAAACAATCAAGGAACTCCTTTAAATCCATAAATTGTGTCTCTACCTCTAGACCTCTAGAACTACTACACATGGATCTATTTGGACCTATTAGAACCACAAGTCTAGGTGGAAATAAATATGGTCTTGTTATTGTAGATGATTTTTCTAGATATACTTGGGTCATGTTTTTAGCTCATAAAGATCAAGCATTTTTAGTATTTAAGAAATTTCATAAGGAAGTAACTAATGCTAGAGATGCTTCAGTCATAGCTATTAGAAATGACCATGGAACGAAATTTGAAAATCATCTATTTGATGAATTTTATAGTAAAAAGGGAATAACTCATAATTTTTCTGCACCTAGGACACCACAACAAAATGGAGTTGTAAAAAAAAATAGAACCCTAGAGAAAATGGCTAGAACCATGCTATGTGAAAGTAACCTCCCTAAGTACTTTTGGGGAGAAGCCATTAATACCTCATGTCATATACTAAATAGAGTTTTATTGAGACCCATTATAAAGAAAACACCTTATGAACTTTGGAAAAATAAAAAGCCCAAAGTAAACTATTTTCATGTTTTTGGATGTAGGTGTTTTGTTCATAATAATGGGAAGGATAACCTAGGTAAATTTGATTCTAAATCTGATGAGGGTATATTTTTGGGATATTCTACAACTAGTAAAGCCTATAGAGTTTTTAATAAAAGAACCCTTGTTATTGAAGAGTCGATACATATTGTTTTTGATGATTCTAGTGATATCTCTTCCAGTAAGAGAGTTGATCTTGATGATGATGTTGAAGTTCTTGAAGAAAAGATTGATGAGATGACATTACAAGAAGATGAACAAAAATTAATTGAAAATACATCATCAAGCTAAGAGGCAATTGTGGATCATGGGCTGACTAAGGCTTGGAGGTATGCTCATGGGCATCCTAAGGAATTAATTTTAGATGATCCATCTCAACCTGTTAGGACTAGAGCGTCTCTTAGGAACTTAAATAATCATCTAGCATTTGTCTCATATTTTGAACCTAAACACATAGAAGAAGCTGAAAAAGATGTAAATTGGATAAATGCAATGCAAGAAGAATTAAACCAATTTACTAGAAACAAGGTTTGGAACCTAGTTGAACGACCCTCTGAATATTCAATTATAGGTACCAAATGGATATATAAAAATAAACTTGATGAAAATGGAATTGTAATTAGGAACAAGGCTAGACTAGTAGCAAAGGGCTATAATCAAGAAGAAGGTATAGACTTTGATGAAACCTTTGCTCCTGTGGCTAGACTTGAGGCAATTAGATTGTTACTAGCATTTGCATGCTCTAAGGATTTCAAATTATTTCAAATGGATGTAAAAAGTACATTTTTGAATGGGTATATTAATGAGGAGGTGTATGTAGAACAACCTCCTGGTTTTGAAAATCATCAATACCCTAATCATGTGTATAAATTGAACAAAGCACTTTATGGTTTGAAACAAGCACCTAGAGCATGGTATAAAAGACTTAGCAAATTTCTACTAGATCATGAGTTCTCTAGGGAAAATGTAGATACAACACTATTTTTGTTGCCCAGATAGACAACCCAAGAGGGGGGGGTGAATTGGGTTTTAAAATAATTTAATAATTAAAACGATGTGGTTGACTAATTAAAAACTATTGCAAGTTATTTAATTAATGCTAAGTGCTGTGAGTGATGTGAGGGGAAGAAGAAGAGAGACAATCCAACACAAACACAAGGTTTTATAGTCGTTCGGAGCTAACCCTTGCTCCTACGTCCACTCCCCAAGTCTCACTTGGGAATTCACTATAACCCCCTTGGATTACAGCCGGTTGTTTTCCAAGCTCACAACCAAACTTGTTGTTTTACGAGCTCACAACGAACTCGGTCGGTTTTCCCAGGCTCACCGACTAGAACCGCCCCGATTGTTTTCTCGGGATCACAATCAAACCCTTACACACGTTGGTTTTAACTCGGCTCACCAACCAACCTCAATCCCCTTGATTCAATCCCCGATTGAACCAAGTAAATACAAGTTGTAGAAAGAAAACAGAAAATGAGCTTCTCAAAAAGCAGATGAAAACAATATGAACAATAAATGAAGTTAAGAAGCCTCAAACGCTTTTAGATTGGAGATGAGGAATGGCTTCTTAAACTTCTGGTCTCCTCTTGAAAGAGTAGTCGACTTGAATGCAGGAGAAGGAGGCTTTAATTGCTGGAAAGATGTAGTTGGAAGCAGTAAATGCAGATCTTCCTCTTTTTCGTTGAAGAGCACGTTGCAGAGCTTGAATGCTTGATTAGTTGGAGTGGAATGGTTGTTCTCTGCCTTGCTACAGTCCTCTATGGCTATTTAAGCCAACCTCCACGGAAACTAGCCGTTAGAGTGCTTTTTCTGCCCGTTCTGAACACTCTGCGCAGCCTGACAATATGACCGTTGGTGGGTTGGAGTCGACTCGCGCGATCAGGAGTCGACTCGGCTGTAGCGGGAGTCGACTCAAGCTTTTCTGGAGTCGACTCGGCAACTGTTCCAAATTTGAATTAAAGTTGCCTTCACGACTGGGAGTCGACTCATCTTGACCTGGAGTCGACTCGTCAACTTCTGGAGCTGACTTGGCAATTTTGGAGTCGGCTCATCCACTGAAGTCCGTGGATCCAATTTTGAATTTTGTCCACTCGAGTCGACTCGACTGTCCTGGGAGTCGACTCGAATCTCAGAGCCCGAACTCCCGATCCTCTGTCTTTTGGCTCGTCCAGTCTTGGAGTCGACTCGAATTTCCTCGGAGTCGACTCGGCTCTCAGTTTCCGAAACTTGGTCTTCTGCCTTTTGATGTGAAGCTGTCTTGGAGTCGACTCGAGATGTCTGGGAGTCGACTCGAATCTCAGAGGCAGTAACTTGATCTTCTGTCTGTTGATGATTGCGGAGTCTCGGAGTCGACTCGCGTACTGCGGGAGTCGACTCGAATCTCAGAGTCCCAAAAATGCTCTCTGACTTTTTCTTTGTGTTCCGCTGAGAGTCGACTCATGCTTTCTTTGGAGTTGACTTGCCACCTATCGGAGTCGACTCGCGTTCCACTGGAGTCGACTCGAATCTCAGACCCGAAAACTGTTCTCTGACTTTTCTGCCTGTGACTGCTTGGAGTCGACTCTTACTTCCTTGGAGTCGACTCGGTGAACATCGGAGTCGACTCGCGCACTTCGGGAGTCGACTCGCTGACAGGTTCTGAGTTGAAGCTTTCTGTCCTTCTGTCTGTTCTCAGTCGGAGTCGACTCGTACTTATCTGGAGTCGACTCGAGCTCGTGCCAGTGAACTTGATACGCTTGGAGTCGACTCGTGATACTCGGGAGTCGACTCGAGTCTCAGACATTGGTTCAAACAGACTCCTTAACTTATCCAAAAATTATGAACCAAGTCTTGGGACACTTAGACAGGATTTTCACTGAAACACTCAATTGAATTCATTAGTAATCAAAAGATATACTCAAATGCTTTGAGCTCATCAAAATCAAATGGGGTTTTAATCAATCACTCCACAATCTCCCCCTTTTTGATGATGACAAAACTTTGAGTATATGTAAAATGAATTGCTCAATAAATAATGAAATAAAATCCATAAATGAATTCAAATGTCTGGTAATTCAATTTATCCAAGCTTGAAAGGAGTGAAACAATAAATTTCGGAGTTAAAGCTCCCCCTTTCATTTGGAATTATATAAGCCTTCATATTATGCAATCAATTGTTTGGCTTATATGTCATTAATGATTTAGTTTGATTAAAATTCAGATTCTCTCCCTCAACATATGCATTCAACTATGTTTTGATTCTCTGAATTTCCTTTTAATGCTTTGAAGTTTTTGAACTGAATTTTTGTATTTAGAGGGAAAATCTGTCAATTTGTTTTTGTGTAGGATTCAGCTAATCTCCGAATATCCCTTGAATAGATTCTGGAGATTACTCCATTAGGAGCCCCAAAAGAGAGATAATGAGCCTCGAGGTACCAAATCCACTTCGAACAAATTTGTGTGTTTTTAAGAGTTTTATGTTTTTATTGATTTCCATTGATTTCTTTTACATATTTCGCCCCTTTTACATACTTTATACGTATTTCTCCCCCTTTTTTTTTTACATATTTTATTTCTCCCCCTTTTTGTCATCATATCAAAAAGGAGGTAATCACACACAATCAATGGCACAACCAATCATCAAATGGCACATAGTTGAAGATAAAATGTCTACTCATTGTATTGATATGAATGTGAATACATGTGAGAATACAATAAGTAAAGTAAAACAAGACAAAACACAAAAACATCTATGGCCTCCTCGAGGATGAGGCACCTCCTCTCGAGGATGCGGGTCCTCCTCTCGTGGATGTGGCTCCTCCTCTCAATCGGCTCTGCTCCATGAGGAGGGTGACTGCATCTGTAACATGGCCAAGCTGCGTGATAATAGACGTAGTGGCTCTGCTATGTGTAGTGGAGAGCTCAGTCACCGACGTCTGAAGTGCGTCCAGCTTGTCGATGAGTACATTCGACAAGCGCTCGGCCCCCTCGGTGGTGGTGTGCATGTCACGACCTATGTCCTCTCGCATCTGTCGAGTGGTGCTCGTGACCTCACTCATGCTGTGGAACTGGGCCTGGACCAAACTCCGGACATTGTAGATCTCTTCCCGTACATGAGCCGTCATGTCAGTCACGGCTGTCAAGGAAGGGACCAACTGAGAAGATACGGGTGCAGGAGTGGGAGCAGGCACCGCACCTCGGAGCTCCCGAAGCAGCTCATCCCTCACATCTCTGACTATCTCCTGTCGCAGCTCCCGGAGCTGCTCAGGATCAATCCGGACCTCCATGGATGGTGGAGCCGAGGAGGAAGGTCCGGCAGAGGTGGTAGGAGCAGGAGGAGTGGATGGAAGGTCTGGATGGTCTGGAAGGTCTGGGTAGTCTGAATCGGGCTCAGAACTGGGTGAAGGTCTGGTGGTCTGAGCGGTGAGGGTAGACTTCCTAACCCATACCCCCTCTCTCTTCCGAAACCCCATCCTGTGTAGGGTCCCCGCACGCGTGCGATCAGTCCATCGCAAAGCGCAAAAGGGCTCCCCCTCAGGAATGGGAACCTCGTACTCCCTAAAAAGAAGGGTGAAAATCATGCCGTATGGGAGGGTGAGCCTAGGTCTATCTAGGAGCTCACACATATACCTATAGATGAGCTTAGGGAATTTGATTGGGGTGTCCTGAAGGATATAGAACATAAGAGCTAGGTCTCTCTCATTTACAAAATCAAATCTCCCTGTCTTAGGGAAGATGGACCTAGACAAAATACTCAAGAGGATCCGCACCTCAATCGGTAGTGAGCTCGCGGATATCTCGTCTAGAGGTGACTGGGGTGGATGTCCTAGAACGGCCGTAAGGGCCTCAACCCTATCCTCAGGGTGTGCGGGAGCCACCCCTGCTAATGGAAGGTGGAGGATGTGGGCAATAAGATCCTCCGTGACACGCAAAGGGACACCGGCTACTGTGCCCTCGATACCTCCATCTCCCCGATGGACGGTACCATAGAACTCTCTAATAAGGCCCGGGTATGTGGGGAGGTCCAGTGTAAGGAAGTACTCTAGGCCCTGGGCCCTAAGTCTATCACCTATGGTGAACCCTTCCCGGGAGAGGAAGTCGAAATCGACATACCTCCCGGTGGAGACGACCTTCCCGGCCAATGGCCTCGCGGGAACCGCCCTAGGCGGGGAACGAGCCGGAGGTGGTTGCCTCGCGGGATCGTACCGCGCCTTGGAGCGCCGCTCGGGACCGGCCTCGGGTCGGGACCTCTTCCTAACTACGGTCTTATGCGGAATTTTGACCTAAACTGAGAGGAAAAACCTAGAGGACGGTGAAGGACCGGCGGAAAAGACTCGGAACCGACCGGGAATGACCTAGGAAGGGAGGAGAACTCAATGTCCGGCGAAGAATCGACGGGAAAATGGCTTGGAGACGATCGGGGATGACCTAGGAGTCGGCTCTAGGGCTTTTTGAACAGTGGCGGCTTGAAAGAAAAGTGTTTTCGAAACGACAAATCTAGGGTTAAAAAGTCGGATCCCGACTGCGAGTCGACTCCACTGAGTCGCGAGTCGACTCGACCTCGAGTCGACTCCAGAATATGCGCGAGTCGACTCTCCTTATGCGCCTGTGGACCTCGAGTCGACTCCCGACAGTATGCGAGTCGACTCCCCCTCTGCTGCCATCTTTGCGAGTCGACTCCCGCCAATGCGCGAGTCGACTCCCCCTTAGGAGCCGGCTCTGAAACTTACTCGAGTCGTCTCTAACTTTGGCACGCACCTAAAACTCATGCTATAATCGTGCCGAATGACGGAAAATCACTTAATTAAGATCTGATTTGATGATCATTGGAAAGAAACTCTATTTTTAACCACATTGTAATCATCAAAATCAATGTATCTAGTGGAACCACTAGGATGGATCAATCACTCCTAATCCCCTCCTAAGCACACTAAACCTCTCTTCACTTAGGGGTTTTGTAAAAATATCTGCTAATTGATTATCAGTACAAACAAATTGGAGAGTCACATCACCATTCAATACATGATCTCTTATGAAGTGATGTCTTATCTCAATGTGTTTAGTTCTTGAATGTTGAATTGGATTTTTAGTTAGGTTTATGGCACTTGTATTATCACAATTAATGGAAATTTTATCTTGTTTAATGCCATAATCTTCTAATTGTTGTTTAATCCATAAGATTTGAGCACAACAACTCCCGGCTGCAACATATTCAGCTTCTGCAGTGGATAATGCAACCGAGTTTTGTTTTTTGCTAAACCATGAGATAAGGTTTTCTCCTAGAAATTGACACGACCCGCTGGTACTTTTTCTATCAAGCTTACATCCAGCGAAGTCTGAATCTGTGTACCCTATTAAGTTTAGGCTAGATTCTTTAGAGTACCATAGCCCTATGTTCTTAGTTCCTATTAAGTATTTAAAAATTCTCTTAACTGCAACTAGATGTGATTCTTTAGGATTAGCCTGATATCTAGCACACATGCACACACTAAACATAATATCAGGTCTACTTGCAGTAAGATACAGTAAAGATCCTATCATACCTCTATAAAGTTTTTGATCTACAGATTTACCTGATTCATCTTGGTCTAACTTGCATGATGAGCTCATGGGGGTGCTGATTGACTTGTTTCCCTCCATGTCAAACTTCTTGAGCATCTCCTTGATATATTTGGCTTGATTGATGAAGATGCCTCCTTCAGACTGTTTGATTTGAAGCCCGAGAAAGTAGTTCAGCTCTCCCATCATGCTCATCTCAAACTCATTCTGCATCAAATCAGCAAATTCCTCGCAGAGGCGATTGTTAGTAGCACCGAAAATGATATCATCAACATAAATCTGTACTAATAACATATCCTTATTTTGCTTTTTCAGAAATAGTGTTGTATCTACATTTCTCCTAGAGAATTCATGTTCTAATAGGAATTTGCTAAGCCTCTCATACCATGCTCTAGGTGCTTGTTTTAAACCATAAAGTGCTTTATTTAGCTTATATACATGATTGGGGTATTGATGATTTTCAAAACCAGGAGGTTGTTCTACATATACCTCCTCATTAATATACCCATTTAAAAATGCACTTTTTACATCCATTTGAAATAGTTTGAAGTCCTTAGAGCATGCATATGCTAATAGTAGTCTAATCGCCTCAAGTCTAGCTACGGGAGCAAAGGTTTCATCAAAATCTATACCTTCTTCTTGATTATACCCCTTTGCTACTAGTCTAGCCTTATTCCTTATAACAATTCCATTTTCATCAAGTTTATTTTTATAAATCCATTTAGTACCAATAATTGGATATTCAGAAGGTCTCTCTACTAGATTCCACACTTTGTTTCTAGTAAATTGGTTTAGTTCTTCTTGCATTGCATTTATCCAATTTACATCATTTTCGGCTTCTTCTATATGTTTGGGCTCAAAGTGTGAAACAAAAGCTAGATGGTTATTCAAATTCCTAAGGGATGCTCTAGTCCTAACGGGTTGAGATGGATCATCTAGAATTAGTTCCTTAGGATGCCCATGAGCATACCTCCAAGCTTTAGTTAGCCCATGATCCATAATAGCCTCTTGGCTTGATGATTCTCCTTCAATCAACTTTTGATTATCATCTTGTAATCCCATCTCATCAATCTTTTCTTCAAGTATTTCAACATCATCATCAAAATTAACCTTCTTACTAGACGAGATGTCACTAGAGTCATCAAAAACAACATGTATAGATTCTTCTATAACTAAGGTTCTTTTATTAAAGACTCTATAGGCTTTACTAGTTGTAGAATAACCTAAGAATATTCCTTCATCAGATTTAGGGTCAAATTTCTCTAGATTATCTTTCTCATTATTATGCACAAAACACCTACATCCAAAAACATGAAAATAATTAACCTTTGGTTTTCTGTTTTTCCACAGTTCATAAGGTGTTTTCTTTATAATGGGTCTCAATAGAACCCTATTTAGTATGTGACAAGAGGTATTAATGGCTTCTCCCCAAAAGTACTTAGGGAGGTTAATTTCATATAACATAGTTCTAGCCATTTCCTCTAGTGTTCTATTCTTCCTTTCCACCACTCCATTTTGTTGTGGTGTTCTAGGTGCTGAGAAATTATGGGTTATCCCCTTCTTACTACAAAATTCATTAAATGACTGATTTTCGAATTCGGTACCATGGTCACTTCTAATGGCTATGACTGAAGACTCTCTAGCATTTGTTACTTCCTTATGAAACTTCTTAAACATAGAAAATGCTTGATCCTTATGCACTAGGAACATGACCCATGTGTACCTAGAGTAATCATCTACTATAACTAGACCATATTTATTTCCACCTAGGCTTGTTGTTCTAGTTGGACCAAATAGGTCCATGTGTAATAATTCTAGAGGCCTAGAGGTAGAGACACATTTTATAGATTTAAAAGAGTTCCTAGATTGTTTGCCAAATTGACATGCTTCACATATTTTGTTCTTTTCAAATTTTAATTTTGGCAAACCTATCACGGAGTCTCTTTTAACTAGTTTAGTTATTGTGTCCATGCTTGCATGACCTAACTTACGGTGCCATAACCAACTAGCATCATTATCTTTAGTTTCATTTACAACTAGACATTGGTTATGTTTTGCAAGATCTTCTAGGTCTACAACATATACATTTCCACGTCTAATCCCTTTAAAAACTAAACTATTATCATTAGAATTTGTTATAATGCATAGTGATGGTTTAAACATAACATCATATCCTTTATCACATAATTGACTAATGCTTAACAAGTTATGCTCAAGACCATCAACATATCTAACATTATCAATAAAAGTAGAAGGGGTGATTTGAACTTTACCAATACCAATGATGTGACCTTGGTTGTTGTCTCCAAAAGTCACAGCACCTCCCTTCTTAGCTTCAAGGGTGAAAAATTGATCTTTGTCACCCGTCATGTGCCTTGAGCAGCCACTATCCAAGTACCAGCAGTTTTTGTTGACCTTGGCTGCAAGACACTCCTACACAAGCAAATCATGTCATCTTAGGTACCCAAGTTTTCTTGGGTCCTTCATGGTTAGTCAAGTTGGTTCCTTTTGGAACCCATACCTTTTTAATTTTTCTTTTTGTTTTATTTTTTCTAAAATTACACACATTTGCTTTATGACCTATAGTACCACAGCAAAAGCAAGTTATTTTCTTAGTTTTAGTTTCTCCAGCTTTAACAAAGAAGTTACTAAAAAGTTTTTGTTTATTTCTTGGTTTATACCCTAAACCCGCTTTATTAAATACGGCTCGTTGACTATTAAGTATCATGTTTAATTTTTCAGAACTATATGTAAATTTTTCAACTAAGGGTTTGTATTTGTTAAGTTCTTTAGTTAGAGTTTGATTTTCTGCTTTTAGATCATTAAGTTCTTTTGTGAGATCCTTATTTAAGATTTGTTTATGATTTTTAAGTTCTGAAAGTTCCTTAGTTAGTTTTTCATTATCTTTAGTTAAAGTACTATTCTTTTGAGTTAAAAGTTGGTTGCTTGTCTTAAGTTCTATATTTTCTTTGATGATTAAATCCTTATCCTTAACTAATTTATCGTATTTATGTAGGTATGATTGATTAGCTATTTTTAGTTCTTTATTCTTAAGATTTATGGCCTTATATTCTACCATTAATTCATTAAATGCATCATAAAGTTCATCAAAAGAAAAATCAAGATGCGTATCGGAAGTTACCTCGTTTTCGTTGGCCATGAAGCAGAAATTGGCCTTCTCTTCTTGTTCATCATCTGATGAGGAGGATGATGAGTCGGAGTCGGATAGTGTAGTGACAAGAGCCTTCTTCTTCTTGTACTTACTCCCCTTCTTCAGTAAGGGGCACTCTGCTCTTATGTGACCCGGCTTCTTGCACTCGTAACACCCAATCCCCTCATTTTCCCTTTCCTTACCTTTGTCCTTGCGGTAGGAATTTGAGGGGCCTCTCCTTTGATGATACGCCTTCTTGTGGTTGATAAATTTCTTAAACTTGCGCACAAGAAGTGCCTCACCATCATCTTCCTCATCTTCTTCTTTTTCACTGCTGCTGCTGCAAGATAAGTCCTTGTTAGATGAAGTAGATTTTAGTGCTAATACCTTTTTCTTATGAGAGGACTCTTCCTCGTTGTGTTGCTTCATGGTTAGCTCGTGCGTCATCAAGGATCCAAGGAGCTCCTCGAGTGGTAATTTGTTCAAGTCCTTGGCTTCTTGGATTGCCGTCACTTTAGCTTCCCAAGACCTTGGTAGACACCGAAGGATTTTCCTGACAAGCTCACTGTTAGTATAGTTCTTGCCAAGGCTTTTTAGGCCATTGACAATATCAGTAAATCTAGTGAACATGCATGTAATTATTTCATTAGAATCCATTTTAAATAGTTCATATTTATGAACCAATATATTAATTTTGGATTCTTTAACTTGATTTGTGCCCTCATGGGTCACTTCAAGTCTATCCCAGATCTCTTTTGCAGAGTTGCAAGTAGAGACCCTATTAAATTCATTTCTATCTAAGGCACAATAAAGTACATTCATAGCTTTAGAATTAAGTTGTGCCTTCCTCATGTCATGTTCATCCCAATCCTTTTCTAGTTTGGGTACCTTGACACCCTCTACATATATGGATGGGATGTATGGGCCATTTACTACAATGGTCCACATCTCATAGTCTTGGGCTTGGATGAATATTCTCATCCTAACCTTCCAGTATGAGTAGTCGGATCCATTAAAGAAAGGGGGTCTTTGGGTGGACTGACCCTCAATGTGGGAAGATCCAAATGGGGTTGTCATTTTGATCTTTTAACTCTTGGGTGGAAGAGTTTTAGGCTCTGATACCACTTGTTGCCCAGATAGACAACCCAAGAGGGGGGGGTGAATTGGGTTTTAAAATAATTTAATAATTAAAACGATGTGGTTGACTAATTAAAAACTATTGCAAGTTATTTAATTAATGCTAAGTGCTGTGAGTGATGTGAGGGGAAGAAGAAGAGAGACAATCCAACACAAACACAAGGTTTTATAGTGGTTCGGAGCTAACCCTTGCTCCTACGTCCACTCTCCAAGTCTCACTTGGGAATTCACTATAACCCCCTTGGATTACAGCTGGTTGTTTTCCAAGCTCACAACCAAACTTGTTGTTTTACGAGCTCACAACGAACTCGGTCAGTTTTTTCAGGCTCACCGACTAGAACCGCCCCGATTGTTTTTCCGGGATCACAATCAAATCCTTACACACGTTGGTTTTAACTCGGCTCACCAACCAACCTCAATCTCCTTGATTCAATCCCCGATTGAACCAAGTAAATACAAGTTGTAGAAAGAAAACAGAAAATGAGCTTCTCAAAAAGCAGATGAAAACAATATGAACAATAAATGAAGTTAAGAAGCCTCAAACGCTTTTAGATTGGAGATGAGGAATGGCTTCTTAAACTTCTGGTCTCCTCTTGAAAGAATAGTCGACTTGAATGCAGGAGAAGGAGGCTTTAATTGCTGGAAAGATGTAGTTGGAAGCAGTACATGCAGATCTTCCTCTTTTTCGTTGAAGAGCACGTTGCAGAGCTTGAATGCTTGATTAGTTGGAGTGGAATGGTTGTTATCTGCCTTGCTACAGTCCTCTGTGGCTATTTAAGCCAACCTCCACGGAAACTAGCCGTTAGAGTGCCTTTTCTGCCCGTTCTGAACACTCTGCGCAGCCTGACAATATGACCGTTGGTGGGTTGGAGTCGACTCGCGCGATCAGGAGTCGACTCGGCTGTAGCGGGAGTCGACTCAAGCTTTTCCGGAGTCGACTCGGCAACTGTTCCAAATTTGAATTAAAGTTGCCTTCACGACTGGGAGTCGACTCGTCTTGACCTGGAGTCGACTCGTCAACTTCTGGAGCTGACTTGGCAATTTTGGAGTCGGCTCATCCACTGAAGTCCGTGGATCCAATTTTGAATTTTGTCCACTCGAGTCGACTCGACTGTCCTGGGAGTCGACTCGAATCTCAGAGCCCGAACTCCCGATCCTCTGTCTTTTGGCTCGTCCAGTCTTGGAGTCGACTCGAATTTCCTCGGAGTCGACTCGGCTCTCAGTTTCCGAAACTTGGTCTTCTGCCTTTTGATGTGAAGCTGTCTTGGAGTCGACTCGAGATGTCTGGGAGTCGACTCGAATCTCAGAGGCAGTAACTTGATCTTCTGTCTGTTGATGATTGCGGAGTCTCGGAGTCGACTCGCGTACTGCGGGAGTCGACTCGAATCTCAGAGTCCCAAAAATGCTCTCTGACTTTTTCTTTGTGTTCCGCTGAGAGTCGACTCATGCTTTCTTTGGAGTCGACTTGCCACCTATCGGAGTCGACTCGCGTTCCACTGGAGTCGACTCGAATCTTAGACCCGAAAACTGTTCTCTGACTTTTCTGCCTGTGACTGCTTGGAGTCGACTCTTACTTTCTTGGAGTCGACTCGGTGAACATCGGAGTCGACTCGCGCACTTCGGGAGTCGACTCGCTGACAGGTTCTGAGTTGAAGCTTTCTGTCCTTCTGTCTATTCTCAGTCGGAGTCGACTCGTACTTATCTGGAGTCGACTCGAGCTCGTGCCAGTGAACTTGATACGCTTGGAGTCGACTCGTGATACTCGGGAGTCGACTCGAGTCTCAGACATTGGTTCAAACAGACTCCTTAACTTATCCAAAAATTATGAACCAAGTCTTGGGACACTTAGACAGGATTTTCACTGAAACACTCAATTGAATTCATTAGTAATCAAAAGATATACTCAAATGCTTTGAGCTCATCAAAATCAAATGGGGTTTTAATCAATCACTCCACAATTTTTAAAGAAGAAAAACAAAGAAATGTTAGTAGTGCAGATTTATGTTGATGATATTATTTTCGGTGCTACTAACAATCGCCTCTGCGAAGAATTTGCTGACTTGATGCAGAGTGAGTTTGAAATGAGCATGATGGGAGAGCGGAACTATTTTCTTGGGCTTCAAATCAAACAATCTGAAGAAGGGATCTTTATCAATCAAGCTAAATACATCAAGGAGATGCTTAAGAAGTTTGATATAGAGGGAAACAAGTCAATCAGCACACCCATGAGCTCATCATGCAAACTAGACCAAGATGAATCAGGTAAATCTGTAGATCAAAAGATGTATAAAGGTATGATAGGATCTTTATTTTATCTCACTGCAAGTAGACCTGATATCATATTTAGTGTATGCATGTGTGCTAGATATCAATCTAATCCTAAGGAATCTCATTTAATTGCAGTCAAGAGCATCTTTAAATACCTAATAGGAACAAAAAATATAGGTTTATGGTATTCTAAAGAATCTAGCCTGAACTTAATAGGATACACAGATTCAGATTTTGCTGGTTGTAAACTTGATAGAAAAAGCACCAGTGGGTCATGTCAATTCTTAGGAGAAAATTTAATCTCATGGTTTAGCAAGAAATAAAACTCGGTTGCATTATCTACTGCTGAAGCTGAATATGTTGCTGCCGAGAGTTGTTGTGCTCAAACATGTGGATCAAACAACAACTGAAAGATTATGGAATTAAACAAGATAAAATTTTCATTAATTGTGACAATACCAGTGTTATTAACTTAACTAAGAATCCAATTCAGCACTCAAGAAACACATTGAAATAAGACATCACTTCATAAGAGATCATGTACTGAATGGTGATATTACAATTCAATTTATTTGCACTGATGATCAACTAGCTGACATCTTCACAAAACCCTTGAGTGAAGAGCGATTTAGTGTGCTTAGGAGAGGATTATGTTAGATGTATGCCCTAGAAGCCAATTTGGCTGACACATTGTTGATTCTAGGGACATAATTTTGTACTTGACTGTTTATTATTGAATAAATAAAAGGCATCTTTTCATTCATATTATTTATGTGTCTATGAATCGTCCAAGAAATTAATAAGATGATGATACATATTCTCAAGAGTTGAGAATTTGAGCCATGTATCATTGGTGATTAATTTCTAAATGCTCCTGATCAATGAATCATCACGAGGACGGTGGTCGATCCGATCAGTGCACAGATCACTTTTCTTCTGGATGGACGAGACTTGAGTCCACAGTGTAGGGACACTGAAGTGATAGTGCAGGTGCTTGTTAGAGAACAAGGGTACTGAGCGTGACCAAGACAAGAAGTCACTTGGATGTCTATCCACTCGTCAGTGACTTGCTTGGTGTTGCAGTAGTGTGACTGGTCCTTTGACCTGCGGTGCTTCGGCTACTCACAGTGAGGTTATTGTAGTTTGACTGCACACATACATGGTCTCTAGCCATATGGGTCCATGCAGTGTAGATTGGCTGCAGTAGGTTCACTGTAGGAGTAGGGTATGCACCTATAAGGAATCTATCGACCTTGATAGAAGAGGAGTGATCCTATGTGATTTGTTAGACTGAGTTCTAAGACCTTGGCCAGGGCAGTAATATAAAGTGGAAAAAGAGTTTTCCACCATCGAACTCAAGTCGAATAAATCTTGACATATGACAGACGATGGGGTTTGACGAGTTGTCCATGACCTCCGTCCTGTAGGGATCCACGATAGTAGGATTGTATCACATGTTAACTGCACCTAGAGGTTCATCATTCCATTCTGCTGGGTAGCCACTACATGCTGCTAGGTGTCACTGGTGGATGGTGGGACTCACAGGAATTATCTCGATGATCGATAAACCCTAATGAGTTGAGTTGGAATCGTTCCAACCCATTGAAAGGAGTTTTCAATGATATTGAGATAGAGATCACAATATATCTCACTACCAGTCAGAATAGAACCTATGGGGTCACACACACTAGAAGTATTGACCGATCCGATGGTTGAAATCGTGATTAGGAATCACAAGTAATCAATTTGATTGATAAAAAGTTGAAGAAGGAAAGGGAATCAATTAATTGGACTTGAAACAAGAGTCCTACTTCGAGTAGGATTCCTAGAGTCCTAATTGGATTAGGACTGGGAATCCTAGTTGAAGTAGGACTGGGATTCCTACTTGGAATAGGATTCCTACAATCCTAATGAGATTAGGAATTTTGAATTAAAATTGGATTCCTACTTGGAATAGGATTCCTAGAAATCCTAATTGGATTAGGACTTTGGATTCAAATTAGAGTCCTAATTGGATTAGGACTAGAATTAAACAAATCCTAATTGGATTAGGATTCCTTAAGTCCTAATTAATTATTAATCTAATGAATCAACATGACTCCTAATTGGATTAGGATTGAAGAGTTCAATTGAGTCATGGTTCATTCAAGTCCTAATTGGATTAGGACTAGCATAGATTGAACCCAATTTGGCTAATCCTAATTGGATTGGGATTAAACCATAAGAGAGGCACCTAATCCTCTTTGGAAGAGGATTAGGGCATCACAAGAAGGAGGGATCACGCCCCTCCTCCTCTCCTTGTGTGCGGCATGAAGAGAGGGGCCGGCGCCCCCCTTCTCTCTTTGGAAAACCATCTAGGGCTCCTACTTTGGAGGAGCCCTTGATGGCTATAAAAGGCACCATGAGGCCGGCGCCCTAGGGCATTGGAATCCTCTTCCTCTTGTGCCGTGGCCACCCTCTTCCTCTCTTTAGTTGCAGCCGCAAGCAAGGGTAGAAGCTCACCAAGTGTTGGCGGCCTCCTCCTCTACCCTTTCTTCATCTAACGCAAGCAACAGAAGAAGGCTGCGTAGGGGCTCATCTTCTTCCTCTTCTTCATCCTTCTTCTTCCTCCTCTCAAGCACTTTCAAGAGTTGAAAGAAAGAGAGGAGATCAGCCATCAAAGGAAGTCTCTGCAAGGGAGCTAGCACCCCGGGGAGACAAGGAAACATTGATCGGTCATGTACTTCGTGTGGATACCCGTAGAGGCCGGACGTTTGAACGGCTTCAAGTGAACCCTCTTCCAAAACCATGAATTCAGATTTGCGGTGATCATCTACCCGCGCAAGGTGAAGATTTGATCTTCCTATTAGTTTTAAAAGTTTTAATTCTTACCTAATTACGAAAGGTCTCGAAACAACGTTCATGCGATGAACGTCGAACCCGTGCATGCCGATTCCGCTGCCATCTGATTTAATTTTTGAAATATCAGCGGCATGGGCGGGTTTCCAACAGTGGTATCAGAGCCTAGGCTTCGTAGATTAAGGTAAGAATTAAATATCTAAAGGCTTATTAGATCTGAAAATTGAATGATCATGCATGCTGAAAAATTCTGCATGCAGATTTTTCAGGGGTGCTGATTTTTGCATGCTGATTTTTATGTGATAAAAAGATGATTCTAATTACATTGTTAATGGGATTACAAAGTTTAGAATCATGATTAGCATGATCAGCGACCTATGTCATGATATAATCAGTTAGTTTTCAGATCTGAAAATTAAAATTGTTGCATACGGTGATGATCATAGGATTCAAACCCTTTTGGTATCAAATGTAATGACCTGCGACGTGATCTGCAATGTCATGTAATTTTTCATATGCTTGCATGCATCTTATTTGATGTTTTGAGAGGCCTGCGTGCCTCCTAAAAGGAGATGTAATTTATTTTTATTTTTACATCTGGTTGTATTTCTGTGATGTGATGTACATCAACGATCAAGCTGAAGCAAAGGCATGAGATGAAAGGTGATCTAAGCGGTTGATGGCGATGGGATCAAGAGTTGATCAAGGATCGAATCAAGGAGGCTTAGAACCAATTCAAGAGTTGAAGACCACTTGATCGATTGATGTGCATGTGCTTGTAATACGACCTAATTAGAATCCATGATCATCACCTATTTAAAGTTTAACTTTATTTGATGCTGCGATTATAACTGCCTGTGATGTACCGTTTGCATGAGATGTGAATGCGAGTCGGGTAGATAGGTTTACATGTGATGTAGCAAACCCAATTGAGACCTAAATCAAAACCTCCTCAATCAAGTCGAGAGTGAACCGACATGAGCAAGTCATATTAGATTAATTGATCTAATTGGTGTCTAGGAAAGCATGAAAGGTGGTTACTTAATTAGGACCTTACTCTCTGAGTAAGGGGAGCCTCCCACCTGCTTACCTGGCCAATTGTTCGATTACCTCTTATGAAGGGCTCAAGTTGCAAACACTAAGACCTGATTAACCAATATTAAGTCAATAGGTCTTCCACTGTAGTAGAGCTGCTAAGGCCTTTCTGATGTTGATTTGTCTCGGCTGGACACAGTGGTCAAGTTGCATCGGAGGGCTGGACCTCTCTATAGACATGAGATGTTGTAGGGTAAAGGTGGGGTTGGGCACCAATAACTGTTAGGTGAAGACCCAATGACGACTTTATTCCTACGGTTATACGGTGGGTCTGACTTAACTAAGAAATGGGACCAATAACTGTTAGGTGAGGTCTTCATGGCTTAGAGACCAAGTTACACTGCAACATGCTTGAGAAGCATTGTACAAGAGTTGTACACTCATCCATCTATGTGTCACCAATAACTGTTAGGTGAGGTGGCATGTAAATTGGTGGGACCGCAGTACCCACTAGAAACCCTAGTCGTGTGGGATTTTCGTTTCCCTACCAGGAGAGTGTGAGGGATTCGAGAAAATAGTGGGAGTTACATTTGTTCTAAAAGACCTTAGAATAGATTAGGATCAAGTACAAAAGTCTAACTAGAATCTTTACTCTCTGCAGATACAATGTCGGCTTCAAACCCTTTGACCCGTATTCTTGAGACCAACCGACTGACCGGAACCAATTACAAAGACTGACTTAGAAATCTCAAAATAGTTTTGGACTGTGAGAAGATAGGCTACATACTCGATTCAGATATCCCCACACTACCAGCACGTCCTACTGATGTTCAGCGTGAAATGCATAAAAAGTGGTTGGATGATGACATTAGAGTAAAATGCTATATGATGGCATCCATGTCTAATGAACTCCAATGCCAGCATGAAAATATAAAGACTGCTAGGGACATACTGGCACACCTGCAAGAGTTGTATGGTGAGCAGAGTCGCACAGCTCGTTTTGAAGTGTCCAAGAGGCTCTTCAAAGCGAAGATGCGCGAGGGGCAGTCTGTCCATGATCACGGTCTGACCATGATCAAGGACCTAGAGGAGCTTGAGAAGCTCGGTATGGACATGCACAAGGAATTGCAAGTGGATTTGATCCTACAGTCACTTCCTGATTCATTTGGTCAGTTTATAGTAAACTACCACATGAATAAGATTGAATGCACTAAGACTGAACTAATCAACATGTTGGTAACTGCTGAGGGAGCCTTGAAAGGTTCAAGGGGCAATGTCCTTGCTGCTGAGTGTTAGATGTATGCCCTAGAAGCCAATCTGGCTGACACATTATTAATTCTAGGGACATAATTTTGTACTTGACTATTTATTATTGAATAAATAAAAGGCATCTTTTCATTCATATTGTTTATGTGTCTATGAATCGTCCAAGGAATTAATAAGATGATGATACATATTCTCAAGAGTTGAGAATTTGAGCCATGTATCATTGGTGATTAATTTCTAAATGCTCCTGATCAATGGATCATCACGAGGACGGTGATCGATCCGATCAGTGCACAGATCACTTTCCTTCTGGATGGACGAGACTTGAGTCCACAGTGTAGGGACACTGAAGTGATAGTGCAGGTGCTTGTTAGAGAACAAGGGTACTGAGCGTGACCAAGACAAGAAGTCACTTGGATGTCTATCCACTCGTCAGTGACTTGCTTGATGTTGCAGTAGTGTGACTGGTCCTTTGACCTGCGGTGCTTCGGCTACTCACAGTGAGGTTATTGTAGTTTGACTGCACACATACATGGTCTCTAGCCATATGGGTCCATGCAGTGTAGATTGGCTGCAGTAGGTTCACTGTAGGAGTAGGGTATGCACCTATAAGGAATCTATCGACCTTGATAGAAGAGGAGTGATCCTATGTGATTTGTTAGACTGAGTTCTAAGACCTTGGCCAGGGCAGTAATATAAAGTGGAAAAAGAGTTTTCCACTATCGAACTCAAGTCGAATAAATCTTGACATATGACAGACGATGGGGTTTGACGAGTTGTCCATGACCTCCGTCCTGTAGGGATCCACGATAGTAGGACTGTATCACATGTTAACTGCACCTAGAGGTTCATCATTCCATTCTGCTAGGTAGCCACTACATGCTGCTAGGTGTCACTGGTGGATGGTGGGACTCACAGGGATTATCTCGATGATCGATAAACCCTAATGAGTTGAGTTGGAATCGTTCCAACCCATTGAAAGGAGTTTTCAATGATATTGAGATAGAGATCACAATATATCTCACTACCAGTCAGAATAGAACCTATGGGGTCACACACACTAGAAGTATTGACCGATCCGATGGTTGAATAGTGATTATGAATCACGAGTAATCAATTCGATTGATATTCGGTTGAAGAAGGAACAAAGGGAATTAATCAATTGGACTTAAACACAAATCCTACTTCGGGTAGGATTCCTAGAGTCCTAATTGGATTAGGACTGGGAATCCTAGTTGGAGTAGGACTGGGATTCCTACTTGGAATAGGATTCCTACAATCCTAATGAGATTAGGAATTTTGAATCAAAATCGGATTCCTACTTGAAGTAGGATTCCTAGAAATCCTAATTGGATTAGGACTTCGGATTCAAATAGAGTCCTAATTGGATTAGGACTAAAATTAAAATACATCCTAATTGGATTAGGATTCCTTAAGTCCAAATTAATTATTAATCTAATGAATCAACATGACTCCTAATTGGATTAGGATTGAAGAGTTCAATTGAGTCATGGTTCATTCAAGTCCTAGTTGGATTAGGACTAGCATAGATTGAACCCAATTGGCAAATCCTAATTGGATTGGGATTAAACCATAAGAGAGGCACCCAATCCTCTTTGGAAGAGGATTAGGGCATCACAAGAAGGAGGGATCACGCCCCTCCTCCTCTCCTTGTGTGCGGCATGAAGAGAGGGGCCGGCGCCCCCCTTCTCTCTTTGGAAAGTTATCTAGGGCTCCAACTTTGGAGGAGCCCTTGATGGCTATAAGAGGGACTATGAGGCCGGCACCCTTAGGCATTGAAACCTCTCTTCCTCCAAGCCGTGGCCCTCTCCTTTCCTTGGTGTTCTCAGCCGCAAGCAAAGGGAGAAGAAAAGCCAAGAGTTGGCGGCTTCCTTTCCCTTCCCTTCCTTCATCCAACGCAAGGAACAGCAGAAGGCTGCGTAGGGGCTCATCTTCTTCCTCTTCTTCATCCTTCTTCTTCCTCCTTCCAAGCACAATCAAGAGTTGATTGAGAGGGAGGACATCAGCCATCAAAGCTATCTCTGCAAGGGAGCTAGCACCCCGGTGAGATAGAGAGCTTGGATCGGATCCTGCTTCGTGTGGATACCCGTAGAGGCCGGACGTTTGAACGGCTTCAAGCGAACCCTCTTCCAAAACCACGAATTCAGATTTACGGTGATCATCTACCCGCGCAAGGTGAAGATTTGATCTTCCTAATAGTTTTAAAAGTTTTAATTCTTACCTAATTACGGAAGGTCTCGAAACAACGTTCATGCGATGAACGTCGAACCCGTGCATGCCGATTCCGCTGCCATCTGAAAAATTTTTGAAATATCAGTGGCATGGGCGGGTTCCCAACAGTGGTATCAGAGCCTAGGCTTCGTAGATTAAGGTAAGAATTAAATATCTAAAGGCTTATTAGATCTGAAAATTGAATGATCATGCATGCTGAAAAATTCTGCATGCGGATTTTTCAGGAGTGCTGATTTTTGCATGCTGATTTTTATGTGATAAAAAGATGATTCTAATTACATTGTTAATGGGATTACAAAGTTTAGAATCATGATTAGCATGATCAGCGACCTATGTCATGATATAATCAGTTAGTTTTCAGATCTGAAAATTATAATTGTTGCATACGGTGATGATCATAGGATTCAAACCCTTTTGGTATCAAATGTAATGACCTGCGATGTGATCTGCGATGTCATGTAATTTTTCAGATGCCTGCATGCATCTTATTTGATGTTTTGAGAGGCCTGCGTGCCTCCTAAAAGGAGATGTAATTTATTTTTATTTTTATTTTACATCTGGTTGTATTTCTGTGATGTGATGTACATCAACGATCAAGTTGAAGCAAAGGCATGAGATGAAAGGTGATCTAAGCGGTTGATGGCGATGGGATCAAGAGTTGATCAAGGATCGAATCAAGGAGGCTTAGAACCAATTCAAGAGTTGAAGACCACTTGATCGATTGATGTGCATGTGCTTGTAATACGACCTAATTAGAATCCATGATCATCACCTATTTAAAGTTTAACTTTATTTGATGCTGCGATTATAACTGCCTGTGATGTACCGTTTGCATGAGATGTGAATGCGAGTCGGGTAGATAGGTTTACATGTGATGTAGCAAATCCAATTGAGACCTAAATCAAAACCTCCTCAATCAAGTCGAGAGTGAACCGACATGAGCAAGTCATATTAGATTAATTGATCTAATTGGTGTCTAGGAAAGCATGAAAGGTGGTTACTTAATTAGGACCTTACTCTCTGAGTAAGGGGAGCCTCCCACCTGCTTACCTGGCCAATTGTTCGATTACCTCTTATGAAGGGCTCAAGTTGCAAACACTAAGACCTGATTAACCAATATTAAGTCAATAGGTCTTCCACTGTAGTAGAGCTGCTAAGGCCTTTCTGATGTTGATTTGTCTCGGTTGGACACAGTGGTCAAGTTGCATCGGGGGGCTGGACCTCTCTATAGACATGAGATGTTGTAGGGTAAAGGTGGGGTTGGGCACCAATAACTGTTAGGTGAGGACCCAATGACGACTTTATTCCTACGGTTATACGGTGGGTCTGACTTAACTAAGAAATGGGACCAATAACTGTTAGGTGAGGTCTTCATGGCTTAGAGACCAAGTTACACTGCAACATGCTTGAGAAGCATTGTACAAGAGTTGTACACTCATCCATCTATGTGTCACCAATAACTGTTAGGTGAGGTGGCATGTAAATTGGTGGGACCGCAGTACCCACTAAAAACCCTAGTCGTGTGGGATTTCCGTTTTCCTACCAGGGGAGTGTGAGGGATTCGAGAAAATAGTGGGAGTTACATTTGTTCTAAAAGACCTTAGAACAGATTAGGATCAAGTACAAAAGTCTAACTAGAATCTTTACTCTCTGCAGATACAATGTCGGCTTCAAACCCTTTGACCCGTATTCTTGAGACCAACCGACTGACCGGAACCAATTACAAAGACTGGCTTAGAAATCTCAAAATAGATTTGGACTGTGAGAAGATAGGCTACATACTCGATTCAGATATCCCCACACTACCAGCACGTCCTACTGATGTTCAGCGTGAAATGCATAAAAAGTGGTTGGATGATGACATTAGAGTAAAATGCTATATGATGGCATCCATGTCTAATGAACTCCAATGCCAGCATGAAAATATAAAGACTGCTAGGGACATACTGGCACACCTGCAAGAGTTGTATGGTGAGCAGAGTCGCACAGCTCGTTTTGAAGTGTCCAAGAGGCTCTTCAAAGCGAAGATGCGCGAGGGGCAGTCTGTCCATGATCACGGTCTGACCATGATCAAGGACCTAGAGGAGCTTGAGAAGCTCGGTATGGACATGCACAAGGAATTGCAAGTGGATTTGATCCTACAGTCACTTCCTGATTCATTTGGTCAGTTTATAGTAAACTACCACATGAATAAGATTGAATGCACTAAGACTGAACTAATCAACATGTTGGTAACTGCTGAGGGAGCCTTGAAAGGTTCAAGGGGCAATGTCCTTGCTGCTGAGTTGACTTCTGGTTCCAAGAGAAAGTCTACTTGGAAGAAAAAGAAGCCTGCAAAGAAGCCGAAGAAAGACAAGAAGCCAAAGAAGGAAGTTCAAAAGAAAAAGGATAACGACAAAGGAAAATGTTTCCACTGCAATGTCGAAGGCCACTGGAAGAGAAACTGTCCTTCATACCTCGAGAGCCTGAAGAACAAGAAAGGTGACACACCTTCAGAAGGTATAGACTTGCTCATAATTGAAACTAATCTAACGGTTTCTTCTACTTCTAGTTGGGTTATAGATTCTGGTTCTAGTGCTCATTTGTGCACTACCATGCAGGGTCTAAAGGAAAGTAGAAGGCTGGCGGAAGGTGCGGTAACCCTTCGGGTTGGCAACGGGGCAAAAGTTGCTGCTGTGGCTGTAGGCACCTACCATCTGCGACTACCGTCTGGATTTAGTTTAATACTTAGAGACTGCTATTATGTACCTGTTGCTAGCAGAAATTTGATTTCTGTTTCATGTCTAGCACAGGAAGGTCATGTTTTTACATTTGACAAAGACTGTTGTTCTATTTATTTGAGAAATAAAATAGTCGCACGTGGTTTCATAATTGACAGTCTCTATCATTTACATATGGATGTATCTGTGAATGTTACCGAGCAAGATGTGAGTGCCAAAGGATCCAAAAGATCCAGAGATGAGATAAACCAAAGATATTTGTGGCACCTCAGACTTGGCCATATTGGAGAGGATAGGATGAACAAAATGGATAAAGATGGGCTTCTCGGCTCATTGACTTCCGAGTCATATCCAGTTTGCGAGTCCTGTCTTCAAGGAAAAATGGGTAGACTGCCCTTTGTAGGACATGGGGAGAGGACCACTGAAATACTTATCCAAATACATACAGATGTATGTGGCCCATTTGATGTGCTAGCCAGGGGACGTTATTCTTACTTCATTACCTTTACCGATGATTATTCACGGTATGGGTATGTGTATCTTATGAGACACAAGTCTGACTCTTTTGAAAAGTTCAAAGAGTTCAAGAATGAAGTAGAAAAACAAACTGGAAAACCACTTAAGGCTCTTCGATCAGATCGAGGAGGAGAATACCTTAGTAGAGAATTCCGGGACTATCTCAAAGAAAACGGCATAGTCTCACAATGGACACCTCCGGGTACACCTCAACTCAACGGAGTGTCAGAGAGGAGGAATCGGACCATGTTGGACATGGTCAGGTCCATGATGAGCTTCACTGATTTACCTATGTTCCTTTGGGGAGATGCCTTACTCACAGCGATTTATTTGTTGAATAGAGTTCCCTCTAAATCCGTTCCTACCACACCGTATGAGATATGGCATGGTAAGAAACCAAGTCTGGGTCATCTCAAGATTTGGGGATGTCCGGCCCACGTCAAGAGACTACAGGCGGACAAGTTAGAGGCTAGGACCATAAGTGCTCGTTTTATAGGATATCCTAAAGAGTCATTAGGATACAATTTCTACATCTCAGAGGATCACAATGTGTTTGTGAGCCGTCATGCCATCTTCTTGAAAAATCAGTTTATCCTTGATAGAGGCAGTGGGAGGAAAATTGAGCTTGAAGAGAAAGTCTCTGAAAAGCAACGAGTCATGGATCCTATAGAACCCATTCATAAAGAGCCAGTACACGATGTCCCTCAACCACCTCGTAGATCTAGTAGGGTCTCCCATCCTCCCGATAGATACTTAGGTATACTTGAAGAGGATACCAAGGAAATGTTCCTAGTGGGAGATAGGGATCATACACAAGATCCCAAAACCTACGACGAGGCGATATCTGATATCGATTCCGAGAAATGGCTGGAAGCTATGAAGTCAGAGTTAGACTCCATGCATTCCAACCAAGTCTGGACCTTAGTAGATCCACCAGAAGGTATTGTACCTATTGGATGCAAATGGATCTACAAGAGGAAGATAGGTTCGGATGGAGAGGTAGAGACCTATAAGGCAAGGCTTGTGGCGAAAGGGTATAGTCAGCGCGAAGGCATTGACTATCAGGAGACCTTTTCACCTGTAGCCATGCTAAAATCCATCCGAACATTGCTTGCCATTGCAGCATTTCATGATTATGAAATCTGGCAGATGGATGTGAAAACTGCTTTCCTGAATGGATATCTTGATGAAGATATCTATATGGAACAACCTTTGGGTTTCACTTCCAGTGATGGAGATCACAAGGTCTGCAAGCTGCAAAGGTCCATCTATGGACTAAAGCAAGCATCTCGGAGTTGGAACACTCGTTTCGATGATGCAATCAAAACGTTTGATTTCATCAAAAACGAAGAGGAACCGTGTGTTTTCAAAAAGGTTAGTGGGAGTGCTGTCGTTTTTTTCGTACTGTACGTAGATGACATTCTCCTGATTGGGAATGATATTCCCATGCTAACCTCGGTCAAGGTCTGGTTGTCAAAAAGAATTCTCCATGAAAGACCTTGGGGAAGCATCCTATATTTTGAGAATAAAGGTCTATAGAGATAGATCTAAAAGGATGCTTGGCCTTTCACAGAAGATGTACATAGAGGAGGTGCTGAAGAGGTTCAGCATGGAGGGGTCTCTTACCCCTAAGGCATGGAATTCATCTCTCCAAGAAGATGTGCCCCAACACAGCTGAAGAGATTCAACGCATGAGCAAGATTCCCTATGCATCGGCAATAGGAAGCCTCATGTATGCCATGCTGTGTACACGACCTGATATAGCTCTTGCTGTGAGTGTCACAAGCAGATATCAGTCGGATCCAGGCAAGAAGCACTGGATAGCTGTGAAGAACAGTCTTAAGTACTTGAGAAGAACTAAGGACATGTTCTTGGTCTTTGGGAGAAGATCAGAGTTGAAGGTAGAAGGATGCACACATATTGATGATAGAAAGTCTACATCAGAATATGTGCAATTGTGATTCAGTAAATTGGAAGAGTTCCAAACAACCGATCATTATAGATTCTACCTAAGAAGCTGAATGTTAAGCCGTATCTAAGGGTGCAGTAGAAACCTTCTGATTAAAAGTTAATTGCAGAGTTAGGTGTAATGTCATCAGATGCCATAACACTTTACTGCGATAACATTGGCACCATAGCACTAGCTATGGAGCCATGGTCTCATCAGAAGTCCAAGCACATAGAGCGGCGCTTCCATTTCATACGCGACTATGATGTAGAGGTGCAGAGAGTAGACTCCGCGGATAACGTGGCGGACCCGTTCACTAAGCAGCTGAGTCAGCAAAAGACTGAAGCCCACCTTGAGAAGATGGGCCTAAGATATATGACCAATTGGCTTTAGTGCAAGTGGGAGATTGTTAGATGTATGCCCTAGAAGCCAATCTGGCTGACACATTATTAATTCTAGGGACATAATTTTGTACTTGACTATTTATTATTGAATAAATAAAAGGCATCTTTTCATTCATATTGTTTATGTGTCTATGAATCGTCCAAGGAATTAATAAGATGATGATACATATTCTCAAGAGTTGAGAATTTGAGCCATGTATCATTGGTGATTAATTTCTAAATGCTCCTGATCAATGGATCATCACGAGGACGGTGATCGATCCGATCAGTGCACAGATCACTTTTCTTCTGGATGGACGAGACTTGAGTCCACAGTGTAGGGACACTGAAGTGATAGTACAGGTGCTTGTTAGAGAACAAGGGTACTGAGCGTGACCAAGACAAGAAGTCACTTGGATGTCTATCCACTCGTCAGTGACTTGCTTGATGTTGCAGTAGTGTGACTGGTCCTTTGACCTGCGGTGCTTCGGCTACTCACAGTGAGGTTATTGTAGTTTGACTGCACACATACATGGTCTCTAGCCATATGGGTCCATGCAGTGTAGATTGGCTGCAGTAGGTTCACTGTAGGAGTAGGGTATGCACCTATAAGGAATCTATCGACCTTGATAGAAGAGGAGTGATCCTATGTGATTTGTTAGATTGAGTTCTAAGACCTTGGCCAGGGCAGTAATATAAAGTGGAAAAAGAGTTTTCCACTATCAAACTCAAGTCGAATAAATCTTGACATATGACAAACGATGGGGTTTGACGAGTTGTCCATGACCTCCGTCCTGTAGGGATCCACGATAGTAGGACTGTATCACATGTTAACTGCACCTAGAGGTTCATCATTCCATTCTGCTGGGTAGCCACTACATGCTGCTAGGTGTCACTGGTGGATGGTGGGACTCACAGGGATTATCTCGATGATCGATAAACCCTAATGAGTTGAGTTGGAATCGTTCCAACCCATTGAAAGGAGTTTTCAATGATATTGAGATAGAGATCACAATATATCTCACTACCAGTCAGAAGAGAACCTATGGGGTCACACACACTAGAAGTATTGACCGATCCGATGGTTGAATAGTGATTATGAATCACGAGTAATCAATTCGATTGATATTCGGTTGAAGAAGGAACAAAGGAAATTAATCAATTGGACTTAAACACAAATCCTACTTCGGGTAGGATTCCTAGAGTCCTAATTGGATTAGGACTGGGAATCCTAGTTGGAGTAGGACTGGAATTCCTACTTGGAATAGGATTCCTACAATCCTAATGAGATTAAGAATTTTGAATCAAAATCGGATTCCTACTTGAAGTAGGATTCCTAGAAATCCTAATTGGATTAGGACTTCGGATTCAAATAGGGTCCTAATTGGATTAGGACTAAAATAAAAATATATCCTAATTGGATTAGGATTCCTTAAGTCCAAATTAATTATTAATCTAATGAATCAACATGACTCCTAATTGGATTAGGATTGAAGAGTTCAATTGAGTCATGGTTCATTCAAGTCCTAGTTGGATTAGGACTAGCATAGATTGAACCCAATTGGCTAATCCTAATTGGATTGGGATTAAACCATAAGAGAGGCACCCAATCCTCTTTGGAAGAGGATTAGGGCATCACAAGAAGGAGGGATCACGCCCCTCCTCCTCTCCTTGTGTGCGGCATGAAGAGAGGGGCCGGCGCCCCCCTTCTCTCTTTGGAAAGTTATCTAGGGCTCCAACTTTGGAGGAGCCCTTGATGGCTATAAGAGGGACTATGAGGCCGGCACCCTTAGGCATTGAAACCTCTCTTCCTCCAAGCCGTGGCCCTCTCCTTTCCTTGGTGTTCTCAGCCGCAAGCAAAGGGAGAAGAAAAGCCAAGAGTTGGCGGCTTCCTTTCCCTTCCCTTCCTTCATCCAACGCAAGGAACAGCAGAAGGCTGCGTAGGGGCTCATCTTCTTCCTCTTCTTCATCCTTCTTCTTCCTCCTTCCAAGCACAATCAAGAGTTGATTGAGAGGGAGGACATCAGCCATCAAAGCTATCTCTGCAAGGGAGCTAGCACCCCGGTGAGATAGAGAGCTTGGATCGGATCCTGCTTCGTGTGGATACCCGTAGAGGCCGGACGTTTGAACGGCTTCAAGCGAACCCTCTTCCAAAACCACGAATTCAGATTTACGGTGATCATCTACCCGCGCAAGGTGAAGATTTGATCTTCCTAATAGTTTTAAAAGTTTTAATTCTTACCTAATTACGAAAGGTCTCGAAACAACGTTCATGCGATGAACGTCGAACCCGTGCATGCCGATTCCGCTGCCATCTGAAAAATTTTTGAAATATCAGCGGCATGGGCGGGTTCCCAACATCCAAGAGAAAGTCTGCTTGGAAGAAAAAGAAGCCTGCTAAGAAGCAGAAGAAAGACAAGAAGCTAAAGAAGGAAGTTCAAAAGAAAAAGGCTAACGACAAAGGAAAATGTTTCCACTGCAATGTCGAAGGCCACTGGAAGAGAAACTGTCCTTCATACCTCGAGAGCCTGAAGAACAAGAAAGGTGACATACCTTCAGAAGGTATAGACTTGCTCATAATTGAAACTAATCTAACGGTTTCTTCTACTTCTAGTTGGGTTATAGATTCTGGTTCTAGTGCTCATTTGTGCACTACCATGCAGGGTCTAAAGGAAAGTAGAAGGCTGGCGGAAGGTGCGGTAACCCTTCGGGTTGGCAACGGGGCAAAAGTTGCTGCTGTGGCTGTGGGCACCTACCATCTGCGACTACCGTCTGGATTTAGTTTAATACTTAGAGACTGCTATTATGTACCTGTTGCTAGCAGAAATTTGATTTCTATTTCATGTCTAGCACAGGAAGGTCATGTTTTTACATTTGACAAAGACTGCTGTTCTATTTATTTGAGAAATAAAATAGTCGCACGTGGTTTCATGATTGACAGTCTCTATCATTTACATATGGATGTATCTGTGAATGTTACCAAGCAAGATGTGAGTGCCAAAGGATCCAAAAGATCCAGAGATGAGATAAACCAAAGATATTTGTGGCACCTCAGACTTGGCCATATTGGAGAGGATAGGATGAACAAAATGGATAAAGATGGGCTTCTCGGCTCATTGACTTCCGAGTCATATCCAGTTTGCGAGTCCTGTCTTCAAGAAAAAATGGCTAGACTGCCCTTTGTAGGACATGGGGAGAGGACCACTGAAATACTTACCCTAATACATACAGATGTATGTGGCCCATTCGATGTGCTAGCCAGGGGACGTTATTCTTACTTCATTACCTTTACCGATGATTATTCACGGTATGGGTATGTGTATCTTATGAGACACAAGTCTGACTCTTTTGAAAAGTTCAAAGAGTTCAAGAATGAAGTAGAAAAACAAACTGAAAAACCTCTTAAGGCTCTTCGATCAGATCGAGGAGGAGAATACCTTAGTAGAGAATTCCGGGACTATCTCAAAGAAAACGGCATAGTCTCACAATGGACACCTCCGGGTACACCTCAACTCAACGGGGTGTCAGAGAGGAGGAATCGGACCCTATTGGATATGGTCAGGTCCATGATGAGCTTCACTGATTTACCTATGCTCCTTTGGGGAGATGCCTTACTCACAGCGATTTATTTATTGAATAGAGTTCCCTCTAAATCCGTTCCTACCACACCGTATGAGATATGGCATGGTAAGAAACCAAGTCTGGGTCATCTCAAGATTTGGGGATGTCCGGCCCACGTCAAGCGACTACAGGCGGACAAGTTAGAGGCTAGGACCATAAGTGCTCGTTTTATAGGATATCCTAAAGAGTCATTAGGATACAATTTCAACATCTCAGAGGATCACAATGTGTTTGTGAGCCGTCATGCCATCTTCTTGGAAAATCAGTTTATCCTTGATAGAGGCAGTGGGAGGAAAATTGAGCTTGAAGAGAAAGTCTCTGAAAAGCAACGAGTCATGGATCCTATAGAACCCATTCATAAAGAGCCAGTGCACGATGTCCCTCAACCACCTCGTAGATCTAGTAGGGTCTCCCATCCTCCCGATAGATACTTAGGTATACTAGAAGAGGATACCGAGGAAATGTTCCTAGTGGGAGATAGGGATCACATACAAGATCCCAAAACCTACAACGAGGCGATATCTGATATCGATTCCAAGAAATGGCTGGAAGCTATGAAGTCAGAGTTAGACTCCATGCATTCCAACCAAGTCTGGACCTTAGTAGATCCACCAGAAGGTATTGTACCTATTGGATGCAAATGGATCTACAAAAGAAAGATAGGTTCGGATGGAGAGGTAGAGACCTATAAGGCAAGGCTTGTGGCGAAAGGGTATAGTCAACGCGAAGGCATTGACTATCAGGAGACCTTTTCACCTGTAGCCATGCTAAAATCCATCCGAACATTGCTTGCCATTGTAGCATTTCATGATTATGAAATCTAGCAGATGGATGTGAAAACTGCTTTCCTGAATGGATATCTTGATGAAGATATCTATATGGAACAGCCTTTGGGTTTCACTTCCAGTGATGGAGATCACAAGGTCTGCAAGCTGCAAAGGTCCATCTATGGACTAAAGCAAGCATCTCGGAGTTGGAACACTCGTTTCGATGATGCAATCAAAACGTTTGATTTCATCAAAAACGAAGAGGAACCGTGTGTTTACAAAAAGGTTAGTGGGAGTGCTGTCGTTTTTCTCGTACTGTACGTAGATGACATTCTCCTGATTGGGAATGATATTCCCATGCTAACCTCGGTCAAGGTCTGGTTGTCAAAAGAATTCTCCATGAAAGACCTTGGGGAAGCATCCTATATTTTGGGAATAAAGGTCTATAGAGATAGATCTAAAAGGATGCTTGGCCTTTCACAGAAGATGTACATAGAGGAGGTGCTGAAAAGGTTCAGCATGGAAAACTCCAAGAGGGGTCTCTTACCCCTTAGGCATGGACTTCATCTCTCCAAGAAGATGTGCCCCAACACATCTGAAGAGATTCAACGCATGAGCAAGATTCCCTATGCATCGGCAATAGGAAGCCTCATGTATGCCATGTTGTGTACACGACCTGATATAGCTCTTGCTGTGAGTGTCACAAGCAGATATCAGTCGAATCCAGGTGAAGAACACTGGACAGCTGTGAAGAATATTCTTAAGTACTTGAGAAGAACTAAAGATTTATTCTTGATTTTTGGAGGATCATCAGAGTTAAAGGTAGAAGGGTACACAGATTCAGACTTCATGACTGATGTCGATGACAGGAAGTCAACATCTGGATATGTGTTCTTGTGCAATGGTGGTACGGTAAATTGGAAGAGTTCTAAACAACCGATCATTGCTGATTCTACTATGGAGGCTGAATACATCGCCGCCTCTGAAGCTGCTAAGGAAGGCTTCTGGTTCAAGAAATTCATTGCAGAGTTGGACGTGATGACATCAGATGCCATAACACTCTACTGCGATAATAATGGCGCCATAGCCCTTGCTAAGGAGACAAGGTCTCATCAGAAGTCTAAGCATATAGAGCGGCGCTTTCACCTCATACGCGACTATGTGGAGAAGAAATATGTAGAGGTGCAGAGAGTAGACTCCGCGGATAACGTGGCAGACCCGTTCACTAAGCAGCTAAGTCAGCAAAAGACTGAAGCCCACCTTGAGAAGATGGGCCTAAGATATATGACCAATTGGCTTTAGTGCAAGTGGGAGATTGTTAGATGTATGCCCTAGAAGCCAATTTGGCTGACACATTGTTGATTCTAGGGACATAATTTTGTACTTGACTGTTTATTATTGAATAAATAAAAGGCATCTTTTCATTTATATTATTTATGTGTCTATGAATCGTCCAAGAAATTAATAAGATGATGATACATATTCTCAAGAGTTGAGAATTTGAGCCATGTATCATTGGTGATTAATTTCTAAATGCTCCTGATCAATGAATCATCACGAGGACGGTGATCGATCCGATCAGTGCACAGATCACTTTCCTTCTGGATGGACGAGACTTGAGTCCACAGTGTAGGGACACTGAAGTGATAGTGCAGGTGCTTGTTAGAGAACAAGGGTACTGAGCGTGACCAAGACAAGAAGTCACTTGGATGTCTATCCACTCGTCAGTGACTTGCTTGATGTTGCAGTAGTGTGACTGGTCCTTTGACCTGCGGTGCTTCGGCTACTCACAGTGAGGTTATTGTAGTTTGACTGCACACATACATGGTCTCTAGCCATATGGGTCCATGCAGTGTAGATTGGCTGCAGTAGGTTCACTGTAGGAGTAGGGTATGCACCTATAAGGAATCTATCGACCTTGATAGAAGAGGAGTGATCCTATGTGATTTGTTAGACTGAGTTCTAAGACCTTGGCCAGGGCAGTAATATAAATTGAAAAAAGAGTTTTCCACCATCGAACTCAAGTCGAATAAATCTTGACATATGACAGACGATGGGGTTTGACGAGTTGTCCATGACCTCCGTCCTGTAGGGATCCACGATAGTAGGATTGTATCACATGTTAATTGCACCTAGAGGTTCATCATTCCATTCTGCTGGGTAGCCACTACATGCTGCTAGGTGTCACTGGTGGATGGTGGGACTCACAGGGATTATCTCGATGATCGATAAACCCTAATGAGTTGAGTTGGAATCGTTCCAACCCATTGAAAGGAGTTTTCAATGATATTGAGATAGAGATCACAATATATCTCACTACCAGTCAGAATAGAACCTATGGGGTCACACACACTAGAAGTATTGACCGATCCGATGGTTGAAATCGTGATTAGGAATCACAAGTAATCAATTTGATTGATAAAAAGTTGAAGAAGGAAAGGGAATCAATTAATTGGACTTGAAACAAGAGTCCTACTTCGAGTAGGATTCCTAGAGTCCTAATTGGATTAGGACTGGAAATCCAAGTTGGAGTAGGACTGGGATTCCTACTTGGAATAGGATTCCTACAATCCTAATGAGATTAAGAATTT
This sequence comes from Phoenix dactylifera, assembly GCF_051530095.1. Classification (NCBI taxonomy): domain Eukaryota; kingdom Viridiplantae; phylum Streptophyta; class Magnoliopsida; order Arecales; family Arecaceae; genus Phoenix; species Phoenix dactylifera. The sequence goes on along the minus strand of NC_143207.1, from coordinate 5,420,056 downwards.
TGAATTAAAATTGGATTCCTACTTGGAATAGGATTCCTAGAAATCCTAATTGGATTAGGACTTCGGATTCAATTAGAGTGCTAATTAGATTAGGACTAGAATTAAACAAATCCTAATTGGATTAGGATTCCTTAAGTCCTAATTAATTATTAATCTAATGAATCAACATGACTCCTAATTGGATTAGGATTGAAGAGTTCAATTGAGTCATGGTTCATTCAAGTCCTACTTGGATTAGGACTAGCATAGATTGAACCCAATTTGGCTAATCCTAATTGGATTGGGATTAAACCATAAGAGAGGCACCTAATCCTCTTTGGAAGAGGATTAGGGCATCACAAGAAGGAGGGATCACGCCCCTCCTCCTCTCCTTGTGTGCGGCATGAAGAGAGGGGCCGGCGCCCCCCTTCTCTCTTTGGAAAACCATCTAGGGCTCCTACATTGGAGGAGCCCTTGATGGCTATAAAAGGCACCATGAGGCCGGCGCCCTAGGGCATTGGAATCCTCTTCCTCTTGTGCCGTGGCCACCCTCTTCCTCTCTTTAGTTGCAGCCGCAAGCAAGGGTAGAAGCTCACCAAGTGTTGGCGGCCTCCTCCTCTACCCTTTCTTCATCTAACGCAAGCAACAGAAGAAGGCTGCGTAGGGGCTCATCTTCTTCCTCTTCTTCATCCTTCTTCTTCCTCCTCTCAAGCACTTTCAAGAGTTGAAAGAAAGAGAGGAGATCAGCCATCAAAGGAAGTCTCTGCAAGGGAGCTAGCACCCCGGGGAGACAAGGAAACATTGATCGGTCCTCTACTTCGTGTGGATACCCATAGAGGCCAGACATTTGAACGGCTTCAAGCGAACCCTCTTCCAAAATCACGAATTCAGATTTGCGGTGATCATCTACCCGCGCAAGGTGAAGATTTGATCTTCCTATTAGTTTTAAAAGTTTTAATTCTTACCTAATTACGAAAGGTCTCGAAACAACGTTCATGCGATGAACGTCGAACCCGTGCATGCCGATTCCGCTGCCATCTGATTTAATTTTTGAAATATCAGCAGCATGGGCGGGTTCCCAACAGATTAGGAGTGATTGATCCATCCTAGTGATGTTCTCTTCTAGTTCATTGATTTTGATGATTAGCGTGTGTTAAATATAGAGTTTCTCATCAATGATCATCCAATTAGATCATAAACTTAGTGATTATCCCTTGTTTGGCACGAAAATAATATGATTTTTAGGTGCGTGCCAGAGTTCGAGTCGACTCGGATACGTTTCAGAGTCGGCTCATGAGGGGGAGTCGACTCGCACATAGATAGGAGTCGACTCGAGGTCGATGGCATCATAGGGGGAGTCGACTCGCGCATATTTTGGAGTCGACTCGAGGTCGAGTCGACTCGCGACTTACTGGAGTCGACTCACGGTCGGGAATCCAATGTTTTAACCCTAATCAAAGCGTTTAATCGACACTTCTATTCACCGCCTCCACTGTTCACAAACCCTAGAGCCGTCTCCGACCTCGTCTCCGACCTCCATTAGGGCTTTTCCATCGAGTTTCTTCCGACTCCTCGTGTCCTTTCCTCCTCTCTAGGTCTAGTATGCCTCGTAAGGTAGTTGTCCCGAGCCGGAAGAGGCCCCAATCTGCGAGCGACGTCGAGCGACGGTCTAAGGCTCGAAATGAACCCGTGAGGCCACAACCTCCTGTTCCTTCCCCGCCGAGGCCGGTTTCCTCGCGTCCGTGCGCCGGGAAGGCGGTCTCCACCGGGAGATATGTCAACTTCGACTATCTCTCCTGGGAAGGCTTCACAATAGGGCATATGTTGAGGGCCCAAGGATTAGAGTTGTTTTGCTCCCTAGATCTCCCTACTTACCCAGGGCTAGTTAGGGAGTTTTACGGGATAGTTTCTAGGGGTCATGGTGGGATACAGGGAACCGTAGCGGGTGTCCCTCTATTTATTTCAGAGGATTTTATTGCACAAATCCTTCATCTTCCCCAGGTAGGGGTAGTTCCCTCTCACCCGGCCGATAGGACTGAGCCCTTACGGCCATATTAGGGAGTCCACCCCAGTCCCCACTAGATGAGGTGTCCGTTAGTCAGCTATCGGTTGAAATGCGGCTCCTCTTGAGTATTATATCTAGGACCCTCTTTCCTAAGACCGGCCGCTTTGACTTTGTATCCGAGAGGGACCTAGCCCTAATGTACTACATTCTTCAAGATACCCCAATTAACTTCCCTAAGCTGATCTACAAATACCTATGTGAGCCATTAGACAAACCTAGGCTCACCCTTCCCTATGGGATGTTATATACCCTGATCTTTAGGGAGTCCGAGGTCCCCATTCCTGAGGGGGAACCCTCTCGCACACTGCGGTACACAAGTCGCATGGGTGAGGGAACCCTTCACAGGATGGGATTTCATAAGGTAGAGGGAGCCTGGGTCAGGAAACCATCTTCTTCCACACCTACTGACCCTACTACTCGACACTCCCCCAGCCCTGATCATGATTCCGATTTTCCTACCTATCCCTCCACTTCAGCACCATCCACTTCAGCCGGACCCTCCTCTTCAGCACCACCTACTCAGCCACTAGAGGTCCGGATCTCTCCTGAGCAGCTCTGGGAGTTGCGGCAAGAGATCGTGTGGGATCTTCAGGACGACCTACTGAGGGAGCTCCGAGGTCCAGCGACTGCCCCCTCTACTGCATTGGTTCCTTCATTGGCAGTCGTGACCGAGATGTCGGCTCATCTGAGGGAAGAGATTTACAATGTCAGAAGCCTTATACAAGCCCAATTCTCAAATATGAGCGATGTCACAAGCAACACAAGAATGATGCGAGATGACATCCGACATGACTTAGGCAGCCAGAGTCAGGGGGCCGAGCGTCTGGCAAATGTATTGATCTCCAAGTTGGATACTCTCCAGGCGAATCTGAATGAGCTCACCTCGATCCATAGTAGGGCCACCTCGGCGATCATCACGCAGCTAGGGAACCTCACAGATGGGGTTAATCTACTTATGGAACAATCCAGACTGAGTAAGGGAGCCGCATCCTCCTCAAAGAAATCCTAGCTTGCTTTTTTTTTCTCTTTTTGATATGTACTTACTACTTTTTGATTGTATCTACAAGTGTACTTAAACTTACATCAATACAATGAGTAGACATTTTTCTTCAATACTGTGCAAATTTGACCTCTAATTGCTTTTATGATGTACTTTCTTCCTTTTTGCTATGATGACAAAAAGGGGAAGAAAATATATTGAATAGACATGTAAAGGTAATCAATGAAAATCAATAAAAAGAAAACTTTTAAAACACACAATAATTTGTTCTTAGTGGATTCGATACCTCGAGGCTCATTATCTCTCTGTTGGGGCTCCTAACGGAGTAATCTCCAGAATCTATTCAAGGGATATTCGGAGATTAGTTGAATCATACTCAAGAACAAATTGGCAGATTTTTCCTCTAAAAACCAAAAATATAAGTTCAAAAGCTTCAATACACTAAAAAAAAATTCAGAGAATCAAAACAAAGTTGAATGCATGTGTTGAGGGAGAGAATCTGAAATTTTAAGAAAGCAAACTCATTAAATATGTATAAGCCAAACAATTGATTGCATGACATGAAGGCTTATATAATTTCAAATGAAAGGGGGAGCTTTAACTTCAAAATTTACTGTTTCACACCTTTCAGTTTTGGATAAATTAAATAACTAGACACTTGAATTCATTTTGAAATTTTACTATAAATTTCCTTTTTGGCTGAGCAATTCATTTTACATATACTCAATGTTTTGTCATCATCAAAAAGGGAGAGATTGTGGAGTGATTGATTATAACCCTATTTGATTTTGATGAGCTCAAAGCATTTGAGTATATCTTATGTTGTACTAATGAATTCAATCTAGTGTTTCAGTCAAATACTTATAAATTTATGGTTAAGTGTCTCTAGATTTGGTTCAATACATTTTGGATAAGTAAAGAACTCAATTTGAACCAAAGTCTGAGACTCGAGTCGACTCCGGGAGATTACGAGTCGACTCCAAGCGTATCAGAAGCACTGGCACAGGCTCGAGTCGACTCCTGTACATTACGAGTCGACTCCGACTGAGAACAGACAGACGGACAGAAAGATCCATCTCAGAACCTGTCAACGAGTCGACTCCTGAAGAGCGCGAGTCGACTCCGATGCTTGCCGAGTCGACTCCAGGGTAGTACGAGTCGACTCCAGGGAGTTACAGACAGAAAGACAGAGAAGTTATTTTGGACACTGAGAGCCGAGTCGACTCCCGCAAAGTCCGAGTCGACTCCAACACAGCGCGACCCCAAAAGACAGAAGACGGTATTTTCGTCTCTAAGAGGCGAGTCGACTCCAAGACAGTTTGAGTCGACTCCAAGGCAGCGCAACCCCAAAAAGACAGAAGACTGTTTTTCGGATTCTGAGAGCCGAGTCGACTCCGAAACAGTTCGAGTCGACTCCAAGACGGCACGAGTCAAAAGACAGAAGATCGGGAGTTCGGACTCTGAGCGCCGAGTCGACTCCCAGAATTTCCGAGTCGACTCGAGTGAGCAAACTTGAAAAATGCATCCCTAGATTCCTTACATCGAGTCGTCTCCAAAAGTGCCAGGTCAGCTCCGGACATTGGGGAGTCGACTCCGGGTTAAGTCGAGTCGACTCCCAGTCGAGACAGCACTTTAATTCAAATCCAGAACAGTTGCCGAGCCGACTCCAGAAAAGCATGAGTCGACTCCTGCAGCAGCCGGGTCGACTCCAGATCGCGCGAGGCGACTCTGATCCCAACGGAAACATTGTCAGGATGTGCAGAATGTGCAGAACGGTTAGGAGATTGTGTCTAACGGCTAGTTTCCATGGGAAATGGCTTAAATAGCCAAGAGAACTGTAGCAACAAAGGAGAGTGACATTCCATTCAAAGAAAACAAGAAATCTTCATCTACCAAAGGAATTCAAAGGAAAAGAAGGAAGAGGGGCATTAACTCCATCCAACCAACTCTTCCCAGCATTAAAGAAGTCTCCTTCAGTCATCAAGTCTTCGAGACACTCAAGAGGAGACCCCGAGTTCGAGAAGCCCTCCTCTACATCTTCATAAATTTGTTTGAGGGCTCTTAACTTCTCTCTTATTTATATCGCTGAATATCTGCTTGTTTAGAAGCTTTATTTTTCTGTTTGTCTTTTGTTCAAACCATTTGTTCCTTACCTGATTCAATCAGGGCGTTGAATCAAGGGTGTAAAGGTTTGTTGGTGAGCCTAGGTTGAAACCAACGTGTAAGGGTTTGATTGTGATCCTGGAAAAACAATCGGGTGGTTCTAGTTGGTGAGCCTGAAAAAACCGACCGAGTTCATTGTGATCTCGTAAAACAACAAGTTAGGTTGTGAGCTTGTAAAACAACCGGCTGTAATCCGAGGGGTTATAGTGAATTCCCAAGTGAGACTTGGAGAGTGGACGTAGGAGCAAGGGATAGCTCCAAACCACTATAAATTCCTTGTGTTTGTGATTGCTTTGTTATCTCTTACTTTCACTTCATTCACTGCACATAGCATCTAATTAATCCACTTGTAAAAAGTATTAATTAGTTATTCACAAACCTTTTAATTGCATTAATTATTTTAAAACCCAATTCACCCCCCCTCTTGGGTTGTCTATCTGGGTAACATCAAGACTATGAGATTTGGAGCACCATAGTTAATGGACCATACATCCCATCAATTTTTGTAGAGGGTGTTACTATACCCAAACTTGAAAAAGATTGGGATGACAATGATATTAGGAAGGCACAACTAAATGCCAAAGCAATGAATGTGCTTTATTGTGCCTTAGACCGTAATGAATTCAATAGAGTCTCAACTTGCAATTCTGCAAAAGATATATGGGATAGGCTTGAAGTGACCCACGAGGGCACGAATCAAGTAAAAGAATCTAAAATAAACATACTAGTTCATAAATATGAACTATTTAAGATTGAATCTAATGAAACTATCACTTGCATGTTTACTAGATTTACTGATATTGTCAATGGTCTAAAAAGCCTTGGCAAAAATTATACTAACAGTGACCTTGTCAGGAAGATTCTTCGATGTTTGCCAAGATCATGGGAGGCCAAGGTAACGGCAATCCAAGAATCCAAGGACTTGAACAAGCTTCCGCTTGAGGAGCTTCTTAGATCCCTGATGACGCACGAGCTCACAATGAAACAACACAGCGAAGAAGAATCCTCGCATAAGAAAAAGGTAATAGCCCTCAAATCTACTTCGTCTAACAAGGATTTATCTTGTAGTAGCAGCAGCGAAGAAGAAGATAATGAGGGAGATGATGATGAGGCTCTTCTCGTGCGAAAGTTCAGAAAATTCATCAACCGGAAGAAATCCTTTCATCAGAGGAGAGGTCCCTTAAGTTCCTACAACAAGGATAAAGGTAAGAAAAGAAAAAATGAAGGAATCGGATGCTATGAATGCAAGAAGCCGGGACATTTCAGAGTTGACTGTCCCTTGCTTAAGAAGGGCAGCAAACATAAGAAAAAGAAAGTTCTCGTCTCCACTTTGTCGGACTCCGACTCATCATCATCATCATCGGATGAGGAACAAGAGGAAAAGGCCAACTTCTGCTTCATGGCGAATGAAAATGTGGTAGCATCTGAAACGCATTTAGATTTTACCTTTGATGAATTGTATGATGCATTTAATGAATTAATGGATGAATATAAGACTATAAATCTTAAGAATAAAGAGCTAAAACTAACCAATCAATCTCACTTCCATAAATGCGATAAATTAATTAAGAATAAGGATTTTATCATTAAAGAAAATTTAGAACTTAAAACAAGCAACCAATTGTTGATTCAAAAAACTAATACCTTAATTAAAGATAATGAAAAACTAACCAAGAAAATTTTAGAACTTAAAAACGATAAACAAACAATAAGAGATAATCTCACAAAAGACTTAAATATTCTAAAAACAAAAAAACAAAAGCTAACAAAAGAACTTGAAAAATACAAACCTTTTGTTGAAAAGTTTACATATAGTTCTGAAAAATTAGAAATGATAGTTAACAATCAACGAGCTGTGTTTAATAGAGCTGGTTTAGGGTATAAATCTAAGAATAAGCAAAAGCTCCTTAGTAACTTTTTTGTGAAAGCCGAAGAAAGTAAAATTAAGAATATAACCTATTTTTGCTATGGAAAAGTAGGACATAAAGCTAATGTGTGTGACCATAGGAAAGGAAAAGCTAAAAAGAAAATTAAAAAGGGTTGGATTCCAAAAGGAACCAACATTACTAACTGTTAGAAGTATGCCCTAGAAGCCAATCTGGCTGACACATTATTAATTCTAGGACATAATTTGGTACTTGACTTTATTATTATTGATTAATAAATGGGCATTCTTTTCATTCATATTGTTTATGTGTCTATGAATCGTCCAAGAAATTAATAAGATGATGATACATATTCTCAAGAGTTGAGAATTTGAGCCATGTATCATTGGTGATTAATTTCTAAATGCTCCTGATCAATGGATCATCACGAGGACGGTGATCGATCTGATCAGTGCACACATCGCTTTCCTTATGGATGGATGAGACTCGAGTCTACAGTGTAGGGACACTGAAGTGATAATGCAGGTGCTTGTTAGAGAACAAGGGTACTGAGCGTGATCAAGACAAGAAGTCATTTGGATGTCTATCCACTCGTCAGTGACTTGGTTGATGTTGCAGTAGTGTGACTGGTCCTTTGACCTGCGGTGCTTCGGCTACTCACAGTAAGGTTATTGTAGTTTGACTGCACATACACATGGTCTCTAGTCATATGGGTCCTTGTAGTGTAGATTGGCTGCAGTAAGTTCACTGTAGGAGTAGGGTACGCATCTACAAGGAATCTATCGACCTTGATAGATGAGGAGTGATCCTATGTGATTTATTAGACTGAGTTCTAAGACATTGGCCAGGGCACAATATATAGTGGAAAAGAGTTTTCTACTCTCGAACTCAAGTCGAATAAATCTAGACATATGACAGACAACGAGTTTTGACGAGTTATCCATGACCTCCGGTCTGTAGGGATCCACGATAGAAGGACTGTATCACACGACAACTGCACCTAGAGGTTCATCATTCCATTCTGCTGGATGGCCACTACATGCTGCTAGGTGTCACTGGTGGATGGTGGGACTCATAGGGATTCTCTCGATGATCGATAAACCCTAATGAGTTGAGTTGAAATCGTTCCAACCCATTGAAAGGAGTTTTCAATGATATTGTGATAGAGATCACAATATATCTCACTACCAGTCAGAATAGAACCTATGAGGTCACACACACTAGAAGTATTGACCGATCCGATGGTTGAATAGTGATTATGAATCACGAGTAATCAATTCGATTGATAATCAGTTGAAGAAGGAACACTGGGAATTAATTAATTGGACTTAAAATACGAATCCTACTTGAAGTAGGATTCCTAGAGTCCTAATTGGATTAGGACTGGAAATCCTACTTGGACTAGGACTGGGAATCCTACTTGGAGTAGGATTCCTACAATCCTAATTAGATTAGGATTTTGAATTCAATTTGGATTCCTACTTAGAATAGGATTCCTAAGAAGTCCTAATTGGATTAGGACTTCGGATTCAAAGTAGAGTCCTAATTGGATTAGGACTAAACTTAAATAAGTCCTAATTGGATTAGGATTTCTTAAGTTCTAATTAATTATTAATCTAATGAATTATGATGACCCCTAATTTGATTAGGATTGAAAGGTTCAATTGAGTCATGGTTCAGTCAAATCCTAATTGGATTAGGAATTGAAGGGATAACAAATAGCTGCAACTAGCCTTTTGATTCTTCTCCCTGGAGTCTTCTTCTTCTTCATCCTCCCTCTGACATTCAAGAGTTGATTGAGAAGGAGGTGATCAGCCATCAAAACAAATCTCTGCAAGGGAGCTAGTACCCCGGAGAGATTAGACTGTTTGGATTGGTCCTCTGCTTCGTGTGGATACCCGTAGAGGCCGGACGCGTGTGCGGCTTCAAGCGAACCTTCTTCCAAAATCACGAACTTCAGTTTGCGGTGATCATCTACCCGCACAAGGTGAAGATCTGGTCTTCCTAATTGTTTAAAAAGTTTTAATCCTAATCCATCTACGAACGGTTTTTGAAATAACGTTCATGAGATGAACGTATGACCCCGTGCATGCCTCTTCCGCTGCATCTGAAAAATTTTTAATTTTTTGCGGCATGGGCGGGTTTCCAACAGTGGTATCAGAGCCTAGGCTTCGTAGATTACGATTAGGATTAAAAGAATCAAGGCATATTAGATCTGAAAATTAATAGATTATGCCTGCTGATTTTTATGCATGCAGAATTTCAGGCTGCAGAATTTTTCTGCATGCTGAATTTTGGTATGCATTGATTAATGATTCTGTTATGTAATTAATATGATTACAATTATTTAAGAATCATCCTGATGCAGGAGCACGAGCCCAAATCATAATGGATGTACGTCGAGTTTGGATTCTTGCTTGGGAGTGCCCGAAAACACATTGGGTTCGTAATTTCTAGCATTTAATTGGATTGAGTCTATTTTATTTTGGTCACAGTGAGTCCTTTTATTTTGGGTTTATTTGGGTTCTTATTTTGGGTTTGCAATTTGCTGATTTATGTTTGTAATTGAATGCCAAGTGGCATCAAAAGAGTCTATGTTATGCAAGGATTGAGTCAAGTCATATTGGGTCATGTGTGGAGAATTTAGTTTA